>NC_069659.1:154412500-154782500 GCF_027244095.1 Hemicordylus capensis | reverse complement strand
TGCATGCACATGTTCTTCCCAGAGTCACCCCATTACCTAAGGGTAATATCTTACAGTGCTCACATGTAGTCTCCCATTCAAATGGATCCAGGGAGGATCCTGCTTAGCAAATGTGACAATTCATGCCAATTGAGACACCAACTCAACAGCACACAGATCCTACATGTATACCCCGTTGAGTGGACTTGCATTTGATTAGAGATACTTTGCTTTACACGGCACATGGTAGAAAGAGGGATGACCTCATTGGCATCTCTTCCTGTACTCTTTTCAAGGAGAACATTGTTCACAACAAGGAACAGCTCATCCAAGAAACCAGTGCTGTAAATAACCATCTGATGTCCCCTTCTCAAGTATCCCCCAATTCTCAGGAATGGCTCTGAGAGGGTGCAGTGGGGAGGAGGGGACGAGGAGAGTCCCCTTCTATGAGCTTCCTTCTAACTGCAATTGTTTGGACAACCCATTAGTTTTGCTTTTGCTGGTAAGAGCACACTCTGTTTTGCTTATAATACAATCATTATTGAAATGAATGTGGATTCCCAGTCTGCTAAGGAATATTTATGATCTACGTCACTGACATCTCAACTCATGTTTATTTTACTAAAAATCATTTACTTTTGCTTTTCAAAAAATCTGTTCTTTACAGGAGCTGATGTGGCAGACACCAACAATGCTAAAATGGTTAAGATCATGTTCTAGAGTAGAACACTGTTATTGTTATTTGGAGAGAAGAAGTAAAGTAGTCAGAACAATCACACTGAAGGCCAAAATAAGAAATGGCACACTATCATCCTCCACTTATACAGCCAGCCCTTTGTACACTGAAGGGAGAACTGTGTGGCAGATAGGAGGCTTAACTAAGACTTTAACTCCCTTCTCCCTTGCCAGCCTTTGGCCAGATGCATACATAGCTCTGAGCAAAGGTATCTTCAATCCGCAGCTTTGGGGAAGAGTGAGACTGGTGAATAATTATAAGGGAATAATGTATGCATCACATGTAATGGCTGTATATCATAGCATCTCTGGCACACACACACACTGCCTGTCAATGACTAGCAAGGAAGGGAGACTGGGGGAAAGGGAAAATTAATGCCCCTATGGAGTTTCCATCCTACACATTTTATTTATTTTATTTTATTTTTGCATTTATATACCGCCTTTCGTTAAAAAGATAACCCCAAGGCGGTATATATGTAGTTCTTTTAGGCATATGTGCTAGAGCAGATGGATCTTGCCCGTATTTAGGTGGGGAAAAGAAAGAAGAGAACAATTTTGTAAAGGAAAACTAAACTAGCATTTAGCTTCCCAGCATTCTACTGAGTAAATACTCAGCGAGTCGAATGAATTTTGAACTTGTCTCATATAAAATTAAACATATGTCTCATTGGGATTGAGCAGAGCTTTTAAAGGTCTTTGTTCCCAACAATTAAATGTCATTTATAGAACTGGGGGAAAATACATTCTGATCTCATAAATCCCAAAGAAGCTTAAAATAATGATCACATACTTTTATAATGACAGAAGTAGAGGCCCAATTCAGCTCTGCATGACACCACTGAAAAGCTCTCCATTGACTTCAAGGGGAAATGAACAAAGCTCTGAAAAAGCAAGGCAGAAGGGTTTTGTAGGTTAAGGGAGAACTAGAAATTACAGAAAATATGCAGCTGTTGCCTCAAAAATATGACACAAGTCATGTACCCACTGAAGTTAGGGGATCAGTGGAACTAGATATGGAGGATTTCGGAGACAGTACCATGATGACTATAACATCTAGTTCTGGTCTTAGTTTGCAGTTCACAATTGTTATGATCCTGAATCCAGGATCTTTCCCCACCCCAACTGGGGGATGAGACAAAGTGAGAAGACTCTACAAACCAGACACTAGGCAACCCCACACTGCTGGAGCCCCACAACATGAGAACTGGGAGAACCAGAGTCAGCACCCCACCACAAAGCAAGGACATGGCCCTGCCTCCATCCTTGGACACAAAGGAGTCCCCCTTGAAAACCTGCCAGTCCAAGTAAAGGTCTTCCAATGCCACCGCCAGCTATTACAAAGTTAAGTACGGTTCCTAAACAGAACTTTCTCCAGGGAAGGGGTAGAGTCAATCCACTCCACATAGCCAGCAACTACAGAAATTGACAGTCAGCTCTTAACATCCACTGGAGCAACATCCATCTTTCTTTTTTGTATCCACCTCTCTTACTCAGAGCTGTCCAGGGTTTGGACCCCCTTTTCCTCCTGTGCATCCTTTGGAGCTGCAAAAAGCTCTGGTATCTGGATCTCTAACTCAGCTGTGGCCCCTGCTCAACCATTGACCGCCACCTAGAACCAGATAACTAGCTACATGCTCTAGAGAAGTTGCAGCTTTCTCTGGATTCCAGCCATAGTGGCTTATGGCAGAACACAAAATTTCATTAAAAACATGAGGTTTTCGACCTCATATTTGCCTCCAATGTGTGGGAGGGGTCAGGGGTATTTTCAGGGAAGTAGCAGCAGTCTGGAGAAGGTGTTTAACTTTTCATCCACCACCTCCTTTTTCTTCAGAATATCACCAGACTACTTTTTCTCCAAACTGACTTCAGATCAAACAACACAGAACTCCCCTACATATCCCTGTGACTTCTACTCTGGGTTGTAGAATGTGTGATTCATTTTGAAAAGCAACAGGGTACATCGTTTTAATAATTGTCAGAGGAAAACTGAAATACACAAACTGAAAAAACAAACAAACCCCCTCCCCGCCTCGTGTTGGAAAAACAAAGGTAAAAGAATGGATTTTGGTATAGACAGCCACCCCCACCTGTTTTAAGAATGTTTTGAAGAAGAGGAAAAATGTTTGAGTTGAACATGGTAAAGAGGAGGGAATATCCACAGTTTGCCTCCTATCTCTCTCTGGTGGGGCTGTATATAAATGACAGATATTTCTGTGTTATTGCACTGTTTTAAAATGTTGATTGTGTAAACACTTTGCAAAGCAATTTCACATGTCTATCAAGATATGGTCACCAGCAGAAGAAAGAAGTATCTTAAGACACGCAAGCCTTAAAACAGCTACCCGAAAGACAAACAGTAACAAAATCAGCAAGGGTAGAAAAGATAGTTAGCAACCTTACATCCTGCATTGTGACGTCTCTGCAGTGCCTAATAATCCATTGTGAAGCTCAGTTTATAGCTTCTTTTCATGTTTGACTGAAGTAATCATGAGGAGAAAGGCCTGCAGCATTCAATGGGGAAAATCCTGATCACTGTCAATGGATTGAAGATTGTGGATACAGTTGTTTGTTCTATGGAACAGTTATAGTAAGCACTGGCCGATAGCATAATGCTGCAAACTCCCAGTGATGTTATGCTACTACAAGGCTGCTGCATTAGCTACTTGTTCTAAGTCTGGAGCTTGAGTTCTAGATTAGTGTCACACAACTGTTGCATTAGTTGCACATCTGTCACAGAGGTCTAAGCAAGCTTGTGGTAGTGAAACATTAGAGCAACCTGCAGCACGCCTCATTTGTTTTAAAGGGTACTTTTGTTCCTTGGTGCAATTTTTAAAACCCCTGTGCCTTCATGCAACTATGCAATTTCCTTGCATTACAGCAACTTTGCTCCTTGCACAAGGCAGAGTTAGTCAGTCTGCAATGCAAGTGTTTTCTTTAAAATATCTAGAAACTGGCTTGAACAAAAAGAAAAATGCAGTGCTTACTAAACAAAGAGATTTGCAGTGCTTACTAAATTTATACACTAGAATGGCATTGGAAATCACTGTCTCGCCAGCAAAGCTGTTGAGCTGCTGCATGTCAGACCGCTGTTAAAGAACACTAATGGTCACTAAACAGGTTGGCAACCCTATGACATGGTCTATTATTAGAAAGTTATTAATTGTGCACTGTAATTCTGTCTGCCGCTTACGCTATTGTGAGGGTGGCAGTAACAGTGGAAGAAATCTTCATTTGGCATTAGGAGCCTGCAGGACATTTTGGAGCGGGGTGGAGTTTGGTATGCCATGTGTTTTTGTTCCTTAAGCCCCTGCTCATTTTTAATTTGTTCTGGTAACAAATGTCCATGACCCATTTTTCTTCCCACATTTGTTTTCATGATGAAGCCGGTGGTGGGGGACCATACAAGGTAAGGTTTTTATGGCCCCCTCCCTTACCTTGGACAGGGCACACCAGAAGGCTTCTTGTCTTTTGTTTAAAAGCAGCTTAAAGACACACACGCACAAAAAGTAAACCTCTTTGCCCCACCACAAGATGAGCACGCCTTCACACATGCACACACAAACACAAAAGTGGGAGAATGAAAATGGGGGGGGGATTTATAATGAAAGAAATGTAAATTCAACAAATAAATGACAAAATGAATGGAGCTGAAACAAATATAAAGGGAACATCAGAGTTCTTTCTGCCAGCTATAAATTTATTTTCCCACAGTGTCCTGAACGTTTTGCTTGTCTGCGGCATTGCTGGAACAAATGGAAGTCACCCCAGAACAGGCAGGGTTGGCAGTTGCCTTCAAGGCCAACAGAATTATGGAGATCTGGGGGACTGTGTGTGTGAGAGAAAAATTGACAGCATCTACCAAGAGGCAGCATCTGGGAGAAGCTCTATGCTCTTCTAACACTTTAAAAATAATTTAAAGAAAAGAAGAAAATGCCCGCCTATTGGGCACACTATCACAGCAATATTTGACCGTGAAGATTCCAGGAACATCTGTGAGTCTGGCACAGGAGGTGGAGATGAAAGCATTACTTTGTCTATCCCCTGTTCCTCAAGTTACAAACCCCATACACTTTTATTACCTTGGCAATATTATATTTTTACTGTCTTCCTCATAGGGCTTCTGCTGCTGGCACCAGGTGGAATCCCCCTCCCTCATGGCTCAAACATCTTTAAAGGTCTCATAGTCAGCCTGTGTGGACAATACATGAGGGGGTGCTCATCAAATGGCCTCTCTACATATGCTCCAAATAGTTATTTAAAGGAATATTGGGAATACATGTAGAAGGATGATAGAGATGAATAGCCCTCTCATGCAATTAGGAGATTCCCCAATAATGCATTGGGTTGATATCTGGTGATGTCAGGGCAGGTGTGTCCTGACATCACCCCATCTTGAATGCATGTTGTGGCTGGCATCTCATCCAAACTGGCCCAAAACATTGGAATCCATTATTGTTCCAGAGGTACATTTCTGAAATTTTACTATCTGGGTGTGGGGGGGGGGGGGCGGCAGGATTCCTGCTTCTTTGCTGGAATCTTTTACACCAAAAGTAAATGTAAAAGTGAAACTCCCCCACAAAGTAATTCCAATGCATTTTTAAAAAGATTGTACAATGCTGCAGAGATGAAATTGAGCACATGTGACTTTAAAAAATGAAATGTTATTTTAATTCAATTTAAAACTCTATGTTGACTAAAGGGTACCATTTCACAGTTATTGAGGAAAGAATTAAAGAAACTAAACTGCTTTTGGATATATTCAAGTTTACACTGCAAAAAACAGGGCATTTTAAAGTGTTATGGGTACTTTAAAAAAAATCAGTGCGGTGATTATCACGATTGCCAAAAAGTGGAATAAGGGAGACTAGCCTGCTTTCTGGCGACCGTGAGAACCACAGGGCTCGCAGGCGAGCCCAGTTGCTGTAAAGCAGGTTACCCGCTTATAGATCCCTCCCTTAAGCCCAGGTTAGCAGAGTGAGTGCTCCACTAACCTGGCCTCTGCTCCGCACCACAGCAACTCACGGGAGGAGTCCCTCAACTGGGAGACTAAAAAGCAGCCTCCCGGCTCGGGAGTCTCTCCAGCATGCTCTGTGCACTCGCACAGATCATTCTGGAACTTCCAGGGCCCGCGCGGGCCCCGATCCCCGCAGCCCCCGCCAGCTCCGTGATGGAACCAGCAGTTGTGTGGGCGGCTGATCTGGCTGCCCAAGGCTGCAGCCTGCTCGTGTGCGAGGAGAGCAGGCTAGGCCCGCTTTCCCCGCTAACCCTCTCGAGGCGGGTCTCACTGATCTTGAGACCTGCCTCATTGTATACTAAAGGGTGCCTCTGCTTTGACTACTATGGTGTTAAACCACTGCTTTTCCATCTGTACTTATACTGGACCTACAGGGAAGCAAAATGTGTATTAGCAATGAAGAATTGTGAATTTCAGATTATCTCTTCACTTAATATCTCATTTATGTAATCTGTGGCCATCAAGGTTTTGACTGAGTCTTCACAACCATGAAAGAGGAAACTTTAAAATAAAACTGAGCCATTTTGACTGCCAGGCAAATATCTTATATATCTTATTTCCTGCCTTATTAAGTATACTTTTCTTACACAGTGGCTAATAATTACAAGTAAAGTAAAATAAAAAATATGCAAACATCACATAGCTCAAACATAACAAAACTAGGCTCCAGTTTTGGACTGGAGCTGGGACTAGGCTGGGGCATGGACAATTCTTCCAAGGATGGATTCTCAGGGGAAAATATTTTCTGGATTATGTCAAAGGCCTTAAAGTTGCAAGAGATAGATAGATATATAGGGGGCCAACTGCAAGTAAGGTTGTTACCATGGAAATAAAACTGAGGTGCTGGTGGGAAGGATGAGAGAAAAATCCTGTGACAAACCAGACTGAGTAACCAGAGGAACATGCTGATGGTTCAGAAATAACAATCAAGATAACAACATCAGGAATAGAGGAGGCCAGGCCTGAAAGGTGATAAGCCGGTCAGGAGGCCTCTCCTCCACCACATATCTAAGTTCCATGCAGAGACTTGACTTGATGGCTGCTCAATTCACAACATTCTTCTGCCTCAAAAAGGCTTATATTTCCCTCTCAATATAATTTAGGGTAATCCCACATTCCTAGGGCTGTATAGTAATATTAGAGTTTCTGGAGAATAAAGCAAGAAGAAGAAGAAAATTAAAAGGTGTGGGCGGTGGGGGCAAGGTGATTTTGTGAATGAATTGCCGTGTTTCCCCGAAAGTAGCTGCATCTATGGGCCTCTCCCATTTTATTGATTTATTTTTCTACTAGCTGACCCGTGCGGCCGCCGCCGCCTTGCCTCCGCGGCCGGGCCCAGCCAGTCCCGCCGCCTCGCTTCCGCGGCTGGGCCCGGCCAGGCCAGGCTACCTCTCTCTCTCCTCCCGCCCCCCATCTCCAGCAGGGCAGAGTGCGGCCGCTGCCGCCAGCGGGCCTGGCCGGCCCCAGAGTGCCACCGCCGATGCCGTGGCCGGCCCCAGAGTGCCGCCATCAGGCCCGCCGCCTTGCCTCCGTGGCCGGGCCCGGCCCCGCCGCCTCGCTGGGCCCCGCCGCCTTGCCCCGCCTCGCTGGGCCCGCCGCTCGCTGGGCCCCGCCACCACGGCCTGGCCCGCCGCCATCGTGCTGGGCCTGCCACCTCGCCCCGCCTCACGGCCGGGGCCGCCGCCACCTTGCTGGGCCCACCGCCTCGCTGGGCTCCACCGCCACGGCCCTGGGCCCGCCGCCTTGCCTCCGCAGCCGCCCAGCAAGCGAATTCTCCTGGGTGTGCTGCCAGCCAATCAGGCGCCCCCTGCAGCCCAGCCAATCAGCTGGGCTGCCGGGACGCATTTCTCCTGGACACACCCAGGAGAATTATATATATAGATGTAAACTGCTTTGGGAACTTTTGTTGAAAAGCAGTGTATAAATAGTCTTCATACTCATACTCTGCCTAGAGTGCCCATGTTACAAATTACAATAGGTGCACAGAGGTAGAGGCATCTGGACTTCTCAGCTTGATCCTTCCATCACCGTAAGGCTAAGGTTGCAATTTCCCCTGGATTTCTGGGTATTTACCAGATTTTAAGCATGTTCCCCAGCTCCTGGTTAGCCCATTAGCTTGCCTGGGTTCCCAGCTTTCATTTTTTAAAATAAAAAAAGCTAAACTCTATCCCTTATAGAAGTGGAGTTAAGGAACAAAACATAGGTTCACTATTCTGTTCAACCACTGGACTTGGAGAAATGCAGGTGAAGCAAATGAGGGTGGCTGGGAAAGGTTCATACAATAAGTAATCCCCCTGAGGAATGTTGCCTTTGTCTGTTTTTTGTTTTTTGTTAGCAGGGGATCTCCATAGGGCAGTTGAAAGGATAGCTTCATTTTGATGTAAATCACTGCCTACCTGTGTATCCTAATGTTTAAGGTTTTTGGCTTCTCAATGCAATACATTTTGTGTATGCCTACTTAGAAGTACCATTGGTTTCAGTCAGACTTTCTCCCAGATAAGTGTCTATAGAATTGCAGCCTCAACTGAAAAGTTCAGTGTATTTTTTTTTTTTTGTGTTCTATTGCTGCTATTAATATCTGAAACTTAAGTGTAGACTTCATCTATTTTCTACAGATATTTTGTTTTTGTGTGCTTTTTAATTTTGCTTTAAGCCACCATGAATTCTCCCTGCCCCCTGCTCCTTTCTAGGCTGTTCTAGTATTATAAATCAAAAGGAGTCATTTTGGTGTTAAGTTTTATGTTCTTATCTCAGGAGGTAAATGGAGACCTTGACAATGCTTAGGCACAGAAGCCTTAATTCCTAGTGCCAGTTTTGTAGGGTCAACTGTAGAATTTAGTGATAATCAAATGCACTCAGCACTGCTCCTCAGTCTAAGCTTTGATTTGGTATCTTCACCAATCTTATTTGGTATCTTCACCTTCACCAATATATAGCAAATTTATTTACCAATAAAGAGCATATTCAGGTATTGGAAAACTGAGTGGGGTGGTAGTCTGCAGTTGGTGAGGAATCCTTGACAGCACTACATATAGCTAATTAGACAAGGCTAAAAACGGAACCTGTATATTAGAAAGTGTACAGAGTCTAGGTATTTCATGCTCAGGTAAATGGTCAAGTAAAAAGAGCTTCCCCAACTATTGATGGTAGATATCTAGATCAAATACAAGCCAACTGGACAGTCATCAGTTAATGTGCATAATATGCACATTATTTGCAGTATGCAAATATTTGCATAATATGCAAATTAGGATGCCCAGATTTGGAGAGCTTGAAGATGGCAATCCTAATTAAGGCTGTTGCCACCCAGGAAACTTCTGGACTGAAGTTGTATTTTAATTGCCCAGGTGTAGGTTTTCCTTTACCATTCCCTTCCCAGCATTGCTTAATAACATGTTGCTGTGACTTTGTCCTGATTACAGGTTCCGTAAGCCACATTAGCATTAATCAGAAGCCTGGTAGAGCACCAGAATGTGACTGCACACCAGCTTTTGGCCTGCTCTTTGCCATTCTTTACTTTCCCAAAGTGCAAATGTCAATCTTACCTTGCAAGGAGAATGAAACAATTCTGTTAAGGAGCCATTCAGAAGTCACTGCTTCTTGCTAGTGGCAACAGTTACAAATGAAGCAAGTGGAGATTCAAAAGTTAAGGATCGACGGGAAAAGTTTTTCATTTTGCAACTTTTCAAGGTTAATCAAGCTGTCAGAAAGAAATTGCAAATACATGTGCCTGCACTGAACAGTACAAATGTGCAATCACAGCAGGAAAAGGAATACGTTTTCCACTTGGTTGCAATGCATTTATCGAGAGATTTCTCAAGGAAAATGGTCTGTAACTTAGATACAGTTTGGAGTCATTTATAAAAATAGCTACAGACTCTTCCTATCACATTGTTAATGCTTTTTTCCAAAATATGGCTTTGTAAGGACATAAACTTGATATGAACTTGTAAAGAAGAGAGCTATGTAAGTCATGTTTTCTGGCTGCCTTTCATCATCTTGATTCAGTCCGCAGCTTCGCATACATTTTGGAAGAAATGCATCTGAGTTGCACATATGACACCCAACAATTGCTCATCTAATTGGGCGTGCAAGTGCCCTTGAATGCAGTTTAATATTCGTAAAAGATTGCTATGTAAGAGCACAACTATTCAAGACCAGATTGTGTTTCGCTCTCTTCAGCTGAAAATTATAGGGAAAGTGTATGTAAATAGAGACTATGCATTCCGCAGGATGTTCTTTCAGACTTGGATGCTACCAGGGTTGGTAGTGACTTAGGTGGAAGAAAACATCAATTTATGAAGTGGAGGACATGAAGGCTGTCATAAAATGCTACGATAAAGGTGCTGAGTAATAATAATTAAAAAACACCTAAGGATTGTATCCAGGAGCTTGTTTCCTCTGGAGGAAGGGAACAAAAATGGAATTTGGTATTCATCATTTTCAAAGAAAAAATGGTTGAAGAGCAAAAACTGAATTTGTGTAATTGTATCCTCAGTTGTTATTGGATACATCTTCCTTATTTTGCGGGGAATAAATATTAAATAAATAGAACAGCCTGTGTGCACCCCTACATGTGATTTGGGACTACAGGATTCTAGTTTACATTTTGACTCGTGGGATCGCAGGCTCACCATTTGCCTACACAGGCTATCTCCCCAAAATAAGTCACTTAGCAGGTAGCATGAGACAGTAACTCCAGGTCAAGCTGAACCCGTGACTGAAAGAGGAATATTTTTCATGCTTCCCCTTTGTTCATGCACAGAGAAGGAAGGAGAAGCTATTTCTCTGAAAGGAGTAGCCAAATCCCATCTTAGCATTGGCACAAAATATTAGCCTTTTATTCCAGTCCCAACCCTCTGTGCTGCCAGATAAGGAAGCTGTACATCTGGGTGTATGATCTCTATGCCCAGACCAACAGAGAGGATCGTCTGTGGGGGAGGTAAGCTTTTTGAGGCTTCCTCCCCTGCCCCTTCAAGCCCTTTCTCGTGGATGATAAGAAAGGGCTTGTTATCTTCTGCCCAGAAAGCCTTCCTGACACAAGATAAGCCCTGAGTCCACCTATTCATGGTTTGTACATACAAGTTGCCTAAGACTTTTCACTTCACTGTGCTCTAGGGCACACCTACCTAGAACTGAACAGGACAAAATGTATTCCTTTGTCCATCACAGATGTCACCCTCATCACCAACGAAGTGTGGTCAGCATTTGGCCCCAAGGCAAACCTATTTGTATCATTGATACCATTAAGCAGTGTGTCTCTTCTCTGGATTCATCCATTACATATATGGGGGGGGGAGGGGGCACCAGCTGGTTGCGCCTTAGCCCTCATGCCCATCCTGCTTTCAACCTCCAGGCTGGTCTTGTCTCCAGACCAGGGCCATAGCCACCATTGTGCGAACGGGTTCAAAGAACTCAGGACGCCAATGAAAAAGGCTGCCGAAGCCCCATGGCTTGGGCTCCAGAGGAGCCCGGAGCGAACTCCCCCCTCCCATGCATGGGCTACTGAGAGTCCAGGCAAACTCTTTGCCAGTTATTTCAGGCAGCGCCAGCTGCCCAATAGGACGTTTCCCCCTTTCTCTCCCTGAGAAAGGGGGAAACGTCCTATCAGGCAGCCGACACTGCCAGAAATGATGACCTGAGAGCTCTCTTGGGCTCTTGGCAGCCCAGGCCACACACCCTTTGCACTTGACTTCACATGCACAGGGGCGTGGTCCGGACTGTTGAGAGCTCAAGCAAGCTCTCAGCTCGTCATTTCAGGAAGCTTTGGCTGCCTGATAGGATGTTTTCCCCTTTCTCTCCCTCAGGGAGAGAAAGGGAAAAACATCCTATTGGGCAGCTGGTGCTACCTGAAATAACTGGCAGAGAGTTTGCCCTGGCTCTCAGCAGCCTGGGTGGGGAAGGGAGGAGTTTGCTGGGAGGGTGTGGGAGGGGAGAATTCTCCTTCGCTGAAGAAGTGTGCGCGGTTCTTGGGGCTAAGCATTTGTTTGGGTTCTCAGTAGCCATGGGGGGAGTTTGCCCTGGGCTCCTCTGGAGCCCAAGCTACGCCTCTGTGCGTGACATCACGTGCATGCGTGTATTTGGAGGGGGCTGCTGAGCGTGGATGGACCCAGGTTGCCATTCGGCTGGCTCCGCGCCTGCTCCAGATCCAATCTGTGCAGCATACTTGGCTGCATCAGGGAACTGGTTTCCTGGGATCAGACCACCTTTAGACTCTTCCTGGCTTCTGGACTCATGAGTAGCGCATGGGTCCCCTCTATTTCATGTCATTTCCCTCCTTATCCCTGGAGAGAGAGGTCCCTCAGCCCCAGCTCTGCAATAAGCGTCCAACACACCATAATAAAAAAAATCCAGGCCAACCAATCAACTAACCAACCTCTGCACAAAACTCTTTTGCTCCCTCCTTGCTTTCTTTTAAATCTAAAGCTGTTTTCTACAGGCCCATTTCTCTGGCCATCCTTGAGAGGCTTGTAATTTGGTTTTCAAACTAAAATGCCTCTTCATGAGCTTCAATTGAGTGTTATTAGTCTTATTAGTTTTATTAGTTAATATTGTGTTGCTTATTAATCAGTATTTCCTTTCTGTATCCCTATTGGCCTAAATAAACCTGAGTATGACTTCAGTTCTCTCATTAATTTCTAAGACCAAAGCTTTGCACAAATTTATTCTGTAATGAACTGCTTTCTCTCACTTCACTGATTCCCTACATAAGCCCAAAAGTTAGTCAGGAATGCATAGTCAACACTCCAGAGCAGTTTCATTAACAAAGTATACATAGTGTGTGTGTGTGTATATATACATACCCAGCTTTTAGATACATTTTGCAATAAGGAAACGGGCACATACTCGCATCATGTCAAAACTTGAATTTAGTATTCATAAGAACCTACATTTCAAAGAACTTTATAGAGCAAAAACTGTGCAGTGGTATCCCTGGTTGTTACTGGATTAAACTTTTTTTAGAATTTCTTCTTTGAAAATACAGTATATTGTATATCTACTTTTCAACAGGATATATTTGTAGCTATACAACATACTGATTTTCAAAAACTAGATTAATTGAGTAACAATCATGAATATTACACAGATTCAGTTTTTGCTCCAAAAACATCTTCAGTTTGAAGAGTTCTACGAATACCAAATTCAGGTTTTGCTCTCCTGATAGGATACTAATCTAGTACCCCCTTTAGCATATGTTTTATTCATAAAAACTGATAAATAATGTTAGTTGTTACACACACACAACAGCTGACATGACAAGGATTCTGTGTGGCAGTCTCCTGTTGATACAGAGTGCACCTTTGGAGTCATAAAATTAGTGAAGAATCCATTAGAATGCTCATAAATGAAAGCTGCAAAAGAAAATTTTAAGGAAATAATGCCAAGGGGTCCATATGTTTAATTATGGTGAAAGTTTCACCAAATTCTGGGAACACCCTAGAATGGCCATGGAAGGCAAAGAAGCATTACACCATGAACACTCTTGTTTTCAGTTGTATATACATAATTGTGAGAGCCAGGCAAAGCCAGATTCCATGCATACTAAAGAATCAAATAAGATGGACAGTTTTGACAACTGATATGAGGGCTGCTGCCACTGAGTACTTTTATTTCCTTGAGAAGTGCATGCTTTGCAAGCATAACATGAAGACAGAACAGAATCATAAAAGAAAAACATCTTGTGTTGGGTAAACTAGCTTGAACATATTACTATGCTTAAGGCTGAATTTCTGCATGGCAACAACATAAAAGCAGTGCTAAGCAAGCAAAGGTTACAGTTCCCCTAACACACCCAAGAAATTTCAGCCACAGTCCTAAGCAACCTTGTATATAGTCCACCGAAATCAAGAGAATTTACTTCCCATTAAACATATTTGAGACAGGGTATTGATGGAGTCATAGTATAGATGACCTTTCATTTATATAGATTGGGGGCTGTGGACCTCATTGGCATCCTTATTCATTGACTGTGGAGGGTGCCTCATAAGTGTGTGTACCAAATAATGTTTTGGTCCTGTGTTCATTCAAGGTTTGGTTTTGTTCTGAAAAAAAAAAAGTATCAAAACCATGCTTTCCCCCTGAATTACATATTTGATTTTGGCCATTTATACTTTTATGATCTCTGGATTCACTCAGCCTGTCCTATAGAGTCATCATCAACAGCCAGATAAAACCAAGACCTTAGGACCAGGGCAAAGAGAGACAGAAATGAGCTATTAAAAGCATATGGCTAAGAACTGTTTGTCCCATCGGGACTTGTTCCCGAACTTTTGTTGTCACAAAAGCTGCAATTGTATGAAGAAACAATTGAAGAAGCAATGGTTAAAGGGGGTGGGTGGGTGGGGAACCTGAAGCAGAAATATTGTTGAATCATATGTGCTATCCCAAATCAAAAGACTTTGTTGCCACACAATATAGTTTGCTATCAAGCACACTCTAAACTTTACTTACTGCTGTGTGCCCAAGATACGTAATCATATTGTAATTTGTGTATTCCTTATTCTAATATGAAAGACACACAGATTAGAACTCTGGTTATTCAAGAACCATAAAACCATTCTTCAGTTTGTTTCAGTGGGCAGCTTCACATGTACTGGTGACAAGTAGGAGGGCCACCATTCCTGGTGAGTGCATGCTCGTGGTGTGATCTGATACTTCTGCCCCTTTCTGTGTTGTATGAACCAGAAATGTCAGATTGCCAGTGCTGGGTCCCCTCCACCATCTGACATCAGTAACCAACATTTGAAGTTGGACAGCAAATGCTGGGAGGTGGAGGTAACCTGACATTAGCAACTCGACATTTCCGGGTTCAGACAACACAGAAAGGGGCAGAAGTATCTGCTTGCAATGGGAGCATGTAATCATAATAGTTTCCTCCTTTGTTTTTGCATTGCCGCCCTCTGTTTGATTAACCTCTTGGAGAGAGAATGAGAGAATGAAGAAACTGCTGCTTCATCTGATGCAAAGCAAACCTTAGGTCATATTCATTTATCCTGGTTTCAGATCTGTGGCATAAAAATAAACAGGAAACACAAGATATATTTTTGGCTCAAACTATACTTAAGATACACATCTATTTAATTATACCTTCCCATTTTATATAGGCATTTCTCAGAGTGGAATTACATTGGAAACCTAACCCCATCTTTGCTGTAAAACTGTCTTATGATCTGAGAGTATAGTCACACCTTCTTAAACATTACCTTTCTGTTATCAGCACAACAATATCAATTATCCAGATCACTGCCATGTAAAGAAAGGAAAACCTAACTGTGGCTTTTCTGATACTGAACTTCATGGTAGCCACACCACTGCAATTAATGCTTATTTTTAGCATACACACTTTAATTATGCCTTTATGCAAAGGACACGTGCAGACTGGAAAGATGTAACCGACACCTGTAAGATTAAAAAGAAGTTATAATTTTGAAACAAAAAACACATGACGAATAACAATGGGAAAAATAATTGATAACAGTAGTAAGCACAATATTTCTCAGGAATTTATTTTGCTTTATTTCCAAGTTTCAACAGGCAGCTTGTGACTAAATAGGTTGCCTTCATTTCACATAGGAACCCATTCATACAAAACAAAAGGCCCACAATGAGGAAGAAAAATACTGTGCCAGAAGTGAGTTCACATATGTAAGTTCACCACTTGGTGAATCACAATTGAGGCCTATTCTTACATACAAGCAACAGAATGAGATAGAGGAATCCTAAAAGGGAAGAGTGGCTGCACCATTGCAGTGTGCGAGTTAGAGCTACCATTTTTAATGTTACTCTACTAAGTCAATATGTTGGTGAGGCAATGCACATATTAGTTCTAAACTCTCAATGAAATTTTTTATTTATTGTGCAAAAAACAACAACCAAAAGTTGGTAAACATAAAAACATAAGTCGTTTCAGTGTGACACACTATCCTCAATTAAGTAAAAGAAATGAACACAGATGAAAACCTTGGTTCCCTAGCTCTTCGATTCCTTAGATGTGATAACACAGTTCCTTGACAGACAGAGAGCTGGGTCTCACGATCAGTGAGACCCGCTTTGTGAAGGTAAGTGGAGAGAGTGGGCTAAGCCCGCTCTCCCCACAGATGAGCAGGGCGGGAGCCCTGGCCGGCCGGATTGGCCGCCCACATGACTGCCAGCTCCCTGATGGAGCTGGCGGGGGCTGGAAGGATCGGGGCCGCGCGGCCCCTGGAAGCTCCAGTATGCCCTGCACGGGCAGGCAGGGCATACTGGAGAGATCCCTGAACTGGGAGGCTGCTTTTCAGCCTCCCACCAGGGGTCAAGTCATGAGTAGCCACAGCGCGGAGCCATGCCACAGCTGCTCATGATTGCTTAAACCAGGCTACAGAAGCGGGTGACCCAACTGCAAACCCCGGGCTCGTGGCCAAGCCCAGTGGTTCACATGATGGGAGAAAATTGGCTAGCCTCCGCTAGCCCGATTTTCTCCCATCGTGTGAATAGCCTCAGAGAGTTAATAAGCTGGGAGGAGGTAGAGAAGGGGGGAAACAGCTGATTCTTCACAAAAGCCAACAGACTTCATGGTGGCCTCCCAGCTCCCAGCTCTAGGCGGTCTTGGAGGAAACTGACTATCTAGTCCCATTTCAAACTGGGTTTTGGACGGTTTTTTGGATGGGTGGAGACTGCCTTGGTCATACTGATGCGTGATCTCCAATTGGGACTTGACAGAGGAAGTGTGACTCTGTTGGTCCTTTTGGATCTCTTGGTGGCTTTTGATACTATCAACCATAGCATCCTTCTGCAACGTCTGAGGGAGTTGGGGGTGGGAGGCACAGCTTTGCAGTGGTTCCGCTCCTACCTTTCTGGCAGATTCCAGATGGTGTCACTTGGAGACTGTTGCTCTTCAAAATCTGAGCTTTTATATGGAGTCCCTCAGGGCTGCATACTGTCTCCAATGTTTTTAAATATCTACATGCAACCGTTGGGAGAGATCATCCTGAGATTTGGTGCTGGGTGTTATCAGTATGATGATGGCACCCAAATCTATTTCTCCATGTCAACATCATCAGGAGAAGGCATAGCCTCCCTGACCGCCTGCTTGGAAGCAGTAATGGGCTGGATGAGGGATAACAAACTGAGACTGAATGCAGACAAGACTGAGGTACTTATTGTGTGGGGTCGTCACTCGGGAAGTGATATTGATCTACCTGTTCTAGATGGAGTCACACTTCCTCAGAAGGAACAGGTATGCAGTCTGGGAGTGCTTCTGGATCCACACCTTTCCCTGGTTCCCCAGGTTGAGGCAGTGACCAGAAGCGCTTTCTAGCAGCTTTGGTTGATACGCCAGTTTCTTGAGGTTCATGATCTCAAAACAGTAGTACACTTGCTAGTAACCTCCAGACTTGATTACTGCAATGCGCTCTATGTGGGGCTGCCTTTGTACATAGCCCGGAAACTGCAATTAGTACAAAAATGCGGCAGCCAGGTTGGTCTCCGGGTCATCTCGAAGAGACCATATTACTCCTATATTACAGGAGTTGCACTGGCTGCCAATAAGTGTCCGGGCAAAATACAAAGTGCTTGTTATAACCTATAAAGCCCTAAACAGCTTAGGCCCATGGTACTTAAGAGAGTGTCTTCTTCTGCATGATCCCCATCGCCCACTGCATACATCAGGGGAGGCTTGTCTGTGGCTACCTTCATGTCATCTGGTGGCCACCCAGGTATGGGCCTTCTCTGTTGTCGCCCCAAGACCTTGGAATGCGCTTCCTATGGGAATAAGAGTCTCCCCATCTCTAGCAGCTTTTAAAAGGTTTCTAAAGACTCATCTTTTTACCCAGGCCTTTTAGCTTTTTAACTTTGTAAATTTTTAAATTTTGGATTGTTTATTGATTTGTTTTAAACTGTTTTTAGTATTTAATTGATTTTAATGTTTTGTTTTTGTTTGTTGTGAACCGCCCTGAGACCTCGGGTTGGGGCGATATAAAAATGTGATAGATAGATAGATAGATAGATAGATAGATAGATAGATAGATAGATAGATAGATAAGATAGGTCAGCGCCTCCTGAACATTAATTTCAGGTCTCAATTTCTCTATAAATAATGCTTCCTTTATTTTCCTTCTTTGTATGTTCCTTTCGATCCCCAGAATAAATACCGAAGTGGGCACCATTTGGCCTTCATGCTTAATCCTCATATGCAATTAGCAAGATTTCATTCTCTTTGCACAATGCCTCATATCTGCTAACTCGGCAAAGAGGCACCTTTTAATGTGGTGATTCTCTTTATTTAGCAAGGGGAGAGTAACTGGCCCTATCCACCCCCAGCACAGTACCTCCAGTGACTGTTGCTGCTGTCTATCTTATATTTCTTTTAGATTGTGAGCCCTTTGGGGACAGGGATCCATCTTATTTATTATTTCTCTGTGTAAACTGCCCTGAGCCATTTTTGGAAGGGCGGTATAGAAATCGAATTCATCATCATCATCATCATCATCATCATCATCATCACCATCACCATCATCATCTGTTAGATGTTCTTTATATCTATCATTTAACGACCTGCCAGATTCCCCAATATAGAATGAAGTGCAACCTAAGCACTGAATTTTATATATTGTATCTTTCTTTTCACAGTTCCTTCTCCCTGTTGCTATACTGCAAAAGTAATCTATCTGGAAAAGAAAATAGCAGAAGGAGGGCTTCTAGGCTAGCCCACCCCCTGCTATGTTAATTATCTTCTTGCAGGGTGGTGTTTTGTTTTTGTTTTTGTTTTAAGGTGAGGGAACTTCAGAATGTCCACATCCCTGAAGGTCCGCATGGCTGTCTGTCTCTCTGTTTTTCTCCAGATCTGCCACCTTGGTCTCAAGGGAACTCTTTGCACCAAGCGCACACCCATGACTTCTGCCCATGGAACAAATAGCCATACAGGTGACACTCTGTGCAATACACTGGGAAGTGCTCCCTCTCCTGCTGCATTTCTATCTTTGTAACTGGTTTTGTTGGCATGGGCAGAAGGATGGCAGAAGGAAGGGGAGATAATTTCCCCAACCCCACCCCTGTGTGTCAACACAACCTTTGTCTAGAATGCAACACTGCTGCACTGGCACTTTGTTTATCAGGAAGGTCTTGAACATGACCACATTTGGGTTGGCTTAGAGGAAGGCAGGACCCTACCCTTCCACATCCTGATGATCCAAGCTCACTCCTGCCACTAACACTCATGTGCCCACGAGTGGCATGGTGGCAATGTTCGGAGCAGGGATCTGGAGGAGGAAGTCCTCCAGTATCCCACAATGCATTGTGTGGGCAGTAGAGAGGCTACACACATCAATGTAGCAGCTCCCAACTTCCTGGCCACTCTGGATGCAGCCCTTCCTAGTAGAGATCATTCCCGGCTGCAAGGAGCTGCTGAGAACAGCCTGATTAGGGCTGTGAGGTAGGTTACCTCACCTTGGTAAAGACCAATGTTTAAAAGTTAGGTTGCCCTGGTCTAGAGCAGCAGAGTAGATGGTAGTCCTGTGGCTCTTCACAAGCCTGTGGAGGTGCATTTTCTGCCTCTTACCCTGGAAGTGCTGGATGTGAAAACAACTGTATGATGTTAGCCAAAAGAAGAAGAAACAAACCATGGCATATACACAAGCAAAAACATACACATGGGATCTATTTTCAGACTAAGAAGTTAAGTCAAAAGCTCTATGGAAGAGGTGGGATTTAAATGAAGAGAGGCAGATAGTCCACTTAGGCCTCACACCCACCCAGAAAACCTACGGGGATACAAGGAAAATGGGAGGACTCACCAAATGAGAGAGAGAGAGAGAGAGAGAGAGAGAGAGAGAGAGAGAGACTGACCTTTTGGTGGCTGAAGGATACTGTAGAGTTGGAAAAAAATGATTCCACAATCCTTTGCAGGCAGCTTATTTTGATGCTAACTATTATAGACAAGACATACTTCCTGATATTTAACTAAAATCTACTGTGCTGCAATTTAAAGACATTGCTTCACCAGATTGTTCAGTCTATTACTTTCCTTCTTCTTTCAGACTCCTTTTAAAATATTTGAAAACTGTCAACATATTCTGCTTTAATCTTCTTTTCTTTGAAGCTCAACACTCCCAGTTTGTTTTAGCTTTTGCTCTTAGGATTTGTCTTCTAGACCTTTTATCATCTTTATAGCTCTGCTCTGAATCCTTTATGATTTGTCAACATCCTTTGGGTTTCAATTCATCTTGTGTATGATCATGAGATTTATACTTTATAGGCAATACATTATGGGAGGTTTTTTCCTAACTAGAAAGAAGCATTTTTAATTTAACAAAAGAATATAGCTCTAACAATCCTGATAGATAGATAGATAGATAGATAGATAGATAGATAGATAGATAGATAGAGTGTGTGTGTACATGTACTGTCAGTGTACACAGTACTTTATAGAAAAACTACAGATGTTGCTTAAGTCGCGCAGTAGGGAAATGCTTGACTAACAAGCAGAAGGTTGCCAGTTTGAATCCCCATTGGTACATCTATATCAGGCAGCAGCGATATAGGAAGATGCTGAAAGACATCATCTCGTACTGCATGGGAGATGGCAATGGTAAACCCCTCCTGTATTCTACCAAAGACAACCACAGGGCTCTATGGGCGCCAGGAGTTGAAATCCACTCGACAGCACACTTTACCTTTTACCTTACAGATGTTGCACAGAAAATGTTTTACTTTAAGCAAATAGATTTGTTTACTCAAATTATACCCTGCCTTTCAGTCTGGCACACTCACAAGGCAGAATACAATAAAAGCAATATGCATTAAAGTCAATTAAAGGGTCATTACAAATTTATGATAGTCCAGCAAATTTGCTTTCTAAAACAATGGGAGTGTTGTATTTTACTTTAAATGCAGGAGAGCATTCAATATCTTTGAGTTACCCCTCCCAGCAGACCAGAAGGCATGGACACCAAGTTGACTCCCTAAGATGGGTGCCACAGTTCCCCAGAATAGACTGGGGGTGGGGGAACCAAGACCCCATACAAGACATAGCCAGGAAAAAAGGCAAAGCAAAACAAAAACACCTCACTATGAATAACTTGTCAGCATGGCAGAACTTCAAATAAATTTATTAAGTATAGTGAGAAGTGAAAAGAAACTCAGTCCACCTCCTCACAGAAGGGTGAGCTGATCCCTCAAAAACTGTGTGGGAGAATGCACACATATGAATACAATTCTTTTTGTTTTCTCCAAGGAATTCAAGAAGACATTCAGTGCTCCTCAGAATAGCAATGCAGGACTGAGAAATGGATGGGCCCACACAATTATTAGTCCTACCTGAGATAGAGAAGCTGTTATTTTGACAGAGAATGCAAAGCCCTTGGGTAGCCACAGAGAAGGCCCAGCCCTGAGTCACCACCAGATGAGCCAGTGGCAACCATAACCAGACTTCCCCAGAAGATCTTAATAGGTAGCAAGGTTCATGATAAGGAAGGTGGTATCTTAAGAATCCTCGACCTAAGTCATTCAGGGCTTTATAGGTAATTACCAGCACTTTGTATTTTGTATGTAAATACACTTTGTATTACCAACACTTTGTATCAGAAACATATTAGAAGCCAGTGCAATTGTTTCAGAATCAGTTTTATATGGTCCAATTGGGTTGCCCAGAGACCAACCTGGCTGCCGCATTCTGTACCCATTGTAGTTTCTGAACTATTTACAAAGGCAATCCCATGTAGAGGGCATTAAGTACAGGCTTATCTAGTCCAGCATCCTGTTTTGCACAGCGGCCCACCAGATGCCTCTGGGGAGCCCATAGGCAAGAAGTGAGGGTATGCCTTCTCTCCTGCTGTTGGTCCCCTGCAACTGGTACTGAGAGACCTCGTGCATCTGAGGCTGGAGGTGGCCCACAGCCACCAGACTAGTAGACATAGATAGAATTTGAATTTGTCTAAGCCCCTTTTAAAGCCATCCAAGCTAGTGGCCATCACCACATCCCATGGCAAACAATTCCATAGATTAATTTTTCACTGTGTGAAAAAGTACTTCCTCTTGCCGGTCCTAAATTTCATGACCTTCAGTGTCATAGGATGACCCCCAGTTCTATTGTTGTGAGAAAGGGAGAAAAATTGCTCTCTGTCTACTCTCTCCATTCCATGCATAATTTTAAAGACCTCTATCTTGTCTCCCCTTAGTCATCTCCTTTTGAAAGTAAAGAGCCCCAGATTTTTTATCCTAGCCTCATAAGAAAGGTGCTCCAGGCCCCTGATCATCTTAGTTGCCCTCTTCTGCACATTTTCTAGTTCTACAATATCATTCTTAAGATACAGTGACCAAAACTGTATGCAGTATTCCAGATGTGGCCACATCATATATTTGTATAAAGGCCTTAGAATATTAACATTTTTATTTTCAATTCCCTTCCTAATGATCCCTAGCATGGAATTTGCCTTTTTCACAGCAGTTGCACACTGAGTCGACACTTTCAATGAGCTGTCCACCAAGACTCCAAGATCTCTCTCCTGGTCAGTCACTGACAGCTCCCATCAGCATATATATGAAGTTGGGTTTTTTTGCCCCAATATGCATCACTTTACACTTGCTTACATTGAACTGCATTTGACATTTTGTTGCCCATTCCCCCAATTTGGAGTGATCTTTTTGGAGCTCCTCACAGAGTTTTGGATTTCACTACCCTGAATAGTTTTGTGTCATCTCTAAATTTGGCCACTTTGCTGCTAGACCTATCTTCTAGATCATTTATAAACAAGTTCCTGCTCTCTTCATTTGGGCAGGACTTCTATTTTCCTAAGGAAGTCTTCTTCCCTTTTATAGCTTTGCTGACTCTGCTTGTTAGCCATGCTGGCATCCAGTAGTCAAGCCTGGAGGTCACCAGCATATTTACCACTGTTTTAAGGTCATTTACCTCCAGAAATGGGCATAGATGATGTAGCAGCCAAAGTCAATAAAAAACACTCCTGGCCTCCGCCGCAACCTGAGAACCCAAAGAGAGATTTGTATCTAGGGGCACTCCCAAGCTACCTACCCATACTTCCATCTTGTCTGGATGGAAGTCTCAGCTTGTTTGCCCATATCCAGTTCATCACCAATTCCAAGCTCCAGTTCAGGATGTCCACCAACTCCTTGGGATCAGATGATGTAGTGGGATAGTTTTCGGTGTCATCTGCATACTAGTGACACTTCAGCACAAATCTCCAGATGACTGCTCCCAGCAGTTTCATTTTGACATTAAACAACATGGTGTGGAGGGAGAAATGAACCTTGCAGGATGCCAAAGCTCAGAGGGCTGAGCAAAAGTCCCCCAGTAACACCCTCTGGACCCTCTCCTCAAGATAAGAATGGAATCTGTCCAAAACAGAATTGGAATTCTGAATATTGTTGAGAGGTGTGAGGAGAAACATTAAAGTCCTCACACAGCAGAGTATGCTCTGGTGGTAAAGACATTTAGCCCAAGAGATTATCTGGAGACAGTTCAATTTAAAAACCCCACAAACCCATAGATTTATTAAGAAACTAAAACATCACATACTGATAGAGACATAGAATAACTTACCCCAACAGGCACTAACCTTAAACAACAATCAAACAGTTCTGACTCTTACCTGACCAAGAGAAACCTTTAACATATCTCCTCATGCCTCTAGTGGCTAGAAGAGGTTACTGCAGTGCTAAGAGCAGTTCTTTAGAATTCAAATTTCTAACAAATACTTTCTTTGGACAAACATTTTCTGGGCACTTTATCATCTTTACCCCATCAATGCCATGATTTTGTTCTGTGGCTATCTACAGTAACACACGAAGGAGGAGGTTGCTTTCCTGTCCCTTTGGTAAGATCAAGTATCTGGATTGCTATTTTTTGGAAACAGGAATGGAGTTTTGGTCTGATCCAACAAGGCAATGATATTATATCTTATGTAGGGAAAGCCCGATTCCTGACATGAGGATCTCAGTTGTGAGAGTCAGAGATAAGGGAAATGAGTGATGAATGTGAGTATATTAGTCAGTGTTCATTTTAGTTGGGCATCATGTGATGTGTGCCCTACTAGTAACATTTGATATCCTCTGCATTTCTCTAACCTCTTTCTTATAATTAGCCACCACCACTAATACATAGCAGATTATGTATGACTGAGCCACATTATACATTACAGAAGGGCAGATCTTGACTGCTGCAATTTTGAGCAAAACGTTCCCTTTTAAAATATGAACTTCTTCCTAAGAGTCAAACAAAAGACTTTATGGAGGAGGTGGGTTTGAAGAAAGACAGAGAGACAGGGGTGTGTGAGCTGGCTCAACACTGAGCCAGTCTAACTTGAAGCTGTTCGGCTCGAGGGGGTTCAGGTGGAGCCAAATCGAACCCTGTTCAGCCCAAATTCAGGCCAAACCAGTTCAACTCAAACCAACTTGAAAATCACTGGTAAAGGGGAATCCAGTAAGGATTCCCCTTTACCAGTAAAAGTGGGGAGCAGGAGACCTAAAGAAGAAGAGCTGGGGTGGGAGGGAAGTAAAAATTTACCTTACATTTGCTGCTGCCGGTGGCTGCAACCACTGCAGCAGTCTTGTGGGTTGTCGGGGGTGGCGGCAGGGACTCCTCCTACCTCCACTGGAGCAGACAGGCTCTTTTGGGGCTTCTGAGCATGTGTGGTGGCAAAAATGCCTTCTGCGCATGCGCGGCAGCTGTTTGTTTGTTTGTTTGTTTGTATGCTGTCATACAGAGGCCCAGAATGTACACTCCATCAGGGTCCACCAGGTCCACTCCATCGGGGGTGGGGTGAGGAGTCCCCGCCACCATCTGATCATCCCCCACACTGCCACAGCCGGTGGTGGTGGCAAATTGAAGGTACATATTTATTGTCTCCCACCCCAGCTCTTCTTCTTTAGGTCTCCTGGTACCCCCTTCCCCTGTACTGGTAAAGGGGAATCCTTACCAGATTCCTCTTTACCAGTACAGCCTCAAGCCCCCTGAACCAGTCTTGAATTTGAGCCGAACTGGGCCCAGTTTGGATAGGCATAAAACCGAGTCCAGTTCGAGTCAAACCAGCCTAGGTTTTCTGGTTTTGTGCACATCCCTACAGAGAGATGCTGCCATGTAGGTTCTCTGGGGATGGAGTTATAGGCATAACTCCTTGTTTTTCAAAGGCTGTTAGATGCTCTGTTAAAATATGTGAAAGTGCCTCATATGTTCAATGTATTTGCAAAATAATCTCAGTACTGATGACACATAGAGTGATTAGTTGGATTGTTTTCAAGACGGAGTCTACCAAAGTCCCTATTTTTTTCAGGCAGCTTAATTGGCTCCCATTGGCTGTTAACTGTGAATACCATCAGTTGTTAATTGCCTGCTGTTTTCTCTTGAGCTATACATTTCACAGATCAGAACAGCAAACTGTCACCTTTCCACACTAAATGCATCTGAAATCCTTTCATCTTCTACAGCTTTTTTTTTAAAAAAATCTTTCTTGGTACATTGAATGCTTTGAAAAATATTGCTTTTCTTTTGTGCCTAGAATAAATTGTCCTCTTTCAATCTCTCAGAGCAGTACTTTTAATAATGGTCACCTACTATAGAGAGCTGGGTTTTTAAAAAAAAAGTAATTAAAAATATTGTTTTTCTGTCATTTCTTTTCGTGGAGAGGCTTGGTAAGATTTGAATCAACATAAATGAAACTGTAATAATCTCTAGAAGGGAAGAAAGTGGATGATATTTCTACCTTACTTAACTCTTAACATTCAGAGACAACAAAATGCTTAAGTCTATGGCTAGTATTAGATATTATAATAAATGCAGGGGTGCTGCATTTATGTCTAATTATTGCCATTTTAAAAATCAAATAACATCCAGGGATACTCAGTATGAGGTGTCCTGTGAGTTTCTCCACTCCCACTGCACATCATTGGTTGCTTTCTAATGTGACTTGTGATGGGCGAACTGCCTTCTGCTCAATTCAAAACCATTTTAGTATTCCCAAACTGTCAGAGAACTCATGGGGAAAAGCTCACAATGTTCTAGAAATTTTATTTCAATTCATGATGTTGGTGCATGTGCACCAATGGTGCTTCTTGACTGTGTCTTATTGTATTGCTCCCTGCTCTCTTGGAATTTTAGTATTAAAATCAGTAATGACAAATAATTCCTCCTCATTTTGCCACCTGATTGCAGGTGGTAAAATGAGTGGAGGCATCACTTTTCAGAAGGGCAAAATGGGGCCTTACCTGAACTGGTGACTCTCCTCCCATTGGTCACTAGCTGACACTTTTCCCCAGGCACAAAATATGTTTGTGGGGAAATGGTGCTTGCCAGTGGGGCTGCCATCCCCCCCCTCCAATCCAAGAAGCTGCATTGGAAGATGGTATGCCATAACATAGCATTTTTCTGGGGACTTCCTCAGTGGGGCGGGGGGTGGTGGTGGCTGCCACCAACCATCTGCATAGAACCATTGCCATCACAAAATAAGCAAGAACTGGACAACTGGGGGAGCCAATTTTGTCCTCTATTTCATCCCTGTAATGGGTGAATTCAAGTCAGAAGTTTTCAACAGATAACCTTTGGCTCAGTACAAAAGAAAATAGAAACATATACCTGGGAATGGGGTGGAGGTTTAGATATGGTGCTAGGAAATGTTATGGTTTTCAAATCATCAGATGAACAAACATGAACATAAACAAAAGCATGATCAGTTAACAGCCACAAAGGTTTTCTTTGTAGGAGGAGGTTTACCACATCTGGAACCTTCCCATAACAGAACATAAGAACAGCCCTGCTGGATCAGGCCCAAGGCCCATCTAGTCCAACATTATGTTTTACACAGTGGCCCATCAGATGCCACTGGGAGCCTACAGACAGGAGTTGAGGACATGCCCTCTCTCTTGCTGTTGGTCCCCTGCAACTGGTATTGAGATACATTGTGCATCTGAGGCTGGAGGTGACCTGTAGCCCTCAGACTAGTTGCCGTTGATAGACCTCTCTTCCATGAAGTTATACAATCCATCTTAAAGCTGTCCAGGTTGCTGGCTGTCACCACATCTGTCACTGCAGATAATTCCACAAGTTGATTATGCATTGTGTGAAAAAGTACTTCCTTTTGTTGGTCCTACATTTCCTGGCAATCAATTTCATGGGATGGCTCCTGGTTCTAGTGTTATGTGAGATGGAGAAGAATTTCTCTCTATCCACTTTCTCCACACCATGCATGATTTTATAGACCTCTTTCATGTCTCCCTGCAGTCGTCGTTTTTTCTGGAGCTGTAAGGCCACCACCCTCTCAATTGCCCTGCAGCCCTCTAAATAGCCCCCAGTGTTGTAGCCTTGCCTCAGTTCCACAATGTCT
This sequence comes from Hemicordylus capensis, assembly GCF_027244095.1. Taxonomy (NCBI): domain Eukaryota; kingdom Metazoa; phylum Chordata; class Lepidosauria; order Squamata; family Cordylidae; genus Hemicordylus; species Hemicordylus capensis. Next base: position 154,755,467 of record NC_069659.1, on the reverse strand, counting down.
TTTTTTAGATGTGGTGACCAGAATTGTATGCAGTACTCCTGTGGCCACACCATAGTTTTGTATAAGGGCATCATAATATTAACAGTTTTATTTTCAATCCCCTTCCTAATGATCCCTAACATGGAATTGGCCTTTTTCACAGTGGCCACACATTGAGTTGACACTTTCAATGAGCTGTCCACCACAACCCCAAGATCCCTCTCCTGGTCAGTCACCGACAGCTCAGATCCCATCAGCATTTAGCCAGTCGTACTGGAAAGAAAGGTTTTATAACCGGTCTCATAATTTGGATAGATTTCAGCTATGATGATGTTGTGGGACATCTTGAACATATGGTAAGACCTCTGCTATTACAGTTTGGGAGCCATTCCCTCATGGAGTTGTTGTCCCTTATCACACCAGTACTCAAAGTCTAAGTGCAGCTCCTGCTCTGTCTATGCCATCTCCCAAGAGAGAGAATGGAGTACTGTTTCATAAGATGACTCTTTTGCACCATAATGACTGAGGACCAATCCTCACTACTAAAAGGAGACTAACGACTGTACAATATAAAGAAAGGCCTGCACAAAGTGTTGTAGTTCATATAGGAGTCGGTTTGTGACTCCTGAGGATGTGGACAAGCTGATTGGAGTGCTGCGGCCTACCACCTGTTCTCTTGACCCTTGTCCGACATGGCTTATATTATCTGGCGGGGGGGGGGGTTGTTGTAGAAGGCCTGGTAAAGATTATAAATGTGTCTCTGAGGGAAGGTAGGATGCCTCCTTGTCTTAAGGAGGCAATTATTAGACCGCTTCTGAAGACGCCTGCCCTGGATCCCTCGGACTTGAACAACTACAGGCCTGTCTCCAACCTTCCATGGCTGGGCAAGGTAATTGAGAGGGTGGTGGCCTCACAGCTCCAGACATTCTTGGAGGAAACTGATTATCCTGACCCATTTCAAACTGGCTTTCAGGCTGGCTATGGAGTGGAGACTGCTTTGGTCAGCCTGATGGATGATCTCCAGTTGGCAATTGAAAGAGGAAGTGTGACTCTGCTGGTCCTTTTGGATCTCTTGGCTGCTTTCGATACTATCGACCATAGTATCTTTCTGGAGCGTCTGAGGGGGTTGGGAGTTGGAGGCACTGCTTTGCTGTGGTTCCACTCCTACCTCTTGGGCAGGTTCCAGATGTTGTCCCTTGGAGACTGCTGTTCTTCAAAATCTGAACTTTTGTATGGTGTTCCCCAGGGCTCCATATTGTCTCCAATGTTGTTTAATATCTACATGAAACCACTGGGAGAGATCATCAGGAGATTTGGTGCAGGGTGTTACCAGTATGCTGATGACACCCAAATCTTTTTCTCCATGTCAGCATCATCGGGAGAGGGCATAACCTCCCTAAATGCCTGCCTGGAGTCGGTGATGGGCTGGATGAGGGATAACAAGCTGAGACTGAATCCGGCTAAGACGGAGGTACTAATTGTGCGGGGTCGGAACTCGAGAGATGATTTTGATCTGCCTGTTCTGGATGGGGTCACACTTCCACATAAGGAACAGGCATGCAGTCTAAGGGTGCTTCTGGATCTGAGCCTCTCCCTGGTGTCCCAGGTTGAGGCGGTGGCCAGAAGTGCCTTTTATCAGCTTCAGCTGATACGCCAGCTGCGTCCGTTTCTTGAGATGAATGACCTCAAAACAGTGGTACATCTGCTGGTAACCTCCAGACTGGATTACTGTAATGCACTCTATGTGGGGCTGCCCTTGTATGTAGTCTGGAAACTACAGCTGGTCAAGAATGTGGCAGGCAGGCTGGTCTCTGGGTCATCTCGGAGAGACCATATAACTCCTGTATTGAAGGAGCTACACTGGCTGCCAATACGTTTCCGGGCAAAATGCAAGGTGCTGGTTATAACCTATAAAGCCCTAAACAGTTTGGGCCCTGGGTATTTAAGGGAACACTGTCTTCTGCATGAACCCCACCGCCAACTGAGATCTGCTGGAGAGGTCCGTCTGCAGCTGCCCCCGGCTCGTCTGGTGGCCACTCAGGGACGGGCTTTCTCCGCTGTTGCCCCGAGGCTTTGGAATGCGCTCCCTAGTGAAATAAGAGCCTCCCCATCTCTGACAGCTTTAAAAATCTTTTAAAACACATTTTTCACCCAGACTTTTAATTACAATTTTAATGGTTTTAATGCTGTTTTAAAATATTTTTAAATTTTTAAATTGTTGTAATGTGTGTCCCCCCCCCCCGTTTTTGTTTTAACAAATGTTTTACTTTGTTTTTATTCTGTTGTAAACCTCCCAGAGACGTAAGTTTTGAGCAGTATAAAAATGTTTTAATAAAATAAATATAATATAATATAATAATCAAGACATTCAATAAGAGTAATACAATAAAACATTAAACAACTTATAGATCAATATTATCTATAAAAGCAGCTTGATCAATGCTGTCAGTGTACATGCAGAATCTCATTCTGAGCCAGAGAAGAACTTCTCAGAGAAATGATGTTCAGTTCATAAAACAGCCAAACATTATGAGCTACACTTATTTGTATTCTAAAACACTTAATTTCTAATGTCAGTACCAATATCCTCAATATAATAAAAAGTTATATAAAAGGCACAAGGAAGGCATAATAAGGCATATAAAATCATCAACTATAAAATCATCAACCTAGTGGTAACTGGAAAACCCACAATATGATGGTGTCACCTGTAGAACATTGTTAGATGTCATAAGGACGAGGAAGAGAATGAAACAATATGACCATTACAGCCTGGCGGGGAAGATACAGAGAAGGGAAAGCAAGATTGATCTTACCTTCCCCCCCAGAGGACCAGAAGCCTTGTGTGGGATGCGTGGCTCATGTGTCCATACGATCAATGCTGCTATGAGCAGTGTGGATTTCTGAAGGCTGGGAAAATGCATTCCAACCTCCAGATATCCCTAAATGCACAGCATGAGGAGCACAGTGTATTGAGGATTTTCTCCTCAAGTTGAGCATTCTAGGTGCCTGGCTCTGTGTATGTTCAGGATGCTTGCTCTCGCACCCTTCTACTCAGGTAAAAGCTCAGGGGAAATTCTCAGGCTAATCAGCAAGGTAGTGCTGGGATTGACCATGATCCCACCACTTCACATGAGCAGCCCTACCCAGGTAGGGCTGCCCAAGCCTGGGTAGGGCTACTTGTGTGAACAGCCTCAATGAAATGCTGGTTTTGGCAGAAGCCTTGTGTCTGCTGCACTGTCTAGTTCCAGTCCAACTGCTCATTTGATACAGTTAAAGACACAATAATCTCTAGTGAGAATAATATAAAAACTGCCTGGCATCATTTAATGCATGAATCCAGAATATGTATTTATGTACTTCCGATTCCTCTTAGTCAAGAACAGTTGCTCCGACTCATTTCAGAGACTTGCCAAATGAGATTTTATTGTTAAAAATGGTACACCTTTACTTTTCTTTGATTTGATTTTGTTTCTCTTTGGAGTGTATTATCTCCCCCCCCACCCCGAGCATTGTTCCTACTAAGATATCCTTATATCATTCTGAAAGTCCAAAATACCTCATCTAGATTGAAAAGTATGCTAAAGGAAGAATGGAACAGAAAGTCAATCATTCAATCACCTTTATTTCAGTCTCAGAGTGGCATAAAAGAAATAAGAACATAAAACATAACAAGTGACATACTAGAAACCTAGAGGTGACACAATACAAGCATGTGGTATGGAATTATAATAACTATAAAAGACTATAAAAATCAGAAGTAGAAGTAAAATTTAGAGTAAAACTATGTCTGTCTTGTACAAACAGGGCCAAGATCTAAAGGCTGTAGTGAACAGTAGATAACAGTAGTGAACAGTAGTCAATAATGCTAAATTATTAAATTAGAAGTGGATGATATTTTCAGTTTCAGTTCAAGGATTATTACAGTCTATGACCAGCACAACAAGGAAATAGAATAAAACATATAACACAGTTTCAGATAAAAACATAATACCACGTGTATCACAGTACCCTAGGGTATATTACTGAAACCACCAAAAGCCTCCCAATCTTAAGGAGGGACTTAATTACTAAATCTCAAAAATTTATAAATAAGACAGAGTGAATATACAATTGAAATAAAAACATAAATGACAATTAAAAAGATAACAGGTCAACAGTCTCAAAAACCATCTACTATACTGTAACTAAAAAGCTATAGGGCAGTACTGGATTTATTAATTAGAAGCTGATGCAATCTTCGAGCTGCCGTACAGAAGCCCGCCACTTTCCGAGTAATGGCAGGAATACTATCCTCAAGCAGGAAGGCCACTTGTTGGCTAGACAAATTTCCTGGGGAACGAGCCAGCAATGGAAATATTAATTCTATACATTAGTCACTATAAAAGGAGCAATGAAGCAGAACATGTTCGATTGATTCAACTTCCCCATCACCACAAGGGCATAGACGCTCCGTATAAGGAGTCCCACTGTAGCGACCTTCAAGAACAGCAGAGGGAAGGCATCTACATCTAGCCTGTGTGAAAGGCAGCCTATATTTAGAGATGTCTAATTGTAGCAAGTAAGTTAAAGGAGCAACAAGGTAGTGGATGATATGTTCATAACAATTTGTTCTAGTAAGAACTAATCAGCCTAATTTCCTTTCACTGTCTCTACAACTGTACTAAATTTGGTTCAGATAGAGGTCCACAAGTTAGATCTCTTGTACCTCAAATGTTCATGCATCCACCATCTTGGACTGAGTGGATGACATCACTACAAATTACACCATTGAGGTGTCCCTGTGTGTCACTCAGTACAACTGTACCAAACTTGGTTCAAATAGGTTAGATAGTCCTCAGGTTAGTGCACTTGGGCCTCAAAGGTTCACACATCCACCATCTTGGATTGGGGTGGATGACATCATAACAAACTGCACCATTGGGGCATCCCCAAGTGTCCCTACAGCTGTAGCAAATTTGGTTCAAATTGCTTAAGCAGTTCACAAGTAAGCCCACTTGCGCCCACTTGTGCCTAAAAAGTTTACATGTCCACCATCTTGAATTGGTGTGGATGATGTCATCACAAACTATGTTGTTGAGGTGTCCCTGTGTGTCACTCACTGCAACTGTACCTAATTCGGTTGAAATGGGCTAGACAGTTCACAAATTAGCCCTCTTGAACCTCAGATGTTCATGTGGCTACTATTTTGAGTTGGAGTGGATGACATCATCACACACCACGTCATTAGGGCATCCCTATGTGTCCCTACAGCTGTAGCAAATTTGATTCAAATAGGTTAAGCTGTTCACAGGTTAGCCCACTTCTGCCTCAAAGGTTTATGTGTCTGTCATCTAGGATTGATGTGGATGACACTAAGCCATTGAGGTGTGTCACTCACTGCAACTGTACCTAATCTGATTTAAATTGGATAGACAGTCCACAAATTAGCCTGCTTGCACCTCAGATGTTCATGCAGCCACCACATTGAATTGGAGTGGATGATATCATGACACGCCATACCATTTGGGCATCCCTATGTGTCCCTACAGCTGTAGCAAATTTGATTCAGATTGGTTAGGCAGTTCACAAGTTAGCCCATTTGCACCTCAAAATTTTATGCCTCCACCATCTTTGATAGGGATGAATGACATCATCACAAACTATGCTGTTGAGGTGTACCTATGTGTCCCTACAACTGTACCCGATTTGATTCATATTGGTCCAGCCGTTGTGAAGTTGATAGGCAGAGACATACACACACAGAATGACGGGCAATCTCATAAGCCTACTGGAAAGTAGGCTAAAAAGCCTACTTTCATAAAAGGTCATAAGGCATAAAAGAGAGAAGCAAAAATGCATTAAAAAGTTATATAAAAGGCACAAGGAAGGCATAATAAGGCATATAAAATAATCAACTATAGGCATAGAAACAATTTTGCCAGGGAGAAGGAAACGGCAAACCCCTCCTGTACTCTACCAACGACTCAACTGCACACTTTACTTCATTCCACCAAATAAAACCACATGGCTCTGGTTGCCAGAAGTTGACACTGACTCGAAGGCCCAACTTTATTTTAAGAAGCTGAGGAGCTGTAGGACTGTAAAATTGTCGGAGTGCAGGGCTGCTGTGAAGCGTTCTGTGGCAGCAGGCTGAGGGTGTGCTGAAGTTAGTCCATAAGGTTGGGCGCTGGGCCAAAGCTAGAGGTCATCATCCGTCAGATTTTAATTGCTGCCACACAAAACCTGGCAACACTGTAAATGGTGGTGGAGTTATCAGAAATCAGTAGAGAGATGTAAAATTGGTCCATGTGATCTGGATACTTATGTAATAATGACAGAATGAAGGTAGAGCGAATATCCCTTTAATACGAGCACTGAAGGAGGACCTGTTCTGTTGTTTCTACTTGCCCAGAGTCACAAAGGCATCAATGTTCCAAGAGTGGGATCTTCCTATATTGTCCCTCCAGCACGGCTGAGGGGAGAACATAGCATCACACCGGCATGAAAGACCTTCTGTGCTTTGGGACTTTCAGTTGTGTTATGTATGCCACAGGAGATGCAAAATACCTGAGTCATTTTCTGAAAAGCAAGTCCGGGGCCTTGCCTATATTAGATTGGCGCTATATGTCTGTGATGTTCTGTTTGATAACAGCCTTGGCCTGATCATAGCCCATGTTAACTAAAAGAGGGGGAATAGGCCCAGATATCGTTATTTTAGTCATAGTTGACCATTTCCAGCTAGATTGGAAGTCATTGCACACGGTTAGGGTGGCAAGACCGAAGGGACAGTAAGATAGTCTAAGCCAATAGTTTATTATGGTAATATAGACCAGGGATTCTCAATCTTGGGTCCTCAGGTGTTATTGGACTTCAACTCCCATAATCCCCAGCCTCAGTGGCCTTTGGTTGGGGATTATGGGAGTTGAAGTCCAATAACATCTGGGGCCCCAACTTTGAGAATCACTGATATAGACCCTGGCCTCCACTTTCATCAAGCCTGTCTCCAGTTACAGGGTGGTGCAAACAGGAAGTAAAAATGATAGGCTGTCAAGGGTGCTGAGAGACTACAGTAGAAGACAATTGCTCAAGATTCCCACTGGGCAATGCAGCGGAACCTCTCCAAGAAAGTAATTCCAAGACCACCTTTAGTCATTTTCTCACTGGTATAGCTGCTGCTCATCCTGCAGTTGCCCCCACACTGGTAAGAGAACATCTAAATTTTCCGACAACATGGTTACTGTGACATTGTGATGAGCAACCATGCCTCCCAAGAAGCCAATGGTCGTCTCCATGGTTACACCTCATAACAGCACAGCAATTCATGTGGGAAGACTTCAAATGTTATCTTTTTAGTATGGCAGCAGCTGCAGGGTCAGCAGCAACCATGTCAGTAAGAGAACATTGAAGGGAGGCGGCTTCAAGCTTCCTTTTTTGGAACCTTTGGCCTGGATTACTTCCCCTTTACAGACGACACACAGGTGCTCAGTCCTCATTGAGGCATTCAGTACTTCCATGATCCAACTGCCCAGTCCCTCCCTGGTGGAAAAACCAGCCAGAACAAATAAGATCAAGGACACTTGTGTCAGGTCTCATGTCTCAAAAGGTTCTTGCCCACATTCTCAAGTTCTGCAAGCTGAAAGGTATTCATCAGAACAGGACAGAGTGGTATCTAAGAGGGAATCAATGCAAGAGATTTTATCTACAAAGTGTTTAGCGAATTTGTCACTACGTCACTGAGGGGTTTTTATTATTAATTATAAATCCTCATATTTATAAATTATAATTCTATTCTAATTTCCCACCATTCTATTTGGTATTAAAATGTTCAGGGTGGTACACTTCAGAAAATAAAGTAAATGAAAAACCAACACATCATAAATCAGAATTAAAAATGATAATAAAACAGCAGCAAATCCATACAGCAGATAAAATAATCTCACAGCAGCATAAAATAACAGTGGATTCAAAATAGCAGAAGAAAAACATCAGTATCCAAGGGGGGAAAAGAGAGAAAGCAATTGCATAGCAAATATGTTAAATGCCTGTCCAAACAGGGAGATCTTCACCTCATGACAAAATGCCTCCGAAGGAAGAGGGAGATGTGCCTCCCTTTGGGGACAATTCCACAACTGGGGAATGGCCACAGAGAAGCCTCTCTACTGGATGCCATTTGGGTGCACAATCAGTTGCTGATGGGACTCAGTTTCTCCATCAGTTAACATTGGGGCAGATTCATAAGGGAGCAGGCAATCTTTTAGATACCCCAATCCCAGACCATTTAGGGCAGGGGTGGTCAACCTGAGGTTTTCCAGGACTGTAATTCCCATAATCCCCAACCACGATGCAGCTAGGGGTGTGCACGGAACCGTGGAGCTGCAGTCCAGCACTGGGGTGGGGGGTTCCTTTACGGGCGGTGGGGTTTACTTACCCCTCCCGCCGCTTTCCCCCATCAGTTGCCGTATTTTATTTAGTAATTGGGGCGGCAGGATACCTCCCTGCCGTCCCTTCTCCCGGCGCTTGGCTACACAAGCCTTTTAGAAGCCTTTTGTGCCCACACACAATTTGATTGGTGCAGTGAATGCACCTTCCCCCACTTCCTTCCTTACCTTCCCTGGCTTAGTGCAAAAGGCTTCAAACGGGTTAGTGCAAAAGGCTACCCGCATGCACCTACTTCCTTCAGTAATCGGGGAGGCAGGATACCTTCCTGCCGCTCCTTCTGACCCTTCGCTGCAAAAGGCTTTTTTAGAAGCCTTTTGCGCATGCGCACGTCTAAAAAAGTCTTTTGCAGTGAAGGGTCAGAAGGGGTGGCAGGAAGGTATCCTTCCGCCCCGATTACTGAAGGAAGTAGGGGCATGCGGATAGCCTTTTGCACTAACCCATTTGAAGCCTTTTGCACTAAGCCAGGGAAGGTAAGGAAGGAATTGGGGGAAGGTGCATTCACTGCACCGATTCACTGCGTGCGGGCACAAAAGGCTTCTAAAAGGCTTGTGCAGCCAAGCGCCGGGAGAAGGGACGGCAGGGATGTATCCTGCCACCCCAATTACTAAAGAAAATACGGCGACTGACGGGGGAAAGCGGCGGGAGGGGTAAGTAAACCCTCCCCTGCCCTTAAGGGACCCCACCCCACCCCAATCCACCCAAATCCGAACCGCCCATGTCCGGACCGGTCTGGAGGCTTTTAGAATGGCCTCCGGACCGGTCTGGGCACATCACCAAATGCAGCTAGGGAATATAGGAACTGTAGATCAAAAGCTGAAGAGACTCAGGTTGTCTACCCTGATTTAGGGCTTTAAAAGGTCAAAGCCAACCCTTTGAATTGTGCCTACAAATGGAGTGGAAGGCAATGCAGCTCTTGCATCAAATGCATCCTATGCTCCTTGTAACTAGCACCCATCAGCAGCACCTAAAGTCGACTGTAGTTTCTGAATACTTTTCAAATGCAGTCCCCGGTAGAACACATTGTAGTAGTTCAGACATAATGTTATGAAGGCATGTCCCACCACAGGCAGATCTGACTTCTCTAAGAAAGGGCACAATGGGCACAGAACCTAAGGTGGCAAATGCACTTCTGGCCATGGCCACCACCTAGATAGCCAGGCTCAAGGCCATAACCTAAAGACTCCAAAACTAAGCATGTGACTTAAAAAGCAACATCCAACATCCAATTATCCCATCCAACATGGGTTATATTCCAATTCCCATTTCAGCAGTTTTACTCACCAGGAACACCTCTGACTTTTGTAGATCAAATTTCAGTTTGCTCCCCCATGAGGTTTAACCCAGACATAAAAGTCACCCACCAATCAGAACAGAAAGTCACCCACCACTCAGAACAGCTCTGTTGCATGAAACAATGAGATGAATGTGCTCTACTTTGTTGCAGCCTAAAAACAATTTTGTCAACACCTGGGTCATCTCCTTATCCCTAAAGGTTACCCATGGCATCAACAGGACCATCACACATTAGCAAGAAATCTCCCATAGCCATCTGGTATCCATTTGTTTTGGAGGTTGGACCTTAGTTGGTTACCTGCACTTCTGAAGCTTTAGAATGCTTGGAACTATACACCCAGAGGCGTAACTAGGGAAAACGGCGCCCGGGGCAAGCACTGAAATTGCGCCCCCCCCCGCCGCCGCCCCCCCCAGCATACATCTGACTGACACACATGTGTTTTTTCCTCACAACAACCCTGTGGAGTTGGCTTGTATCTCAAACAACAGAATTATGATGCAATGATTGATGATACACACCACATTATACTTAGGTTTTTCCTCACAAGCAAGAGACAATCTCCAAAGGTCCTGGCATATAACCCCCTCCCCCATTTTTCTTGCCAAACTTTGCGTCTTTAGCAGGATACCACAGGCACTTGTTAAAGCTAACACTGCAGGTTTTTCTGAGATGGAGCTGTTATAGGAGCACTTCAGCGTAAACTGAGATCACAAGGCAAGCTTTCACAGTGCAAAAACGAGCATGCCAGCAAGCAGAACTCATGGTAAAACTCTCTTGAAACACCTTGTAACAATGCACAGGCAGCTATGTTACACTGCTTGAGTCAACTCACACTGCTGTACTACCCAGGCTGTGGGAACTGACTCTCAGTTCCATATACATGCATGCATTTAAGATTGAGTGCCAAAGAATCTTTATGATCGTTTTTCTTTCTTTTGGGGCGGAGAGAGGAGCGTATAATGCAAACATTAACACCTGTTAGGCATCTGAGAACCATAGTTGGGCAGCTAAATAAAAGCCTGATTCTTTAATAAGTTTTTTCCCCCACATGTAGCTTCTGTAGTTTTTGCAACTCATTCAATTTCTCACCCTGACACTTGGTCTGCTGCTTCCGCCCGCCCGCCGCCGAATCCTTTCTTCCGTGCGGGTGTCCGTGTGTGTCCTCGTCATCCTGCCTGCGCCTGCTGCAGTGCAGCCCCAGCCCCAGCCCCAGCAACCACGCTTTCCTCCGCAACGGCGACCGCGCCACCATGTGCAGGCGAACAGAGGAGGACGGACGCACTGCATTCATGCGCAGCGCAACACGGCATGCCGGCCGAGTTGCGCATGTGTGCGTCACTGACTAGAGACCCTCTGGCTGGCAAGCCACTAGAGGGCCTCTTTCTGGCTGTTCCAGACTAAGCGAGCGACGGCGCGAGCGAGCCTCAGCCAAGGGCAGGCGCAGTGAGCAGCATGAAAGGCGCCTGCTGCGGCGCCTGCCGCCGCCAAGCCAGGCCACTGACTGGCCGCCAGCAAAGCAATGGGGGGGGGCGGTGCGGAAGGGACCACTCGTGGGGGAGGGGGTGCCGATGCGCTCCCTTGACTGCTGCAGCACTGCTGCACTGAGCAGGAGAAATTTGTATTAAAAATTTTTTTAAAAAAAATTTGGTCATGGCGGTGCCCCCCATGTGACCCAAAAAGATGGCACCCGGGGCACATGCCCCCCTGCCCCCCCTACAGTTACGCCTCTGTATACACCCTATCAGGTAATCGTCTCTTCATGACAAAGAACTACACGGAGTTCTTCACTCCCAGATCATAATCCTAACATCCTCACAACTTCGCTGTGACATCAAATGGGAATATATCTTGCTACGTGTTTAGGGTGGGATAGAGTTAGAAACAGTTCCATGGTTGCCATGAGGCCTTGACAACCATGGCCAGAAAAGCTACCCTGCCCATAACAGGAATTTACTTTTTGTTGTTGATGATGATAGTCATCTATTCAAGCGGGAGAGTTTTGATTCACTTAGTAGGGTTTGTGCAGTAGGATTTTGATTCAACAATAGATTTCACTTCATCATTAATCCTGCATCTATTTAAGGTATTATTCTGGTAAATTTTTGATGTAAAAATAGAGCACAGTTCTGTATGCTGATGATCCACTAATACCCATGAAACTGAAGTGTCATCATCGTCATCAGAGCTTGGTTCCCATCAATTTTAGTAAGATCTTCACACATCCAACTTCCACTGGATTAGGCCCATACTGTATAGTCTCAGTGCTCAGAACTGGGAGTATAAACGTGTTCACATAGCATTACTGTCATGATTGTTTATGACTGGAGTGCTGATCCTTTTTTCACTGTATACATTGATGAAATATGTTATATCTGTGCATTTTACATCTGAACATGTTAACTTATGTGAAATTATTCCTTCATTTTTCAGTTTTCATTCCTTTCTTTTGGAGAGCACATTTACATTCTGGCATGGTCTTTCCCTTCTGGTGCTCTTGCAGCTTCTTTACATCAAGACGGCTAAGGGGTAAAATTTTCCATCTATCAAGAATTTGCAAGTCTGGTACGGGCACATGCACAAAAGATGAGGTGACATTAAATTCAAATTGAAAGTGACTGCAAAAGCAACAAAGAGACATGATCAATATGGGTGTCACCTTGGGAAACATGGCAGTCCAAATAAATCTATACCCCTTCATATTTAAGCATCCATTCTGCAAGATCAAAGAACACTTTGCATGCATGTTACGGGGCATAGATGCAATACGATTTGGGAACTATTACAAAACTTACCACTAAATGTCCTAATAGTGCTTTTAGGTTGGAAAACTCTAAATGAAACGTAGTACACGTTAATAATCCTCAGAAGTTAAACTGCAAAGTTATGTTGGCACTGGCAGTGGCATAGATAGGGCACGGTGTGTGTGTGTGTGTGTGTGTGTGTGTGTGTGTGTGTGTGTTGTCCCCCAGCAACTCCCCCCCCCCATGCTGCACCTTCTCCAGTCCTCATCAATGGTGAGTTATTGCTGCCACTGCCGCCAACAGTACTGCCCACCATCCAACTCGGGGGCTGTTGGGAATGGGACCATCTTCCTTCCCAGCAGCCCCTGAGCCAGATGGCAAAAAGCAGGTGGCAGCAGTAGGCAGCAACTGGGTAGAAGGTGGGGGGCAGGTTGGGGGAGTGATGAGCAATGGGTAGCAGTGGTGGCAGGAGCCACTGTGGTGAATTGGAGGAGGGTGGGTGGAGGAAGGAGTGGTGAGTGATAGGCAGCAGCTGTGGCATGAGAACTGGCAACAGTGGCAGAAGCCACCATGGGAAGTGGTGGGGCAGGGAGAGGAAAGGCAAGTGGAAAGTGGCCTTCCATGACTGGTGTTCAAGGAACATTGTTCTGAGCAATGTTCTGTACACATCCCCAAAATGAAAATTATCTCAGAATTTCAATGTTCCTCCTGAGGAAACATTTCAGAAAAAAATTGTCAAAGTTTTCTCCTCCACATCCAAAGAACTTGTGACCAATCATTTGTATGCCAATTAAGTCCCCCATCACCACCACCAATTTTAATTTATGACTCTTCTGTTTGTTTTGTTTTTTATTTGTCATTAGGTTTTTTAAATGTTTAATGCATTGTTGAGGCCTTTAACAAGCAGTCTTCCAACCAGAGCTCCACTACACAGTGGCTACCTTGCCACAGCCATTTTAATTGCCTATATTATTTATTATTTATTTATTTGATTTCTATACCACCCTTCCAAAAATGGCTCAGGGCGGTTTACACAGAGAAATAACAAACAAATAAATAAGATGGCTACCTGTCCCCAAAGGGCTCACAATCTAAAAAGAAACATAATACACCAGCAACTGTCACTGGAAGTACTATGCTGGGGGTAGACAGGGCCAGTTACTTCCCCCCTACTAAATAAAGAGAATCACCACGTTAAAAGGTGCCTCTTTGCCAAGTTAGCAGGGGATATTACCTGTGACACAGTGTTGCTGTGAGGCACTGTGGGTAAAAAATTCGCCATTGCCAGTAATGTAGGTTTCCCACAATGCTTACCATATGAACCATCATTGAAGCAATTAAGGATTGCAGCAGCAACCACTAGGGGTGTGCACAAGCCTGGTTTTCCCAATTAAGTTCGTGTTTGAACTGGACTTGAACCAGGGGTCGTGGTTTGAGTACTAGTTCCATTGAACCAGCCACTGGTTTGTCTAGAATTCAAATTGGGGTCAAACTGGTTCAAAATGGTTCACCTATAGGAAATAATGGGAATTTGAATTGGCCCATTATTCCCTAAGTGTGCTACCTACTACCCAACCCAAAGAACAATCAAGCTTTTTAAAAGGATTTTTTTTGTCTTTTTCAGGGCCATCAACAGGTCAACCCTTGACCTATATACCCTGAATTTTTTTTTAAAAAAAAAATCCTTTAAAATAGCCCAATTGCACAATTGTTTTGTGAGCTGGGTGGTACTCAACCCATTTTGGTCTCCCTAGCCACTATCCCTAGGGAATAATGGGAAGGTTCAAATTCCCATTATTCCCAAAGGCAGAAACAGAAGAAATAGCACATTGCACAGCAGTTCACACATCACAAACATTGTAAAAAATGGATTCTCCCACAGAACACGGTGCAAAGCACAACAAAAAAAGAATAATTGACCCGGATTCTGTGCAAGCTGTGCCAGACAGTGGCACAATGCCCACCAACACATCATTGTCCATGCCACAAGTTTCTCTCCAGCGTAGAAGCATACAATTATTCCATAGCAACAGCAGCAGTGGGTGACACCCTTTTGACAGAAGAACATTAGAACAGCCCTGCTGGATCAGGCCCAAGGCCTATCTAGTCCAGCATCCTGTTTCACACAGTGGCCCACCAGGTTCCCCCTGACTCTGAGTGTACATGAAGAATGCACAGAGTCAGATCACCAGACCACAGTCCACAGCATGCTGTGCCATTGCAAGGACAGACACAGCCAAGATCCAGCAAAAGCAAGCAGCATTGAATTGTGTGTGTGCATTTTTGCGCACATGCTGAAACTGAAAAAAGAAAACCCCATGAGAAGTCTTCTGTCTTCTTTTTGTGTGTGTGCAGTAAGTTGGCCCATACACCAGGGAACCAGTCTAGACTCATCGTGGGTCAATGTGAGTGTGTGTGTGTGTGTGTATGTATGTGCGCGAGCATGTTTGTTTGTTTAGCTGTGCTGCAGGAGAGCTAACAACAAAACCAACAACCAACCAAAGCAACCAACACAAAAGCCAGTGAGCAAGCCCACAACAACAACAACAACAACATGCTGGCTGCTGCGCCATGGGCCTCAGATGGTAGCTGGCCCTGAGCCAGTCCATTCTAATAAGCCTGGCAGTGCCAACACAAGACAGCCAGCAAGCCAAACCCTCCCCCCAAACCACCCAAACCCATGGGGTTACTACCCAGTCTCCTCTCCTCTACCTGATGAACCTCTTTAATAAGTGGATCACCCTCCACTTGGGCAACTCATGATAGTCAACGTGCCCTGCTTGAGAGCAGGACCAGGGGCACATCCCTTGCCACTGCTAGTCGAGGGCTCAACAAGAGTCCTAGGATCGCCAGCAGGAGCGAAGATGCCTGGATGAGGCCAATCGATGTCTCCACATTGCCAACATCCCCAGATGCTTGGTACCCTTTCACCTGCTGTCCTGTGCCCTGCAGTGCTCAAAGGGGGATCCATTCAGCAGCAGAGCCATCATCCAAAGCATCCTCCAAAAGCCAATCAGGTCCTAGAGCACAGCCAAAGCTCTTCCCAGAAAACAAAAGAGTAAAGCCAGGCAGGCACTGCCTGGCTTTAAATACATTTTGACTCCCTCCTTTTTGCTCCCCTCCACCCCACACAGCCAATGGGGCAGAGTTGCCCTGACAGCAGTCTGATCTGAATGACAACAAGCCAACCAGAGCAAAGGAGATCACTAGCCAACTGAAGGCAGTGGCCGAAAAACAAATTGGGAGGCCTGAACATTTTTAAACAGACCTCAGTAATGGCGGCCATCACAAACCCGGACCAGCCCCCTTTTTTTCAGGAGCCAGTCTGGTTCAAACTTGAACTGCTCGAATTGGGCCAGTTCGAGTCAAACTTGGCTCAACTTGTACCAGTTTTGCAGACCCCTAGCAACCATAGTGGCAGAACGTACTATATAGAACGTACTATATGGAAACATGCCAATTTTCTATGGGTAGGGAGCTTATATATTATATATGTAGAGTATTCCAAAATGCAATCCCTCATTTTATGTTCTAAATGTTACAAGTCAAGAACACCCATCCACAGTGGGAAGAATCTCATGGTGCAAGGGAGTGAGCAGTGAAAGAAATAATCCTCTATCTCCCTTCTGAAGTGGTGCTATTGTCCTAGAATGCCATACCTAACTTAAGAGACAGTTATTCAGGGAGCAGGTCCAGTTCACCTTTCTTCAAGCCACTAAGTCCTGATTACTATAAACATTGTAAACAGAGTGAACTTTTTAGATTAGAAGGGGGGAAAGACACTTGAGCTGAGGCGTGACAGAGGATTATAATAGTGCAAAAAAAATGGAGCAGTCTAGCTCTAGGTAGAGTACTGAAAAAAGACAGAACAAAGAAAACTAATTCATTCTTCAAAACAGGGAAGTCAGAAGGCAGGTTTAATATCTGACAATGCATAAATGCACTGATCTCCAAAAGTGCCTTAATGCCAGTTATTTTGTATGTAATGAAATTATGGCCGCTTCAGAAACTCACCATTGTGGTCACTTCAAGAATGAAATATTCATACCACAAAACTTGATCTGATTTTCTGTTTGGAAAGGAAAAAAAATCAACATCCATAATGAGGTCTAATTTTGACATTTTTTAAAAATGTGTATTTATATGTTCAATGATTAATATGATTAGTATTTATTTCCATTACACATTTGTATCATTTATATGTAAATTTAATCCTGCATTATTCATCTTGTTTAATACAATCTTCTTGATGAACTGTAATTAATTGCTCATATTACTCTATTATTTTCATACTGCATTTAGATCTTTTATCTTATTGATTCCTTCTCTAACGTGATTTTCTCAATGGGTACTTTATGACTGATTTCCTGCTGATTAAAGGAAGCAATCTATATAACTTTGTTTAAGTGCAAATAAATCTAAGTCTTAGTCCTACCTTCCAATCTGGAATCTCTCACTCATTGTTTCTTTTAACACATTGTCTCTAACACCATTAACACCATTGTCAGAGAATTAACTGTGCTTCCACAACTCACCCATCCCAGGTGTGTGTTTTTTTAATTCAAGGAATAGACAACGTTATTGACAATGAGGTAATAGACAATATCATTAAGAATTATTAGCGAAACTGAGCTAAAGTGTGAATCTCAGTATTTCTGCTTGGACATTGCCTGAATATGTTAAGAAATAGATCAGATTGTGTAAAAAGGCTTTAATCATACAGTTGGTAACCCTGAAGAACCAAAGTTCTCAAATGTATGGAGAGAGTCCTGCATACATATGGTTAGGAACATAGGAAGCTGCCTTATACTGAATCAGACCATTGGTTCATCTAGCTCAGTATTGTCTACACTGACTGGCAATGGCTCTCCGAGTTGCAGGCAGGAGTCTTTCCCAGCCCTACCTGGTTACAGTACTGCCTGCATATACTTCATAACCTTGTGGGTTTCCAAATCCTTGTGTGTAAATCTTTGTAGATATATCATGTACAAACAACCACTTTTCATATAATTGTGCTTTGGCAACGTACTGTATGCTTTGGTAGTTTGTTGGTTCAATAAAAAAATCTTGTCCTATTTAAAAAAAAAAAAATCTTGTCCTACCTGGAATGCTGGGGAATGGATTGAACCTGGGACCTTCTACATGTAAGCAGATGCTCTATCCCTAAGCTATGACCCCATCCCTCATTGGGGAGGGGATGTAACTGCAGAAATTCTTTTATCGATTCATGCTAATGTTAATATGTTTATTTTCTATCAAAGACGTCCAAGTGGCTTTCAAACTGTTAAAAGAAATACAACTAAAAAAACCATCATATACAAAATCTAAAAACAAACACCAAAGTCAAAATGACAAGACCGACATCAAAAAGAGAAATCTGATCAGGAGAGCAAGTAGTTACTAAAACAAACAAATCTGACAATAAATCAGCTTTCTAAAGCTTATACAAGAAGGAATGCAAGAAAGCTGCAGAGGTTTATGACTGAACATGCAGAGTCAGACACGCAATGTCTTAAAAGGGCTATTGTCCAATACTCTAGTCTGGGCCCAAGCAATGTACCTGTGACCTTCTGCATGTCAATTATGTGCTCTACCTCTTCACTAAAGCCTTTCCCCTGATTCACCTGAGTAAGCCACTACTCATGGTTAGTGACATGATAAGACTTGTGTGCTAAAGCCTGAAGGACCAGATATTGGACTTGGACACCAGGTTGGTTACAGTATCTGTTGATATGCCACTGGCATTGGCATTCCAAGGCCTCTGTGTATCTGAAGCAAGATGCAAATTGCCACCCCTCCTTTTGTGCACCCTACTCCCCCTCTTTTCCTTTCCACCCCTATGTGGCAGCAGCTATAGTTGCTGCTTATTTTCATAAAAATACAGAAGATCAATCATCTCCACCATCTCCACCTTCTCCTATCTGCCACCATGTACCACATGTACCCTCCCCTCCTTTCAACCTTGAGCACTGCTGGGAGTATTATGAAACAAGGGGGCTATTCTGACGATCAGCAAAAATCAGGCTAGCCTCCGCTAGCCTGATTTTTGCTGATCGTCAGAACCACCGGGCTCGCAGTCAAGCCCGGTGGTTCTGGAGCGGCTAACCCGCTCCTGTAGCCCACCCCTTAGCCCGGGTTTGCTGAGCGAGCACTCCGCAAACCCGGGCTATCTACTTGTGAGTAGCTGTGGTGCGGCTCCGCGGCTACTCGTGAGTAGACCCCTGACCGGGAGGTGAAAAGCCACCTCCCGGTTCCGGGGGTCTCCCCAGTATGCTCTCGCAGGGCATACTGGGGCTTCCGAGCCTGGTTTAAGGGTACCCTCATGCCCAAAACCTAAGTGGGTTTCCTTAGCCTGGTTTGGCTTGTGTGTGTGTGAATAGCCCTGTTGTGTACCAGTTGCACCTATTTTTTAAGAAGGCAGATCTTGCCATGGTAACTCATAACCTGGTCACATTACGGTTAGATTATTGCAATATGTTTTATGTGGGGCTTCCCTTGAAAAGTATTCAGAGGCTGCAGCTAGTGCAACATTTGATAGCCAGGCTATTTCTGGGAGCTGCACAGAGTGATCATATCACTCTGAGCCTCTATAGGCTTCTGATTTACTTCTGGGAGCAATTCACAGTGATGGCAATTAGTTGTATTAGGTCTGATATACCTGAAGGAGCACCTGGTACAGAATGACTCTGCCTACCTTGCAAGATCATCAGGAGGTCAAGATCATTGATATGCTCAGCATATCACCTCTTCAAGAAGCAAGTAGCTAAGAGGTAGAGAAGGTCCCAGGTTCAATCCCTGGCATATCCAGGCATAGCTGGAAAAGACTTCTGCCTGAAACCTTGGAGAGCTCCTGCCAGTCAGTTTAGACAATACTGAGCATTAAGGATCTGACTCAGTATAAGGCATCTTCCTATATACCTAAGATAGTTAAATATGTGGGAAGGGCTTTCTCTGTTGCTACCCCATATTGTGAAATGCCTTTCTGGTTGAAATCTTTAATGCTTTCCCCTCACCTTTTGTAGGCCATTAAAAACACTTCTTTACCTGAGCTTTTGTGATTTAATTAATAAGAGTATAAGTTAAATCCAATTGTTTTTGCTACTACTACTCTTGCTTTGTTCTTTTGTGGGCTTGATTTTCTGCTGGTTTTTTTTTAGGGTTTTTGTATAATTAATATGATTTTACAGCTGTTTTTAATGTTTCACTGCATTTGTACACCACCTTGAGACTGACCAATGAAAGATGGTATACAATGTGGAAAACACAGTAAATAAAATAGGACATTGTATTGCGTATTCTATCCTAGGGAAATAGCATTTAACAAAATAAATGCAAACAAACCTATTCATTCATTCATTCATTCATTCCATTTCTATCCAAAAATGGCTCAGGATGGTTTACACAGAGAAATAATAAATAAATAAGATGGATCCCTGTCCCCAAAAGGCTCATAATCTAAAAAGAAACATAAGATAGACAGCAGCAACAGTCACTGGAGGTACTGTGCTGGGGGTGGATAGGGCCAGTTACTCCCCCCCACACACTTCCCGCTAAATAAAGAGAATCACCATGTTAAAAAGTGCCTCTTTGCCAAATTAGCAGGGTATATATGCAGCTGACAACTACTTTTGTATACAGCAACCGGGTACCTTACAGCAGGCCAACACAAACCCAGCCATCAACCTGAATACAGCACACTAGCCATATATTGTGGCTGGCCAAGCGCTTTTCAACCCTCTGCTTTCATAGCAATAGGCAGGCAACAAAAACAAGAAGTTTACCAAAACTCTGCTAAGTTGGTTTAAAGCTGGCTTGGCTGCGTTCTGCTTAAGTTGGTTACAAGTTGCACAAGCCTCCTCCAGATTTATGTAAGGTGCTAATACCTGCATTGTGGCCAAGAAATATGTCACCCAGTGGCTGCAACATCCTCCATTTTTATCCAAGGGGAAAAGGTCATCTGTGTTCATTCCAAAACATTGGAATTTCAAAATTGTATAGCAGGCAGCATGTGAAAAAAGGAGGGCAGGGGAGAAAAGCAGTGTAAGGGTCCTCCCTCTTTCCCTGTTAGTAGGAGACAAGACTAGTGAGAAAACTATAAATATTTTAAACATAGCTTCAAGTTTCCCCCGTCAACACTAACAGATTTTATGGTAGTAGTGGGTCCTTCTTTAACCTCTGTGTGCAGCATGGAAGTGCAAGAATAATTTGGTTATGAGAACAAACACAAATAATCTTGCCTCAGAGGTTTGACAGAAGTAGAAAATATAATTGGAATTCCCAGATATTTTGCAGGCCTTTGTGCATGAGGCCTCTTTCATATTCCTTTCTGAAACAGCTGTCAAATTCTTAATTAGACTTTTCCTGACTGAGATTTTTTAACCTGACATGCAGGCTGGTTCTTTGGGGGGGATTTAATTTATTTATTTATCTATTTGGGTTTTTTTTAACTGTTTGTGGGAAAAGGTCAATGGAAGCATCCATGTTTGGATGCTGATTAGGCTGGCAAGGGACTCTCTCTGGGGAAATTGTAAGTCCATCCTCTCCTTTACATCATGCAGATAACATCACCTATCCATTTTGACACCCAATTGTTTGGGCAAAGGTCAGTTCTCATACTGAGGGAGAAGTGTCTCACACACTGAGGGAGAGGGGTTGCACATCAATGTGTGGTAGAGGAGGCACACGAGGTGATTTGGCCATAGTTCAGTGGCAGAACACATGCTTTCAATGCAGAAGGCCCCAGATTCAATTTCTGGCATCTCCAGACAGGCCTGGAAAGGTGGGCGGGGGAGGGGGGACTTCGTGAAGCCAATCAGTGCAGATAATCCTGAGCTAATGGACCAATGATGTTACTCAGTATATGGCAGCTTTGTATATTCATGCTTCTCTGATTTGCAAATACTTGTCAGGCCTGCAAATGTTTGAACCTGGCTAAAGGCATGTGAATTAAACACATTCCACCAATAGTGTAAATATCTGCATAATGCAGTTTTCTATTTATATGTTCCCATTCAAGTGTCTGCTCCCCAGCCCTGGACACCTGGCCATTTTGAAATGGATTATTCTAGTCACTACCAGATTTCTTAGGAACTAATAACAACAACAACAACAACAAAAACAACAGCTTCCAATCCAATAAATTATAATAAAAAAAGCAGGCTGGATGAAAGAGGTCAAAAAATGTAACCAACAAATGCAAGATCTAATAATAACACCAGAATTAATAAGTGAAAGAGCAAAGAAAATTAAAAATTGGACTGCTCCAGGCGACGATGAACTGCATGGCTTTTGGCTTAAACACCTGACAAGCCTTCATAAACAACTATCAAAACATTTCAATCACATTTTGCAAGGAGGTGATATTGAACAATGGCTAACAACTGGGAAAACTCATCTCATCATGAAAGACCCAGCAAAAGGTGCAGTTCCAAGTAATTATAGACCGATAACCTGCCTGCCAACCATGTTCAAATTATTAACTGGAATAATAGATGAAGTGATGCAACACTTATTAACTAACAAACAGCTTCCAGTTGAACAGAAAGGAAATTGCCCGAACACCAGAGGCACAAAAGACCAGCTGTTGATTGACAAAATGATTTTAGAAAATTGCAAGAGAAGAAAAACCAATCTAAGTGTTGCATGGATTGACTACAAGAAAGCCTTCGACTCATTGCCACACACATGGATACTAAAATGTTTAGAAGCCATAGGTGTCAGCAAAAACATTCAGATAGTTATAAAAAAAAGCAATGAACATGTGGAGTACACCCCCGCAGTGATGTAGATAGGCTATACCTCCCTCACAGCTCAGGTGGAAGAGGAATGCTACAAGTCCATCAAACAGTAGAGGAGGAGAAAAGAGGCCTTGAAGAATATATCAACGACAGTGAAGAAGATGCACTTAAAATGGTCAATAATGAGAAACTATTCAACACCAATGAAACAAAGCAGGCCTACAAGAAAGAACAAGTCAAGAACCCAGCAGAAAAATGGAAAAATAAGCCACTGCATGGTCAATTTTTGCACAATATAAGTGGAACATCAGACATCACCAAGACCTGGCAATGGCTTAAGAATGGCAACTTGAAGAAAGAAACAGAGGGTTTAATACTGGCTGCACAAGAACAGGCACTAAGAACAAATGCAATAAGAGCAAAAGTAGAAAAGTCAACAACAAACAGCAAGTGCCACCTTTGTAAAGAAGCAGATGAAACAGTGGACAACCTGATCAGCTGTTGTAAAAAGATTGCACAGACTGACTATAAACAAAGGCATGACAAGGTAGCAGGGATGATACTCTGGAACATCTGCAAAAATTACAAGCTACCTGTAGCCAAACATTGGTGGGACCATAAAATTGAAAAAGTGGGAGAAAATGAAGATGGAAAAATATTATGGGACTTCCAATTACAAACAGACAAACATCTGCCACACAATACACCAGATATAACTATAGTCGAGAAGAACGAAAAACAAGTCAAAATAATCGACATAGCAATACCAGGGGATAGCAGAATAGAAGAAAAAGAAATAGAAAAAATCACCAAATACAAAGATCTATAAATTGAAATTGAAAGGCTGTGGCAGAAAAAGACTAAAATAATCCCAGTGGTAATTGGCGCCCTAGGTGCAATTCCAAAACAACTTGAAGAACAACTCAACACCATAGGGGCCACAGAAATCACCATCAGCCAATTACAAAAATCAACTTTACTGGGAACAGCCTATATTCTGCGACGACATCTATAACAACAGCAACAACATTGACAATAAAATTCAGCCATCCCAAGTGCTTGGGAAGGACTCGATGTCTCGATAAAACAAACCAGTCAATAACACCTGTCTGGCTTTGTAAAGAATAATAATATTCTTGGGGTTCTTTGTCCCAATGTGCATCACTTTACACTTGCCAACACTGAACCGCATTTGCCACTTTGTCGCCCACTCCCCCAGTTTGGAGAGATCCTTTTGGAGCTGCTCACAATCTGTTTTGGATTTCACTACCCGGAAGAGTTTGGTATCATCTGCAAATTTGGCCACATCGCTGCTTACCCCTGCTTCTAGATCATTTATGAATAAATTAAAAAGCACCGGTCCCAGTACAGATCCCTGGGGGACCCCACTCCATTGTGAAAACTCTCCATTTATACCTACCCTCTGTTTCCTGTCTTTCAACCAGTTAGCAATCCACACATGTACTTGTCCCCTTATCTCATGACCGCTACGTTTCCTCAGGAGTCTTTGATGAGGAACTTTGTCAAAAGCTTTTTGGAAGTCCAGGTAGACTATGTCAACTGGATCACCTTGATCCACACACTCGTTGACACTCTCAAAGAAGTCCAAAAGGTTGGTGAGGCAAGATTTACCTTTGCAGAAGCCATGCTGGCTCACTCCCAGCAGGGAATGTTCTTCTAGTTGCTTTACAATTTTATCCTTGAGGATGCTTTCCATCAATTTGCCTGGAATAGACGTTAGGCTAACTGGCCTGGAATTTCCTGGGTCGCCCCTGGATCCCTTTTTGAAAATTGGTGTTACATTTGCTACTCCCCAGTCCTCTGGTACAGAGCCCAATTTCAGGGATAAGTTAAAATATTTAACTTAGCAAGGAGGTCGGCAATTTCACATTTGAGTTCTTTGAGGACTCTTGGATGGATGCCATCCGACCCTGGTGATTTGTTAGCTTTCAGTTTTTCCAGACAGTTTAGAACATCATCCCTTGTCACTTCTATCTGACTCAGCTCTCTAGCCTCCATCCCTAAAAAGCCTGGTTCAGGAACAGGTATATGCTCAGTATCCTCTGCCGTGAAGACAGATGCAAAGAACTCATTCAGCTTCTCTGCAACCTCCATATCCTCCTTAATAATCCCTTTCACTCCCTCATTGTCTAATGGTCCAACTGCCTCCCTGGCAGGTTTCCTGCTTCTAATGTACTTAAAGAAGTTTTTGTTATTCCCCTTGATACTTTTGGCTAAATGTTCCTCAAACTCTCTTTTTGCCTCCCTTATTGTCACCTTGCATTTCTTTTGCCAGAGTTTGTGTTCCTTTCTGTTCTCTTCATTTGGACAGGCCTTCCAATTTCATAAGGAAGTCTTCTTCCCTTTTATGGCTTCCTTGTCGGTACCCGTTAGCCAGGCTGGCATCCTCCTGGACTTAGTGGTACCTTTCCTCCTTTTGGGTATACAATCTAACTGGGCTTCTAGTATTGTGGTTTTGAGTAAACTCCATGCACTCTGTAGCGAAGTGACTCTCCTGATTTTCCCCCTCAGCTTTCTTTTCACCATACTCCTCATTTTGGAGAAGTTTCCTCTTCTGAAATTCAAAATATCTGTGTTAGACATCCTTGGTGATTCTCTCCCCGCATGTATGCTGAATTTGATGGCACTGTGGTCACTGTTCCCTAAAGGGTCGATGACACTGACATCATGCACCAGGTCCTGGGTGTCACTCAGAATTAGATCCAAGGTCATTTTCTCTCTGGTTGGTTCCATGACCAACTGTTCTAGCTCACAGTCATTCAGCATATCTAGAAATTTGACCTGTTTGTCCTGACTTGAATGTGAATTTACCCAGTCTATGTGTGGGTAATTGAAATCACCCATAATTACAGCCCTGCCTCTCCTTGACGCCTCCCTGATTTCCTCCTGCAACTCCCAGTCACTGTCGGCATTATGATCCAGAGGGCGATAGCACGTCCCCAGTAGCACGATTCCTTTCCGGCCTTGTATAGTCACCCACAGGGTTTCTGTGGAGGACTCCAGTCCACCTAGGTTTTCTAGCTTGTTAGATTCTATCCCTTCTTTAACATACATATAACATACCCCCTCCTCCAAGGCGCCACTCCCTGTCCTTTCTATAGAGTTTACACCCAGGGATAACAGTGTCCCACTGGTTCTCACTGTTCCACCATGTTTCTGTTATGCCCACTATATCTATTTCTGTGTTAGCAACCAAGCACTCCAGCTCACCCATCTTGGTTCGGAGGCTTCTGGCATTGGCATATAAGCACCTATACACTGAATCTCTCCCCTGATATATGCTATTCTTTTGACTCTTTGACCTGCTGGCACAGGCTCCCGTCTGCTCTTTATGCGGTTCTGCTCTGTCCCCTTCTGTTTTATCTGAATTCTTTACAGCCTTACACTTTAAAGGATGGCTTTTGCCAAACGGGATACTGCCCAGCTACCATCGGCTGTTCCCCAGGTGTCATTTTAAAAGCTGCTCTGCAAACTTTTTTATTTTAAGCTCCAGCAGTCTGGTTCCATCTTGGTTCAAGTGCAGCACGTCCCTTTTGTACAGGCCTTGCTTGCTCCAAAATGTGTCCCAGTAAATGTGTTATTGACTGGTTTGTTTTATCCAGACATTGGGTCCTTCCCAAGGACCTGGGATAGCTGAATTTTATTATCGATGTTGTTGCTCTTATTATAGATATCATCGCAGAATATAGGCTGTTCCCAGTATTGTTGTTGTTGTTGTTGTTGTTATTTATTTGCACGGTCAGACAGGTCTTATTGAGGGTATGCACATGAGCAGCCCTACCCAGTCTTGGGCAGCCCTACCTGGTGAGAGCTGCCCTGCCAGGTAGTCTGATCACCCCCCCTGGATTTTACCAAGGTAGAGAAGCATGAGTGCACCCTTCTACCCCAGTCCCTCGTTATGTGAATGCTCAGGCTGCACAAAGCCAGACAGCAAGAGCACCCAGCAGTAGGAGAATGCCTAAATGCAATGCACATCTGCTGCTGCTC
Organism: Hemicordylus capensis; assembly: GCF_027244095.1. Classification (NCBI taxonomy): domain Eukaryota; kingdom Metazoa; phylum Chordata; class Lepidosauria; order Squamata; family Cordylidae; genus Hemicordylus; species Hemicordylus capensis. The sequence continues at coordinate 154,729,287 of NC_069659.1, read as the reverse complement.
TCTTTGTAATGGTAATAGAATATTGGTAATAGAAATATTACCAAAATGCCTTAAGTTCCCAGTATTCTTTCGTCCAAAGAAAATTCTATTTGGAACTCCTACTTGAACACTTCTACTTGAACACTTCTCTTGGAACTTTTCTCCTTTCACGAAAGGTGGGTAGCACTGTTTGTAGGTTAAATAGATTAGGAACATTGTTTTTGCAATGGAGGGAAGTAAGAAGTGGGGTCCCCCAGGGATCTGTACTAGGACCGGTGCTTTTTAATTTATTCATAAATGATCTAGAAGCAGGGGTGAGCAGCGAGGTGGCCAAATTTGCAGATGATACCAAACTCTTTCGGGTAGTGAAATCCATAACTGATTGTGAAGAGCTCCAAAAGGATCTCTCCAAACTGGGGGAGTGGGCGACAAAGTGGCAAATGCGGTTCAGTGTTGGCAAGTGTAAAGTGATGCACATTGGGACAAAGAACCCCAACTTCAAATATATGCTGATGGGATCTGAGCTGTCGGTGACGGACCAGGAGAGGGATCTTGGGGTTGTGGTGGACAGCTCGTTGAAAGTGTCGACTCAATGTACGGCAGCTGTTAAAAAGGCCAATTCCATGCTAGGGATCATTACGAAGGGGATTGAAAATAAAACTGCTAATATTATAATGCCATTATACAAGACGATGGTACAGCCAGACCTGAAGTACTGCGCACAATTCTGGTCACCACATCTAAAAAAGGACATTGTAGAACTGGAAAAGGTGCAGAAGAGGGCCACCAGGATGATCAAGGGCCTAGAGCACTTTTCTTATGAGGCTAGGCTACAACACCTGGGGCTATTTAGTTTAGAAAAAAGATGGCTGAGGGGAGACATGATAGAGGTCTATAAAATCATGCATGGTGTGGAGAAAGTGGATAGAGAGAAATTCTCCCTCTCCCATAACACTAGAACCAGGGGTCATCCCATGAAACTGATTGCCAGGAAATCTAGGACCAGCAAACGGTAGTACTTTTTCACACAACGCATAATCAACTTGTGGAATTCTCTGCCACGAGATGTGGTAACAGCCAACAACCTGGATGGCTTTAAGAGGGGTTTGGATAATTTCATGGAGGAGAAGTCTATTGATGGCTACTACTCGGAGGGCTGTAGGCCACCTCCAGCCTTGGGGGCGAGGTGCCTCTGGGTACCAGTTGCGGGGGAGTAACAGCAGGAGAGAGGGCATGCCCTCAACTCCTACCTGTGGCTTCCAGCGGCATCTGGTGGGCCACTGTGCGAAACGGGATGCTGGATTAGATGGGCCTTGGGCCTGATCCAGCAGGGCTGTTCTTATGTTCTTCAAGAAAGCTGCCTTAATCAGAGCATTAGTCCATCTAGCTCAGTACTGTCTACACTGACTGGAAGTGGCTCTCCAAAGTTTCAGGCAGGAGTCTCTCCCAGCCATACCTGGAGATGCCAGGGTGTTAGCAATCTGGCCACCCAGTAGGGAAGTCTAGGATGATAGTTCACCAAAAGACCAAACTGGGTTGCAGAAGCAAAACACAGCTCGGAAATATTTCTCTCTCTCTGGCTCAGGCTGAAAGCTGTTGACACCAGGGATGACATACATTGCCTTCCAGCGGCTAACTGCAAGCTGTAGACGTACTTTATAGTCCAAGCTAATAACTCTCAGCTGTCAGGGATTCAAGGCTTATCAGCCCTCTGCAAGAGGCGCTTACTTCTCCTGATGGTTTCCAGCTGTGCCCGCTGTCTTGTGACGCGCCTCTGCTGTGGAGTCAGTGGGGTTGCCTGCACAGCTCATCCTCTGGTTCATCCGTCGCTGTCTCTGCTGCCTCAGACTGCTGTGCCTGCTCTGAAACATCAGCTGGACCTGCCTCAGCCATCTCTTGGGAAGCGACAGCCGGGCTCTGCCCCTCAGGCACCCCTGCATTGGCTGAAGGGCTGTCAGCTTCACCTTCCTCCTCGCTATCTGAGAGCGAGGGCGTGACACAGGGAGAGAACCTGGGATCTTCTGCATGCAAGAATGCAGATGCTCTTCCTCTGAGCTATGGCCCGATCTCCTAAAGGGACTCTCTTACAGCCCTCACATGTAGGGTCGGGTCTCATGATCAGTGAGACCCGGTTTAGCAGGGTGCACGGGGAGAGCGGGCTAAGCCCTCTCTCCCTGCACACGAGCAGGGAGGGAGCCCTGGATGGCCCGATTGGCCGCCCACACAATTGCCGGTTCTGTGACGGAGCCGGGGGGGCTGGGGAACTTGGGGGCTGCATGGCCCCCGGAAGCTCCAGTATGCCCTGCACAATCATGCAGGGCATATTGGAGAGACCCCTGGAGCTGGGAGGCAGCTTTTTGCCTCCCTTCCGGGTGTCTCCTCGTGAATAGCTGTGGTGCAGAGCCGCACCGCAGCTACTCATGATCGGAAAGCTCGGGTTTGTGGAGCACTCGCTCCATAAACCCGGGCTAAGGGGGGCACTAAAAAAGTGGGCTAGCCGCTCATAAGTCACCAGACTTGCCTGTGAGCCCAGTGGTTTACACTATCAGCCAAAATCGGGCTGGGCTCTCCTAGCCCGATTTTGGCTGATCGTGAGAATGGCCCCGTAGTCTCCTATCCAAATGCAAACCAAGGCATACACTGCTTAGCAAATTCATGCTTGCTACCACAAGACCAGCTGCCCTCCCATGACCAGCTCTCCATCCCTTAAAAATCATACAATTGATTGACTGACATTTCTTCTACTTATGAGAGCCCAAACTGAAATGGAGACTCAATTGAATAACATAATGGCAGAAGCATTTAATAGAAACTGAGAAAGATAAAGGCTTCCAGATTGGGAACTTAGAAGTTCTGATGCACAGTCTTCAGAGCCAAAAGTCCTCTTCAGATATTTTGTAATATGTATGCTCTACAGTACACAGTTACAATGCCACCAGGAGGACATCAGCATACCATGACCTCCATGCCAACACATTTCTTAACCACACACAGCCCACTCTCTCCACAGATACAGCATTTGTCTGCAGAGAGAAGTACTATATTAAGGGAGAGAATGCTGAATGCAGAGTGCTTGGGGGTGGGATCTCCTATGTAAGCAAATCTTGTATCCAAGGAAAGCAGAGGGAAGCACTTAAGAAGCATGTTGGTGTAGAGAGTAGGGCTGCATTCACATGCAACACAAAACTGGAGGTCCCTTCACTTCCAGTTTTGGAAATCATACATCTGAATGCTGGCAACTGCAGTTTTGTTCAAAAATGGACCAGTGGTTTCCCTCCCTGAACTTCAGTTTGTAACTTTGGTCTGAATGATGTTTTGTCACCTGGACCTCCAGTTTTGTGGTGTCAGCTGTTGATGAGGGCCTGTTTTTGAACTATGCTGGACTATGGGAGGTCTGTACTGAAAAGGAAAAAATGGACTGGAATCGGAACCAAATGAAGACAAATAAAGGGAATATCTGACATTTTGCTGTGTACTATGAAAGACTCTAGCAGAGAGGCCATACTTAGGCTAATTTTGCTTGAAGAAAGGGCCTCCAAGCCAGAAAGAGGCACAGCTTGGTACCATTTAATCAAGGAGAGCTTGAAGACAAGACAGTTATTAAACCCTGGGGTTACAGGTCTTGAAATATATGTGAGGGGAGACTGAAAGACTCATTCCACCTGTGCCTTCTCAAGTTGATACCTTATTAAGGAATGAAGATGAATTACCTGATGGTAGCAGTTAATTGGGGGAGTAAAAACAAGCCCTGTCAAAAGTGGGGGATTAGATTTGTGATGGTTGTCAGGTTGTGGTCAACATAGAATATTAGATTTCTAATAACTATGGAAATGGGGGACCCAAAGAGCCAATGAGAATCTTGGGCTCAACAGGTGGAAACCAATCAAGGGCATAAGAAGAAAAAGGGGAGAAGTTTGATTTATTGAGGTATATAGCAAGAAAAGTCAGCAAGAAAACAGGAGTATTTTCTTCCTTTGTTCCCTTATATTTTACCTTTCTCTTCTTGCACATTTTCCTCCTTTGTTTCTCTCCTCTTGAACTTTCCCTCTCTCTGTCCAAGATGCTTTATCTCTCAAAAAATATTTTCTTTCTCTTCCCTTCTCTTCTTCACAACAGCCCTTCATCTTTCACAACAGCCCTTCATCTATGCAACTTATTTTTTAATTTTTTTATTTGTTTGTTAATTTTATTTATTTATTTATTTATTTATTTATTTATTTAACATTTATATACCACTTTGCCTCCAAGGAGCCCAGAGCGGTGTTCATGGGAATGTTTATCCTCACAACAACCCTGTGAGGTAGGTTAGGCTGAGAGATATGTGACTGGCCCAGAGTCACCCAGTGAGGTGGGTCTCATGATCAGTGAGACCCGCTTTTGCTGCTTTTGCCGCTAAGCCCGCTCTCCCCACACACGATCCGGGTGGGAGCCCTGGGTGGCCGGATTGGCCACCCACATGATTGTCGGCTCTGTGATGGAGCCGGCAGGGGCTGGGTAGTTCAGGGGCCATGTGGCCCCCAGAAGCTCCAGTATGCCCTGTGCGAGTACACAGGGCATACTGGGGAGACCCTGGTACCGGCAGGTGGCTTTTCGCCTCCCCTCCAGTTGTCTCCTCGTGAGTAGCTGTGGTGTGGAGCTGCACCGCAGCTACTCACGATCAGAAAGCCCGGGAAAGCCTGTGAGCCCAGTGGTTTACTCAATCAGCCAAAATTGGGCTAAGCTCTCCTAGCCTGATTTTAGCTGATCGTGAGAATACCCCAGCGAGTTTTATGGCTGAATGGGGATTTGAAATCAGGTCTCTCCGGTCCTAGTCCAACGCTCTAACCACTACACCACACTGTTTCACTTTGATATACCCGCTGGTCCACTGAATAGCTAATTCTTTTTGTTTGCTCTTATTCCTTTTGGAGAAGCCTGAAAACTACACCTCAAGCTGCTAGAAGGGTAAATATGATTTCTCTTAGGTGTTTAGGCTAAAGGGTTTAGATCCATTTAGTATAGAGAGGAGTTAGGGAACATTGGGGTGGACTTTATTGTTCAGAATATCACTCTTAATAATAGCTTCAAATGCCACACATTTTATGCTGCTTAAACTGTTATAGTTTGTTTATGCTTATATATTGATGTATCTTCTGCCATACATTTACCACTATGTATCTTTAGCTATACATTTACCATTCTATATGCATCAAGTCTTTGAATAGAACTCTTAAGCTTTAAAAGGTGTGGCCACTCTGTTTTGAGTCTGATTGTACAAAAAGCCTACTGAGGCAAAACAGGACCAAACTTCAGTTTCCCTCTCCTGCAACTGGAGTTCAGGGAGGAGGCTCCTCCCACACTCTGGCTGCTATTGGCTGCTGGGGCTGTCCTTCAGTAAAGCTCCAGCAGCCAGTTCCCCCTCTGCAGTCAGCGAAACTGCAGAGAGGGAGCTCTCATGTGGACAGGAGAGTGGGGGGAGGGGAACTATGATGATAACTAGTCATCATAGTTAAAGATGACTGTAATGAAACAATTATTTGACACAAAAGATGAAATCTTCAAGTCTCCCTATAGAGACAAGTTGTGCAGGTAATGAATACATTTTTCAAACTTTTTTCAGACTTTAAATTCAAGATTTGTATCTGGCAACTTAAACCTAAGGAAGTAATCCCAGGAGAAACCATATATCTGGATTAACTGGACTTTCTTCTGTTGCCAGGTAACATAGTGAGGGGAGCTGTTGTGCAGTTGCTCTTGAAGATGAATTTCAAGGAGCTTCCCCTATGGCAAGGACATTAATTTAACCCAATAGTTAAAACAGTACTCAGGGCCAGTCATGTGTAATCCTGCCTGAATCTAATTCCACAGGTCTCCTGAAACATGAGCATGGGCAATCAGATCCACGTATTTTCTCTATCAAGACCCAAGGGCTTTGCCTCCAGTTGGAGGCAATTTGCTATAACTTCCTTTCATAAACATAGCACCACCAACAACAAAAGTTTAATCATCCACAGAAGAGATCAATAGTGTAGAAGTACTGGAATGAATGTAAAAAATGACATAGTATTTATACAAGTGATCCATCTCCAGAAGTGAACACTCTTTCATTAGTTTTAACTTAACACAGCATTTGTCAGTTCCCAGAATGTATAGTTAGGAGAGACATCACAGCCCTCTCCATATACACTATCCCCCGAGTTTTGACTGTCTGGCTTAAAGCTCATTTAGCTCCCTTGACTTTAACAGAACTCAATGACTTGCGTCAATTTCTAAGTACAGTGGCTGTGATCCAGCTACCCACTGCAGGCGTATCTAAGGACTGTGCTGCAGACGTTGAGACCCACCCAAGTGGAACACAGCCTCTCCCAGTCATGTAATATTGCCAGCTTCACAACTCTCCTGTATCTGCAGGCCCTGGCAGGCAGCCAAAACAGTTTGACTGAGCCTTTGGCTGGTGGACTACTTTGAAATGCTGATGAGCTGCTTTTGGTTTGGTAGCTCACAAGGAATGCAGGTCTGAGATATCAGCGATGCCAAGGTGCTTTGATTTAAAAAAAAATCTGCTGCGAACAACAGCCTTGGTACCACATTCAAAAACTGCTTTTAAAACCCACTCGGTTCAAAATCACTCTGCAGGATAGTGTGAAATGGTTGCCTTTGTGGAGAAGACAAAAACTCTGGCTGAATTCAGATGTAATATGAAACCAGAGAGTGGCGAACACCCAATTTCAATTTTAAACTGTTAATTGCACCACAGACATCCGTCCAACCGCAATCTGCCAACCTCCAGTTCCAGGAGAGGGGAGACCCTCCCTGCTGCTTGGCCACCAAGGCCAATCCCAGCAAGCTCCATGGCCAGACTGTGGGCAAACCGTCAGCACATCAGTGGAGCAGCCACGATTAGGCATGATTTTGAAGGGGGCATGCTGAGCACAATCATGCATTTTTGGAGCAGTCCACCCACCCTCGGCATGGAAAGGGCATTTAAATCCCTTTAAATTCCATGCCATGTCAGCGCTTCTTCAGACAGTGATGTCATTGCCTCTCCCAAAGAGCCCTGCACCCAAATAGGCCTGCACAAGTATGATTTTGCATGTGTGGGGCACTAGTTCCCTGTAAGAGAAATGGGAAGGAAAACGGAGACTTCCTAGCTGGGCATAGTATATGAGGGAGGGCAAAAGATCCTGGGGTGTTTGTACTGCCACGACCTAGGTTGCTGTTGTGAGGGATCATCCTGTCAAAACAGTCCGTTCTGACCCAACAACACTCCTGCTGTGCTAGCAGCTTGCTGCTGTGGGCTATCCCTCTCATAAGAGGGCCAATCTACTGGGAGGACCATGGGGTTGTAAGCCCTAGGTCTCCCTTCGGACTGCACCCCACTTTAGGGGAACCCCCAACTCTCCAGGGTAAAAGATCGAACAAAAGCACTTCAAACCCCACCTTCCCTGTGAAGCCTTGCATGCACCCAAAGGAGATTTTGATGCTCCATGTGTCAGATCCTGACTGCGTGTATGGATGGGGAACAGCGGGTGTGTGGACGGGAACCAGGGAACCTGTCCCTGCAGCTTTCCTCCATAGAGCTATCAAACTTTAGTCCCCAGATGTTGTTGGACTTCAATTCTCATAATCCCCAGTCACAATGGCCAGAGGCCATTGACCTACCAAACCAAAAGCCAGTTGAAATTCAAGAATATCTTTTGAAATCCAAGAGCATCTGGGAACCCAAATTTGAGAACCCGTGCCCTAAAAGTTGATGAGCAGTGGGAAATAGCAGGGTCTTTTCTACCCTTGTTTCAAAGCTTGGAAATCTATTCTCCCTAGAGTACTTACTGAATATATGAGAAGAGAAATACATACTAGATTTCTTCTCATATGTCAAATATTTATTGCTTACAACACACCAGGAAGGCACAGGGCAGAAAATTGGACAGAAAATACAGCTTATCTGAGGACTATCTCTGGTTACTCATTCATCTGGGCTTACAACTATTTAGTCCCCTTAGGAGATCAAACAGGCTCAGGAAACAGGAAACTCTTCCTGCCAATCTCATGGTCTATCTCATCCTGAAGCCTTCCACAATTATCTCTTAAGAGATAATGCACAACACTATACCCCTTGTAACCTTCTGGAAGCTCTGCAAACCCCACCTTTTTAGGAAAGCATTTCAGAGCTGATGCAGGTTGGTTGTGGGTTTCCTTTTGGGTTGGCCAAGAATTTTAATTTTGGTTTTCATTGCATTTAATTGCCATTGTATTTTATCGAATTGAAAGCTACCACACATTCAGGAAGGGCTTGGTAAAACAACATCAATAAAGACACTACAATTTAGCTGCCGATTAAACAATAGGCCCACTGATTAAACAATATGCCGTCCTTGGAACACATAGGGGAAGAGCCTGTGAAGGCATGTCTCCCTCCAACTGATGTGCCATCATTCCATTGCATAATCACATGGGGACATGGTTCATCTTAAGCACCCTTCACTGTGCAATTAGACAATACCAGCTGACCCTGCACAGTTGTTCACTGAGTCTGTGGCATCCCCCCACCACAGCTCGCTCTTGCTCTCGCTGTCCCCACAACTCTCTCACCACACCCCACAACTCTCACCATCCCCCACAATGCTCTGCCCCCCAACTCTCTTGCTCACTCTCCCCACCCCCGAAATGCTCTCACTCGCTCTCCCCACCCCCACAACTCTCCTGCTCGCTTGCCCTCCCCCGCAGCTCGCTCACCCTCCCCACCACAACTCTCATTCTCCTTCGCCCTCCCCCTCAGCTTCCTTGCTCGCCCGCCCTCCCCCAACTCAATCACTCGCCCACCCTCCCCCGCAACTTGCTCGCTTGCCCGCCTTCCCCTGCAACTCGCTCGCTCGCCTGCCTTCCTCCACAACTCGCTCACTTTCCTGCATTCCCCCGCAACTCGCTCGCTCGCCCGCCTTCCCCCTCAACTCGCTCGCTCGCCCACCCCCTGCACCTCGCTCACCCACCCTCCCCCAAAACTCGCTTGCTTGCCTGTCCTCCCCTGCAACTTGCTCGCTTGCCCTCACCCTGCAACTTGCTTGCTCGCACTCACTCCACAACTCACTCGCTCACTCGCGCCCCACAACTCACTCGCTCGCCCTCCCTCCACAACTCACTCACTCGCCCTCCCCCGCAACTCGCTCATTCGCCCTCCCCCACAGCTTTCTCACTCACCCTCCCCCACAGTTCTCTCGCTCACTCTCCCCCCTCAACTCTCTCGCTTGCCCTTTCCCCCCCAAATCTCTTTCTCTCTTTCTCTCTCTCCTCCTTCTTTCTATCTCTGATTCCCAGTCCTTGCTTCCCCCTGCCACTGCCAGGGACTGTCTCCCGCTAGCCTGACAGCCTCCAAGTTCCCTGCTCCCTGCCACTTCAAGGCGCAGCTTAGCCAACTGTCTGCCGCCCACAGCCTCTGGGGAGCCAACTGTCCAGCTCCCGAAGCCGCCCCCATCCTCTGAGCTCCCTACTGCTTCACAGTGTCCCCAAACCAACTGTCAAACTGCTTTCCAGCTGCCCTGCAAAACTCCCTGCTGCTCCAGGACTCTCTCCCCCTCTGTCAGCCAATCACCTCCTCCCCCTCTGTCAGCCAATCACCTCCTTTCTGCCATGTCCCCACTCATGGCCCATCTTGGAGAATTAATAATATAGATTTAAATCATGTGCAGTGAAGAGTGGGTCAGAGGAACGACCTCCATGAGATTATTTGGTGGACTGACACCATGCCGAGAGTTGTGGGGAGACATGAGCACACACACTTCTGCCGCACATGATCCAAACTGGCCCAGTGATGAAGCCAGGTAGACAAAATATGGTAAAATATTTAGGCTGCAATTCCATGACAGATTTGAGAGCTAGTCCTATTGATCTTAGTGGAACTAATTTCTGATCATGGGCATAGCTAGGGGAGAGGGGGCCCATGTTCATCCCTCTCTGGCAGCCCCCCAAAATGAGGGAGATAATGAAGAAAATAGGGAGGGAGGGAGTTGGAGGGCCCTCAGGAGCTGGGGGCCCGTGTTCTTTGAACCATTTCGCTCAATTATAGCTACATCCCTGTTTCTGATTGATCTTAGTGGAACTAATCTCTGCCCCTGTGTAGGGGCAGCCAGCAACAAAACTCATAGCCTCTGAAATGTGAAATGTGAAACAAATTTAGGGGTTCACAGAAGCAATAGTTCCAATGAATGTCAGAAGACGTTTGGTAAGAATGACATTTCTGTGATCATCTGCACTGAGAATGCTGCTGACATTCTCTTCATCTGAATTATTCTCCAGATTCTGAATGACCCAGTCTTGTTTCTAAAGTGGAACTGATGCATTAGGAATCCCCCATTGCTCTGGCTTTTATTTCTGAATTTTAAACAGAATGCTCTGCATGCTTTGTTTGCTGGAGCTTCATGCCTCCCCGCTCTTCCATATTACCAATGTGCATACAAGCACTGATAAAATACTACATGGGTTGTTTTTGTGCTAACCGTACAGCACAGCATAAGACCCTCACCTGCTTGATGCAATCATACCAACAAACCTGATTGCTTTATTGCAGTGGTTATCAATGTGCCTATCCGCAGCAGTAACATGGGGAAGGGGAAGCTGCAAATAAGATGGAAAAAGTGACAAATCACACATGCTTTGATACCAGGATTAATTTTAGAAATGTTCCCAGTTAAACTGGAATTCTGGAGGACCAGAGTGCAATGGAGGGCAAGTTGATCAATAAAAGTGTCAGAACTGGGGAAATCTCCGCATCCTTATTCTGCCCAATCTTATTCGTTAAATTATTGGCCCAATCCTGACATGGCCCTGACATGGCCTCCATGGCCATTCTTGCCATGGAGGTGGTGGTGAGGATCGTATTGAGCTGAATATTGGTATTGGCTTGATGCTTTGGGATGCGGGGGGCTTATGTTATATTCAAGAGTCAGATTCTGTGATGGATTCAGCTGTCTTGTGGTCAGCCAGAGTTTGAAATCACCACCTTCCACTTCCTGGTCCCACACACCATGAAAGGAAGCAACATCATGATGTTGCATTGTGTAATCATGAAGTTGCTTCCTTTCCCGGTGCATTTTAGAGCAAGACCAGGAGCTCTCCCACACATAGCTTCCAGCTCTCGGGGTAAATGTTGAGTGAAGCCACTTCCAATTACACCCGTTGCATGAGGGAAGCAGCCCCTCCCCCTCTGTGCTCAGGTTTTCTTCTGTGCAGGTTCACATTGCATGCCTCTGTCTTTTCCTTCTAGCCAATTTGGGAGTGGGGGGAGAGAGAGACAAAGAGGCTATCCACACAATGGGGCAAAATTGGGCTAGCAGAGGCTAGTCCGATTTCGCCCCATCATGTGAAACACCGGGCTTGGCTGCGAGACCAGTGGTTCTTAGGCGGGTAACCTGCCTAAGTACCCCTGCCCTAAAACCAGGTTTGTGGAGCAAGTGCTCCGCAAACCTGGTTTTAAAAATTGTGAGTAGCCATGGCTACTCACAAAGAGACCCCCAGAGGAGAGGTGAAAAGCCACCTCCCGGCTCCGGGGTCTCACCAGCATGCCCTGCACGCTCGTGCCCTCACTCCGCAGCCCCCGCCGGCTCTGTCACAGAGCCAGCAATCATGTGGGCGGCCAATCCGGCCGCCCAGGGTTCCTGCTCGGATCGTCTGCGGGGAGAGCGGGCTTAGCCCGCTCTCCCAGCTCAGCTCACCAAACCAGGTCTCACCGATCGTGAGATCCAGCTTGATGAGGCGGGGAGAGAGAGAGAGAGAGAGAGAGAGAGAGAGAGAGAGAGAGAGAGAGAGGAACACAATGTTGCCTTCCAAACCTCGAATCATAGACTGGGAACATTTATATACTTTAACAGGTTTCTTCCTTTTTTTCACACAAGAGTGGTGTGCTTTACTACAACAAAATCAGCAACAACTACTACTATGACTACAACTACTACAGCAGATTTATATACCGTTTTTCAACAAAAGTTTCCAAAGCGGTTTACAGAGAGAAATAAATAGATAAAGGTGGTTCCCTGTCCCCAAAGGGCTCACAATCTTAAGACACCAGGGACACCAGCGACAATCACTGGAGGGGTACTGTGCTGGGGGTGGATAGGGCCAGTTGCTCTCCCACTACTAAATAAGAGAATCACCACTTTAATAAGGTGCCTCTTTGCCCAGTTAGCAGGGGTTTCATCAGTTTGTTGGTAAATCTCTTTTTAACCAGAGAAAACTTTAAGCAAGCAAACTAATATTGCTGAAAAAAGTCAAATTGAGCATACACAGAGGTTTTGTAACTAACACTTTGAAAGACTTTGCTTCCTGAAAACTGATTTTTCAACTCTTATCACCTAGGCAAGACAGTTCTTATCATATTAATGACTCTCCCTGTCATGTTAATGACTCTACATCAGTGAGTCTCTCTATTTGCCCTGGCATTATCAGGAAAATCAGCTTAAAACCATGTTTTAAAAAACTTAGAAATACATCGAGATCAGCTACAATTTGGAAGACAAAGCCCACTTTGTGTGGGAGGTGATTCCAAAGATCTCGAATGGACTTTGGGGTAAGTTTGGACAGTGTGTGAATATACACATTCTCTTCTGAAGGAGATTCGCAGTAACAGCCCTGTGTGGAAACACCCCAGGAAGAAGAAGGCAGAGACTTCAAACACTGTTGCTGTGGCTGACTGCAAGGCAGAAGATGTATTTGCAGAAGTCAGCTAGGTAAGTCCCACAAGGTAAGTCCCACAATGATATTCAATATAATACTGGTAGAAGTTGGTATTGTATTGAACTGTTTCCCGATATCAGAAACATTAACCTGATAGGGCTTTCATTGCCTTGGAACCAATTATTGGCTTGATGCAATGCACAGCCCTATTAAAGGCTTTTAAAATGAGATACCTGCCATGTGGATACCTGCCATGCACAGGAAAGGACTTTTTGCACAGCTGCAACTTATTTAGCATCAACCTTCAATAAAGTATGGGGCACTGAACAATGCTCAGGAAAAGCCACTTCTGTACAGGATACTTAAGTCTATTTTTAGTTTAGCTTCAAGGTCCTTTTTCCTTTAGGCCTTCTACAGGTCTTCAGTTGCATTCCTCATGACTGAATTTCTTTCTACCAAAATCTCCCATTGTGTCTGGATGTCCACTGTGACCTAAGCTTTTATTTTGCAATACCATGGATGTCATGGCCACTGTATATCCAGACTTGTATGCCACAGACTTGTGTCTCTGTTGGGTTCATGTGTAGGCAGGATAAACACCTTTATCAATACAGGGAGGGAACTTGTTCCACAACAGCATTGTTCCTTCCCCATTGTGCACACATATAGCTCTTGAGGATGCATCTGCTTCAAAGGATACCAGGTTCCACAGGGAACTAAGTTTCTAAAATGGGAACTATTTTTGAGATTTCCAGAAATGTCTCTGTTGAAAAACTGAGAGCCATGTTTTGTTGCATATAGGAAGATAATTATTCATTCCTGAGCCACCCTATGCATGTAAAGTAAGTGTGTGTGTGTGTGTGTGTGTGTGTGTGTGTGTGTGTGTGTGAACGCACGCATGTGGGCACACACACCCAACACACACTTGTACAAATTGTACATGATAAATGTTAAGAATAATGCTCTCCTGAGAATTAAAGTCAAGATTGTTTCTTGTTTCTTTTGTACTGCTCAGTTACCCCGCCCCCCACCCAGAAAAAAAAGCCTGAATACAAAAACAAATATTATATTGGGCACCACACAGCTCAAACCCTCTATGTGTTCAGTCCAAATGAAAAACTGCCAGCACAGATGAAAAACTCAGCCTAAATCAATAATAATCAGAGTTCAGAGCAGTCCAAATTGCAGGAATGTAGACTAGTAAACCATATTACAGTGAGTGTGCAGCACTATAAATATAATCTAACTTGTTTCACTAGTTATTAATTTTTTAATTGGATGGGTGGGAGGGAGATTAAAATTTACCTTTATTTCTAAAAGGGAGATACTTTTTTTGGCCTCCATCAGTGCCAAAACATTGCAAGCCCATCTGTTCCAGTAATTTATTTCTAGTATCCCAAGCATAAATAAATAGTCACTACCTTCACAGTGTACATCAAAATGGTTTTATGCCTTTTTATATAGCCATTTAGCACATCCTCATGAAATCTCAAATTCAGTACTGCTACAAGCTCAAGCTTTTTAATAGTGTGTGATCTTCAGGAACTATATCAGTAATGATGTTTCAAAGCTTTCATTTTTTAAAAAATGCACTTAAGTGGAACTAGACATTATGGCAGACACAGGGCAGATGCCAAATATGGGAGGCTTGCATCTCCTCCTCCATTCTCTCCCATAACATATTTTGACACAAAATGGGGCCACTCACACAACCGGGCAGGCAGGGATGGGTGGGAAAGAAGTCTGTTCAAGCTCAAACTCACCTCCCCCAGACGAGCACAAAAATGCTGTTGGGAATGTGGACCATGCTCCCAGACAATCTGTGCTGTGCCACGCAGCGTGGAGTTCCAGAGGCCAGGACTGCATGTCCCGGCCTCTGGATATCCCACAATACACCGCACCATGAGTACATTGCATTGTCGAAATCCCCCATCAGATGAGTGCTCTATGTGCCGGTCTCTGTGTCTCCTCAGGCTGCGTACAGCTTGTTCCCTTAACTTTGGTTAAGAGCCGGACTTGGGAGTGGGGTTAGTCTGGGCAGGAGCACCAGGATACATGCAGATCCTGGCACTCCACACAAGCAGCCAAGCCCAGTTTAGGCTGCTCTAGCCTGGGCTAGGCTGCCCGTGAGAACAGCCTCAGTGTGTGATGTGGCATCATGGTGGATTTGTGAGTTTCCAAGCCCTATACTTCATTAGCATTCACAATTGCAGGGGCAGGGAAACGGATGTGGTATCACTAGCCATTATAGGAGAGAATGAGATATCTGCCATTATATTCAGTGCATTCAAGTGTTTTACAAATATTCATCCAGTGTCTAGATTATATTAGATCTGTAAAGAAAGCAAATCTAAGACATATGAAAGTGTTGAATTTGTGCACATACTCTCTGGTTGGTTATTTAAACTTGTTTTGGGGAAAATAGTAGAATTTCTGTCAAGACTGGGCAGACCCCAGAATGTGAGTCAGATGGGACTTCTGCAGAAGAAGAGGTCCCCATGTCCCTCAATGCATGCTGGGAAGAGGAAGAGTCAGACTCCCCTAGTAGGTCAGCAGCTATGAAGGATGCCCTGCCCTTGGACTCCACCAGACATACACCCTTTGATTCATGCTTAGACTCCCTGTTTTATTTTTGTTTTATTTACCATTTTTAACATAGTCTCCCCTTAAATTGACCCACCACAGTAATTTGAAGAATAGAATAAATATGGTGATGAGCAGACAGACTCCATCATTAGAAGGCAGCACAAGGTGTCCTTCATCAAGTTCTTCGGATTACAAGGCCCTGATTTGAATATTGCCAGGATCAGAGCCTTGACTGATGCATGGAGAAGGGTGAGGCTACAAGGCCTACTAAAACAATTCCCATTTGTTGCTGGGCCTTTGTTGGTGCAACCCCTTTCCTTCCTAGATCCTTATCTAAATAGCCTTGTGGAAAGTCCCCTTAAAGCCCATTCTCCCTTAAGGCCCATTCAGATCCAAGCCTCCTGACTCCTCCCCTATCCTCCAGTGACTGCAAAGGCTTAATGAGGCAAGGACTTATTCTGCAGAGTTAGGTTTTTACAGCAGGGCGTGTATGTGTGTGTGTACGTGCACGGGTTTCTACTCCAGAGGGTTGTTTCATGTGAGTCTTCGAACCCAGAGGAGGAGGCCAGTGACTGAGGTGATAGCTCCAAGGGATCTGGGCCTCCGCTCTATTGTCTCATCTTCCAAACACCCAGCATCCTCCTCCAACAAAGGTGTATGCAGGGCTGGTTCAGTGTGTGTGTGTGTGTAAACCACTGAGATGGGAGCCAAACCTGCTCCATGCTCATGGGACAGGGGACATTTGTTCCCATTTCTTTTGCTGTATAACCACTTTGAGGACTTGTTTGTTGAAAGCATAACTAACAATAATAGCCAACATCCAGACTAATGCTACACCAGTGCAACAGAGTTTTCCAGTGTGTGCGCATGCGCATGCGCGCATGCACAGGGGTGTGTGTGTGAAATTTTTCAATGATTCTTCCTTCTCTCTGCAGCTACTTGTGCCTCCTGAAAATATGTCCTTGTAGGTTCTCCAACCCTCAGGGACAATTTTTTGGGAGGCACTGGCATCTGCTGGAAGATGGGGGAATAGCTGGGAAATGTGCCTCTCTTTTATACAGTGGAAAACTGTTGAGAGAGTGTTGGCTTCTCAGTTCCAGGCAGTCTTGGAGGAAACTGATTATCTGAATCCATTTCAGACTGGCTTTCGGGAGGGTTATGGGGTGAAGACTGCCTTGGTTGGTGTGACAGATGATCTCCAATTGGGAATCAACAGAGGTAGTATGACTCTGTTAGTCCTTTTGGATCTCTCAGTGGCTTTAGGTACTATCAACTAGAGTGTCCTTCTGGAGTGTATGAGGGGGTTGGGGGTGGGAGGTACTGCAATGCAGTGGTTCTGCTCCTACCTTTCGGGCAGGTTCCATATAATGTCCCTTGGAGACTGTTGTTCTTCAAAATGGTTGTTCTTTCAAAATACTGAAAACGCATTTTTAACCAAGCTTTCTCAGCTTTTTAAAACTTGTTTTTAAATTGTTTTGGCTATTTAATTGGTGTTTTATGATGTTTTAATTGTTAATTATTATTTATGTAGATTATAATTTTTGTTTTGTTAATTGATTTTAATGGTGTTTTAATGTAAACTGCCCAGAGCCTTTTGGAAGGGCGGTATAAATTTTTTAATAATAAATAAATAAATAATAATTAATAAAATCTGAACTTTTGTATGGTGTCCCTCAGGGCTCCATATTGTCTTTGATGTTGCTTAACATCTACATGAAACCGCTAGGAAAGATCCTCAGGGGATTTGGTGCAGGGTGTTATTAGCATGTGTGCCTTGGGTGTGGATGACACCCAAATCGATTTCACCATGTCGACAGCATCAGGTGAAGGCACAACCACCCTAAATGCCTGCCTGGAGACAGTAATGAACTGAATGAAGGATAACAAACTGAGGCTTAATCCAGATAAGAGAGAAGTACTTATTGTGTGAAGTCAGAACTTGGGAGATGATTTTGATCTGCCTGTTCTGGATGGAGTCACACTTCCCCAGAAGGAACAGGTATGCAGTCTAGGGGTGCTTCTGGATCCCAACCTTTCTCTGGTGCTCCAGGTTGAGCCAATGGCCAGAGGTGCCTTCTATCAGCTTCAGCTGATACACCAGCTGCACCCATTTCTTGAGATAAACGACCTCAAAACAGTGGTACATCTGCTGGTCACTTCGTGACTTGACTACTGCAATGTGCTCTATGTGGGGCTGCCTTTGTATGTAGTCTGGAAACTGCAGTTGGTACAGAATGCAGCAGCCAGGTTGGGTCTCTGGGTCATCTTGGAGAGACCATATTACTCCAGATGATGTACATTTTGGAAGACTTTGAAGCCCTTCTCATGATTGGTGAGAAAGGCTACCCTCTTTTGCGGAGAGGAAGCCCGAAAGTGCTTATCTCCCCACAGACTATCACAGAGAAGTCTCTGGGCAGGCAAATCACCTGACCAGATGAGTGGCGGCTTCCCCAACCGCTCACCTGGCAGCTCGGGGGGGGGGGTCGGGTGCAAGGAAGTGCTGCCATGCAACCCCCCCGAACCCCAATAATGAACCGCACAAGCACCCTTCCCTCCCTACCCCCGAGTGTGCCCGCCATGGCTGCAAGCAACCGTGGTAGACACACAATCACTTGGCCCAGTTTTGGGGCAGGCTCGCTCCCAGAACCCAGGTTAAGCGGCCAGCTAGATAAGAGGGTGTGCCGCCGTGCTGCCGCTGGGAGCTGCATGGTTCCCAGTGGTTCTCACATGCAGCAAAAACCAGACTGGTCTTCCCCAACCCGTTTTTCACTGCTCGTGAGAATAGCTTCTTTGGATAAGATAACATTATACTACTATCCTGGGCATCTGCAGACTTGATCAACACCCTGCTCCAATTTAAGACTTAGCTGTGAGATTACGATAGCAAATCTGATCCTAGAGCTGATGGGAATGTCAGACCAAGGCAATGCTTTTAATCACACCTCCATTTTACTAATTTTTTCCAATCCAACTACATGAACTTGTTCTACCTTCTATTCCCCTGTTCAGCATTTGTTCCACAGATGGGTATACAGAAGTCCTCCTATGCAGTCATATGTAGGGATCTGTGAACTGAAGCCTTAATCCAACACCAGAATTAGAAATCAAATACAACAGGACATCTCCAATGTATCTCTAAAATCATGAACACAGAAACTTTGTTAGTACAAAACAGCACCTCCTCCTTAGATCCCTCTTGCCAAATTAGGGTAGGAACAGTAATCTACCCCTCAAAATCCTGTGTGGATCAATGAAGGCCCTCTGTAAAGAAATATTTATAATTTTCACCTGATGTGCAGAGGAGGTTGGTTTTAAGATCTGCCACTCTGGAACTTGCCTGCTAACTAGTATTCTGCAACCCTATCTGTCTTTTAGGGACATGAGAAACTTTTTGGATTCAAAACAATTTGTACCCAAAATGGGCTGTTTTGGGTGATTTGTTATCAAAACAAATCACCCCTTTTCAACTTCTGAATGTTTTGTAAACAAAACAAATCACCCCTGTTTTGGCTCCGAAAGATTTGTTGTTTTGGAGCGCCATTTTGTGGCTATCTCTGAGTCAGTCTCCATTTTGTCTTTGACGTCTATTTGAATTTCCCACCTTTAGAGCAGTGAACGAAAACATGGGCTGATCTCCTGATGATTCCCTCCTTGTTCTCGATTGGCTCCTTTGGCTCTTGCCACTTCTGACTGACCCCACATTGGCCAGGGGAAGGGTCAAAAAAGGGGCAAGGGTGGGTGGGAGGGAGGGAGTTGAAGGAGGGATTCATTCATGCATTTTGCTATTCATTCAGCTTGAAAGAGGCAGCAGCCTGCCAGCCACCATTCTGCCTTGTTCTGCCTCATAGTAAGAGAACTTTGCTTTGCTTGCCACCATTCCACCATGCCATTATCCCTATGCCATTGCCTTCTGCCCAGCCTGCCTGCCTGCCTTCCTGCCCCTGTTGGCTAGTGGCTTGTGTGGCTAACAGCCTGGGAATGGATTAAAAAAAATTATCTCTGCTGCCTTGTTTTTTATTTTTTTGTTGAATCTTGAGAAGAATTCTTTTTTTACCCCCTTGAGAGAATCACTGCCTGCCTGTGGCCGCTGTGTGCCAGCCACCAGCCCCAGCCCCTGTGGCCACTGGCCACCTGGCCTGCCACTCCCCTTTCCCTCAGATTTTCCAGGCTTTTGCCCCAGCCTCCCCAATCTGAAGACAGGAGGAGGAGGAGGAGGAGGAGGAGAAGAAGAAGAAGAAGAAGAAGAATGAAGAATGAAGAATGAAGAATGAAGAATGAAGAAGAAGGAGTAGACTCAGAGACCAGACCACAGAAGTGGACAATTGGGTGAAGCCCTAGACTGAGTGAGTGTACCCCATTCTCTCTCTCTCTCTCTCTCTCTCTCTCTCTGTCTCTCTCTCTCTTTCTCTCTCTCTCTCTCTCTCTCTCTCTCTCACACACACACCCCTCCTGGAATTGTGTATTATTGGGTTTTTTTTTCCTGTTTGGAGGGAGGTTTGGGGTTGCAATTGAATTTAAAATGTTTGTGTTGTTTAGTTTAGAAGAAATTTAAAGAGGAGTTCTGTGTGGGAGGGATCCCTGTTAGCTAATACTAGTAGTTGGTTAAGGATAGTGTAGCCTTGTCATTTAAAAAAACAATTCTGTCTTTCCCCCCATTCCATAGATTTTTTTTTGGGGGGGGGCACTTTTAAAAGCCTGTCCTCCTCAAGCCCTCTGCCCTATAACTGATATATTAATAGTCTCTGCCCAGCAGCCTGTTGTATGATCTTCCCTAGTTATAATTGTAGCTTCCCTAGTTATATTGTATCTGTTCTGTTCAATCCCTAGTTATGTTGTTATTGTATCTCTGTTCCTTTACTGCTCCCTATCTGTTCCCTATTGTATCTGTTTCCTAGTTACAATGTATATATATTATGAAACTCAAATGCCTGGAATTGTTTGTTGTTGTGCCTGTATTTCGGGGACCTCATAGATGGGCACAGGACAGGTTCTCTCTCTCTCTCTCTCTCCTTCTTTGCAATGAAGATTGGGTCATATTGTGACTTCTAGCATCATCATAATTTTTATTCAAACTAGGTTGCTTGCATCTACAATAGGTTGTGCTGGTGCCACAGGGTCCAATCTGTTGCAGAAATGTAAAAAAAAAAATGCACCAAAAATTGTGTGCCAATGTTGTCAGCATCACTCTTCTACTTGTGTAGGTGGGAGGGGGGGCCAAGCCTCACAATTCCACTGGCAGAATGTTGTTTCACATCCTTACTGAACCCGCTTTTATGGCCAGGTGCCACAGATATTGCTGTGTCTCTGTTGCTTGTGGACGAAAAATGCTTGGGGGAGAGAGGGCAGGGCACATATGATGCTGTTGATGGCCGTAGTCTGCTGCATCTGTGATATCATGCTTGCTTTGGAAACCGGGCTCTTTGCAAAGCTCTGCTGTTGTTGATGATGTGTGCTGTTAATGTTCTTGGGGGCAGATTCGGGGCAGAAAGGGGGCTTTGGGGGCAGAAGAGTGGGTCGGGTGGTAGTGCAATCCTTGAATCCACTCTCATCTGCTACCAGAGAATCTACACTCAGAACACCTCAGAAACAACAAAACTGAGTACCCCTATTAGCAACCCATGGGGGTGGTTGGCACCCTATGTGCACTACACCACCACTCACTCTGGGTCACCCAAGTGCCCCCCAAGTGCAGTTATGGGGCTGCTGAAACCTCCATTATTCCCTATGGGGGGAATCTTAAATACACATAAAACTCAACAATTCCTAAAAAATCAGCCCTTTGCCCAATTCCTTTGAAATCTGGGTGGTAGCTTCCTTGCACCCATTGGGCCACCCCTTTCCCCCCAATGTAAACCTATACATTTGCTGGAATCCCCATTATATGGGAAAAATCTTAAAGATGTGTAAGATTCAAAAATAAAATAAAAATCATCCCTTGTCCCCAATTTCTTTGAAATTTGGGCGGTAGCTCCCAACCATTGGGCACTACCACCATGCCACTCTTTTTGCCCCAGGATTCTTTTTAAAATCTGAATTGATTCAGATTAGGATTTGGAAAAATTTGGGTACAAATCTGGGGTGATTTGGGGGAGGGGTGTCAGGTTCAGACCCAAAACAACCATGGATGTTTTGATTCAGGTACAAATTGAAATTAAAAAATCAATTTGGGCACACCCCTACTATCTATCATTTATTAGACCACTTAATTCATATGGCTCTAGGTGGTTCACAAATATAAAAAGAGATTTTAAAACCCCCAAATAAATAACTCATTAAAACACAATTGAAACCAGTTTAAAATTATTTCAGTACTCACTAAAGGCCAGGCTTCTACCTAGAAGCCCATGCCATCTTTTGAGAACAGAGTTGCCAGCTTTGCTTTCAAAAATGCCTCCCACCCAGGAGGGTTCAGTGGCTGGATCCAAGACAGGTGGAACAGAAACAGTTTTAGGTTTGTTGAGGCAAAATCAGGGCCTATGGCAGAAGATTGGGGGCATAACCTGGGAAAATGTGGTGGGTCAGGGATGGAGTCAGGATGGAACCACCCTAGTTCTACCTAGATTTTTTTTTGTCTTTTAGATGCCAACACCGAGTTACTTGTCATAAAAAAGATGAATTGGTCAGACCAGCAAAACACTGGCTGAGGCTGCCTATTATAATCAGAAAAAGCTAGGATACATTGCCACCTTTAACGAGAGGTGCACCTAGGTAATTTTGGAGCCTGGACCTAAAGGCTTTTGAGGGCCCCCCCACACAGTATTTTAAACACATTTTTAATGCAACCACACCACCTGGCACACACTAAAAGGGATTTGGGGGCCCCCAGGGTGTGTGGAGGCCCTGGACTTTGGCCAGGGGTAAGAGCGCCTCTGCCTTTAACATTTACATTCTAAATGTATTACAGTTTTTGTGATACAGTATGAAAAAGTATACTACTAAGGGGTGTCATTTCTTTATTTATAAAGTGGGAATTCAGTGAAAGACTGATTGATTGAATTAAGATTGTCCAGAGAAAGCAATATAATTTATAGAGCTGCCCACATTACAAATAAAATATGTATTCAGGACATAATGCTCTTTACAAGTGTACCATGAACAACAGCTGCTGCATAATGTGCCAGATGAAAGCATCTCAGAATTACAATGCAATTTGATTGTTTCCTCAACAGTACATTTCTTTGTCCAAACTAATACCATAAGCTAGAAGTGCTATGAGTCAGCCGCACTTTAGGATTACAGTACATCTACAGGTCTTATGTATTGTGCACACTGCATATCTTCCCTTCTGCTGTTCTATCTGGAAGTGATGAATCAACCTGCAAAACTCAGATACAAAACTAAAACTGAAACTAAAAACTAAAACTGAAAGTCAACAACAAAATCAAGGTCATCCTGAAGGTAAATGAGGTCCTCAGTACTACTGCAGTAGGGAAATGGTGGAAATGTTATTTTCGTAGAGCAGGGGTGTCAAACTCAATCACATAAGGGGCCGAAATCTAAAACACAGGCTAAGTCGCGGGCCGAATTTTTTATTAAGCTACTTAGTCTTAGTAGAAGTATAGATCCTTCCTCACCCTGAGACACCATATCACACGCCATCCTTGTGCATTAATCATGTTCTGAAAATAACAACAAGCACAAAACAAACTGTAAGCAAAACTGTTAAATTACAAACTCAACAGGTTTTAAATACATTGATCTATAATTCTATATTTGAAATTTAGGTTTTAAAATTGCTCACCTATTTCTTTTCTGGCCAGATGTCTGAGACCGTTTTCCCCTGGTCAGTGAGTCAATGTCTGGTTTTATGTCTTGTGCTGTAGCAACCCGCAAAACAGCAGCTTTTTCTGAGGTAGGTGTACCTGTCCTATCCTGTCCTGTCTTGGCCTGTCTGTGTGAGGGGGATGAAGCCACTGACTGTGCTGAGGTGGAGGCCTGTGTCTCTGAGTCTGGAGACATTGCTACTGTAGGATCCCACTGAGACTCCATACCTGTGTAGTTGCTACTGGCAGCAGGAACAGGATCAGGACTCTGGCACAGTCGTGCCTAGTGCTGGGTCTTGGCAGGGAAGGGGTGTGCAGAAGCAAGGATATGAAGAAGCAACTTAGCTCACTGTTTGGGACTAGGTCCTTCTGCCTGTGGCACGGTCAGGCACTTGTGTGGAGCGCCTTACTCCAACCTAGCTTTTACACTGGGACTGGGTCCTTCTGCCTGCAGCGCAATCAGGCACTTGTGTGGAGCGCCTTGCTCCAACCTAGCTTTCTAGGACTGGGTCCTTCTGCCTGCAAATGGGTACTGAGGCAGCGCAGTCAGGTGTTTGGATGCGGCACAGTCACCGCGGGCCACATAAAACAGCCAGGCAGGCCAGATTCGGCCCGCAGGCCTTGTGTTCGACATGTGTGCCGTAGAGTATAGAAATTCCACACTACTTCCATAGGACAATTTGATTTCATTGCTCCTAAACTGCAATAGACATTCCATATACAGTTATGTAAAAGTGTCCCATGCCACCTAATGGCGCAGTGGGGAAATGCTTGACTAACAAGCAGAAGGTTACGGATTCACAATATAGGAGAGTGCTGAAATAAATTTTATATCTATCTATCTATCTATCTATCTATCTATCTATCTATCTATCAGGTATTATGGGCTTGTTTTTACCATGGACTGGAACAACAGCAGAGGATGGGGAGACCTTAACTTATCCTCCATCATAGCTCTGATCTTGATCAACCCCCTGATGTGTCCCTATTTAACAAGGAAAAGGAGCTTTCATTGGTGCTAATAGGAGCTTCTCTCCAACACCAACACCACCACCACCACCACAAAACAGCAAGTGCAGAAAACCCCTGACCTCCCTCTCTCTGTGTCACACACACACACACACACACACACACACACACACACACACACACACACAGAGACACACAGCAAGCAGGTCTGAACCAGATCTGAACCAGTTGCTGTTTACTTTATTAAAAACGAGCCTGTAAGCCTTCATAAGAGACTTGAGTGTTAGAGTTTCCAATCTTTAATGTAAATTAAATTGTACGGCACCTCCAGGAAGCACAATTCCAAAGATGCATAATCTCTCAGGAGCTAGGAAGGAATAACTGATGTACTAAACAGCCTGATCTGGTATGAAATGATCTGGCTTCCATCAAGGAGAATTTCCCTATCAAATGTCTCATCTGAATACATAAGAACAACCCTGCTGGATCAGGCCCAAGGCCCATCTAGTCCAGCATCCTGTGGCTCACCAGATGCCACTGGAAGCCTACAGGCAGGAGCTGAGGGCATGCCTTCTCTCCTGCTGTTACTCCCCTGCAACTGGTATTCAGAGGCATCCTGCCTCTGTGGCTGGAGGTGGCCTGTAGCCCTCAGACTAGTAACCATTGATAGACCTCTCATTTATGAAGTTATCCAAACCCCTCTTAAAGCCATCCAGACTAGTAGCCAATACCACATCTCATGGCAGAGAAATCCACAAGTTGATTATGCGATGTGTTAAAAAGTACTTCTGTTTGTTGGACCTAGATATTGTGGCAATCAATGTCATAGGATCACCCCTGGTTCTAGTGTTATGTGTGTGAGAGAGAAATTTCTCTCTATCCACTTTCTCTACACCATGCATGATTTTAAAGACGTCTAGCATGTCTCCCCACAGTCATCTTTTTTCTAAACTAAAAAGCCCCAGGTGTTGTAGCCTTGCCTCATAAGGAAGGTGCTCCAGGCCCCTGATCATCATGGTTGCCCTCTTCCGAACCTTTTCCAGTTCTACAATGTCCTTATTTAGATGTGGTGACCAGAACTGTATGCAGTACTCCAGGTCTGGCTGCACCATAGTTTTGTACAAGGGCAATATTAGTAGTTCTATTTTCAATCCCCTTCCTAATGATCTCTAGCATGGAATTGACCTTTTCCACAGATGCTGCACATTGAGTCAATACATTCAACGACCTGTCTACCATGACCCCAAGATCCCTCTCCTGGTTAGCCACTGACAGCTTAGATCCCATCAGTGTATATTTGAAGTTGGGGTTTTTCATCCCAATGTGCATCACTTTACACTTGCCAACGGTGAACCACATTTGCCATTTGCCAATCCAATATCCCGGGATGTTCCCAGATATTCGCTATTCAAGTTATTTTCTTCAGCACCATTAACAGTCATTCTACAATTATTAATGGCCAGTCAAGGAGTAGTTAGTACATCCTGAAACAGTTTTATCCCCCCATACACCTCAATACTAAGATATAGACTTTGTATCTCTCACAGATCTCTAGATAACTCTAATTTTCTCTCCCAGGAGCTGCTACATTTACTCTCCCCAGTTATTCAGCTTCACTCTACTTCAACAACATAAACTCTCTGGATGTCTCTGGGCCAGTCATTTCTCTCTCAGCCTAACCTACCTCACGGAGTTGTTATGAGAAAAAACATAACCATGTATACCACTCTGGGCTCCAAGGAGGAAGAGCAGCATATAAATGTTTTTTGGTTTTTTTAAAATCAGCATATGTAGGACAGGTATACTTTATTGGTCTTAACTTAAGCAACCTTCTCTCTTTAAGCTTTGGGCTCTCTTTGCCCTGTTAAGCTATACTCCTACCTTTGCATGAATCTCTATGTGAGAAGAGTATTTTAATATTCTATATCTGTACCAAGATTAGGGAAGCTAAAATGCCTCTTATCTCTCTTACTGATAAACTCAGGAATCACTTTTTTTAAGTCATTCTTGGAGTTCTGTTTTTAGACTCTACAGGTACAGTCCTAAACTCTTACCGTATTTTACGGACTATAAGACGCTACAGACTATAGGACGCACCTTAATTTTAATCCAGTTTTTCAGGGTTTTAACATATTAAACTGTTATCAACTGTAGTGAAAAGTCCTGCTACCGGTAGCGCCAGGAAAGGACTCTCAGCCTTGCTTCAGTTTGTTCTCCTTTCTTCTTGCCTCAGATAAGTCCTCTTTCAATTGCTGCTACTCCACTCCTTGTTTTCTCTTCAACCTGCTTCTGACTCTATTAAAAAACAACAACACCTCTTTCGTTTCCCAGCTCTCCGCTCCTCACCAGTATGCACATACCAGATGAGGGAGCTCTGCTTTCTTAATTCTTTTCACTTTATTCACTCCTGCTAGCTCCAGGAAAGGACTTTCAGCCTTGCTTCAGTTTGTTCTCCTCGCCTCAGATAAGTCCTCTTTCAATTGTTCGTACTCCACTCCTTGTTTTCTCTTCAACCTGCTTCTGACTCTATTTAAAAAAACAACAACACCCTCTTTCGTTTTCCAGCATCAGTATGCACATACCAGAGGAGGGAGCGGCTACCACTTCGGCTTTCTTAATTCTTTACACTTTCTTCAGCTGAATATGCTTGCAGAAAATAAAACAGAAAGCTGAAAACAATGGTGTTGCTGGTGGTGATGTAATTGCACGATCGGGGAGTCCACAGGCCTAGCGGCAGAGGGTGAGCTGGAGCGGCAGTCCCCAGGCTGCACAGAGTTAATAGCATCGTTTAGCATTGTTTGCTGGGGGATACCCCCACCCCTCGGGCAGGCTTGCGAGTAAAAGACGCACCTGAATTTTGGTGGCTATTTTTCGAGTGAAAAAATGCGTCTTATCGTCCGTAAAATATGGTACATTCAAATTCTACAGATATTTATATACCACTTTTCAACATAAGTTCCCAAAGTGGTTTACATATAAATAAGTAAGTAAGTAAAATGGCTCCCTGTCCTTAAAACGTTCACAATCTTAAAAAGAAACATAAGACAGACACCAGCAATAGCTACTGGAGGGATGCTGTGCTGGGGGTGGATAGGGCCAGTTGTTCTCCCCCTGCCAAATAAAGAGAATCACCACTTTAAAAAGGTGCCCCTATGCCGACTCGACAGCACACTTTACTTTACCTATGCTCAATAGGCAGGGAATATGCCTATTTCATCATTGCCTTTATTTTATACCTGATAATTGCCTAGAATTTAATGATTTGTCTTTTAAGTTTATTTTCTTGTTGAAACTGACCTATTTTTAACATGCCAAATAAAGCTGCTTGGTTTAATTAAAGGTAATGACTAATGTCCCGCCTCGGTTCCTTTTGACACAAAAGTTAGTGTTAGTCAAAAGAGCCCTAATGCATGTTGAGAAATATGCTCTAACACAGTACTTCTCTATCCCACTTTCCCCTAAAGTAAACCACATATGGCTTATAAAACCTAGAATAATTAAAAACAAATTCATAAAAACAGAACAATTCAATACAACAGCATCAATCCATAAATCCAGTTTTATTAAAACATCATCTACTATCTATAGAGCATTAAATGTTTTTAAAACAAAAAAACAAAAACGGAGACTGTCTTCCAAATATCCAATTGTGACTCCGTGGCAGCTCGTCTTTCAAAATATACCTCCTGCATGAAGCCTTTGGCTTCATTCTAGAGCTCACAAATATGATGCACATCATCTGAAAACTCAACCAAGCAATAAAAGCCCAACTCCTAAAAGAAACATGACAAAACTTCAAGATTTCATAGCAACACCAATACAACACCTCATTAAAACTTAGCCATCAAAAGCCTTCCAAAAGGATGTCATAAGAGAACAGTCCCAGACAGTAGAGACCCTGCCCTTTGCCACCACTTCCCACCGTGATGAAGTGTACTGCTCAATACTGCTGATAGAAGAATTCAGTACTTATAGCTTATCTTTGTTTCATTTCATTACTCATATCAGTGATGTACATATTTCAATAGAACCAAATTCTATATTTTTTCTTGCTAACTCTGGGTCAGCTCTGCAAGTCAAGTCTCCTCCCAATTACGAATACCCACCATCATGTCTAGTTTGGCCCTCTAACAGACCATTTATCCTCATTTTGCAGCTAGAAGCTAAAGGTTACAATGCCATATATTGAGTTCATGGCGAGGTGAACTTTGATCCAGAGATTTCTCAGCTCACTCTGAGCCATTCCAATACACCTTAAATTTCAAATGAACGCAAATACTAAGCAGTTTCAATGCAATCCTAGAAATAATTACATTTTTATATCAGTAAAATAAACAAAAAAATGCATTCAAGGATGATAATAAAGGTAGCACTGGAAACTCATGCTTTTAGTAATGCCTTCATGTTGAAACAGTATGTTAATTAACCTGGATTTAATAAAAGCAAATTTGTTTTATTAATGTACACGGATCTAATAACAAAGCTAATTTACTACGTATTAACACTAACATTGCAGGGGGGAAAGGTTCATCACCAAATATATCCCAAGACAGTCTTTTGGGCCTAAATTTGACATTTTCAAATAGAATAGAGTGCCTTGGAAGAAAATATTACTGCTAATAGGATTTAATCTAAAATGTAGTTATAAGGTTGATCTATACATATACCAGCATGAGGTGGTGGAGTAGGTTGTAAGCTTCAGTCTGCAGGTGTAGGATACTAGTTTTGACTGGTACCCTACATAAATTCCTCCATGCCAATAAGAAATTATCACATCACAAGAAAAGTGCTAGCCTAGCTAGCCCCTATGACTGATGAACCAGCCTTTCTTTCTTTTTTTTAAAAAAAGTCTCTAATCTGATGAATCTAATGAGAACTCTAAAACGTGATTCTTTCACTGTCAGTCTAAAGAAATTCTGTGCATTCTACTACCTTGAGATTGTATGTCCTTATTCTGCTTCTATTTAGTCTAAAGAATCTTGGAAGAGAGGTCTCCTTAAATTAAGAGAATACTACCACCCTGATATTAACATTGTTCACCATTCTTTCATATTTATGTTAGCCTTGAGTCTCTTTTACATGACTGTGGTTGCTATGTATTTTAGTCAATGTTATGGTAAAGGGGGGCATTTTTCTTTTATGCACTTATTTTCATTGGCTGGGAAAAAATATTTTTTGAAAATCTAAGTAGTGATTATTAGGAGCTGCTAGAAGAGTAGACAAACAACATTTTCAACCTCGTCATTAATGCAGACAAAAAGTCATAAATTAAATGGAATATTCCAATATCTTCCTTCAAGCACACCAGAGGGCATTGGGTCAAATCTAAAAAGGAAGAGTGAATTTCTCAGCATGAAATTATTAGTGACAGTAAGAAAGATAACCCTCAAGTCTGTGCTGGTATTTAAACATGACCTACCAAGGAACAACATTATCATCAAAGAGGTTAAATCATGTTAAATATGTAAAACTTGTTGGAAATTCTCTGTGGTGAGAGAATCCCTTTCTCATTATAGCAGAGTGCACAGAGGCACAACACAGCGGTAGTTTAGTTAAGCATGTGTGTATCCTGAGAGTAAAGTAACTTGGAGCCAATTCATAGTTTCAAATCAATATAAAAGGCATTTATTAAGGAACTCCATTCTAGATAGGAAAGTGAGGAGTTAGGATCTCTAATCTATCTATCTAGCGGGATGCAGATGGATTCTGCATCCTCTCTGCACATATGGTGCAGGGAGAGAGGCTTGCCATGTTGCAAGGTAGGCGGGCAGGTAGGAAGAGAGAGAGGAAGGAGGAAGTTGAATTCCCTAAAAGTAGCAATCTACATTTCAAAGGGATAGCATCAGAGCAGTGGAGAAGGGATGACCAATGTCTTGACTCTCTAGCCCTCTGATTTACTAGTCTGTCCTCCACTGTCTGAGGCAAAGAGACAGCGCAAAGTCCTTTAACTTCCAACATCCCCTCTCGATGTCTCGTGACTCAGCTCACAAGATTCATTTTCTCTCTCAGCTTTTCAAAGCGGGGTCTTGGTAGTGGTTTAGTGAGTAAGTCTGCAAGCATTTCATTTGTCGGGCAGTAGATCAGCTTGATTAGTCCATCCTTCTGCAGACTTCTCACTACATAGAGCCAGCATGGTATAGTGGTTAGAGTGCTGGACTAGGACCGGGGAGACCCGAGTTCAAATCCCCATTCAGCCATGAAACTAGCTGGGTGACTCTGGGCCAGTCACTTCTCTCTCAGCCTAACCTACTTCACAGGGTTGTTGTGAAAGAGAAACTCAAGTATGTAGTACACCGCTCTGGGCTCCTTAGAGGAAGAGTGGGATATAAATGTAATAATAATAATAATAATAATAATGGTACTTTACATCAATATATTTGGTACTCCTCTTTACATCTTCTTGTTTGGAGAGTTGAATGCAGCTTTGGTTGTCTTCGTACACTGGTATGGGCTGTGGTACATCTGTACCTAGGTCCTTCAGTAGTTGACACAGCCATTGTATCTCGTGACAGCCCTGTGCAGCTGATACATATTCCGCTTCAGTGGTTGATGATGCTACTATGTCTTGCTTTCTGCTTGACCAGCTTATGGCTCCATCTCCATAGAAAATCATGTAACCGCTGGTGGATTTCCTTTCTGTTATATCTGCACCCCAGTCTGCATCTACGTATGCTTCTAGTTTTGGTTGACTATTAGCTGGCAGCTTGAGCTTAAAGTGTGCAGTACCCTTTAGGTACCTAACAAGTCTTTTAATTGCATTCCAGTCCTTGACTGTTGGTGATGCAGTCTTTCTGCAAAGTAAGGCAACTGCTGTACTAATATCTGGCCTAGTGAGTGTACTAATGTATAAAAGCTTACCCAATGCTTCACGATATCTATGGTTGTCAGATAGTGGCTCAGTTTGATCTTCTTGCTTTATGTAGTTCACTTCCATTGGAGTTGGTGTAGGATTTGCATTTTCCAGTCTGAGCAAGTTTATCAAGTCTTTAATTTTCTGTTCTTGGTTGATGAGGAAACTTCCAGCTTTCTCTCTTTGTACTTGAATGCCCAAGTAGTGTGCAATGTTGCCAAGTCGCTTGACTTCCACTTCTCTGTTCAGATGATGCATTATTTCCTTGCTGTCATCTGGATTTTCATAGGCAAGAATCAAATCATCAACATACGCCAAAATGTAGGTCCACTTCCCATCTATGCATCTCGTGTATAGACAGGGATCCGCATTGCTTCTTTTAAAGTTTGCTTGAAGCAGCATATCATTTAGTTTTATGTTCCATGCTCTGGCAGCTTGTTTTAACCCGTAAATGCTCTTTTGCAGTTTGCATACACAGTCCTCTTTGCCTTTCTCTAGGAAACCTGGTGGTTGTTGCATGTAAATGTCCTCTTCTAGTTCGCCATGCAAGAATACAGTTTTCACGTCTAGGTGTTCAACATGCATTCCTTTGCTAGCAGCAATACTTAACAGAGTCCTTACTGTGGTATGTTTAACCACTGGTGCAGAAGTTTCATCATAATCTTCTCCATATTTCTGTGAATATCCTTTTGCTACTAATCTGGCTTTGTAGCGCTGAATCTCACCATCAGCTTCATGTTTGAGTTAGAAAACCCATTTGCAGCCTATTACTTTCCTTCCTTGAGGTAACTTAGTAAGAGTCCAGGTTTTGTTTTTCTGTAGAGCCTCAAGTTCTTCAATTGCAGCTTGTTTCCACTCCTGGGCTTCTGGTTGTGGTAGCTGGGATATTTCCTCCCATGATGAAGGTTCTGGTTTTTCCGCCGTTCTTGCAAGGTAGAACAGTCTCAGAGCTGGAACACCTCTGTTTCACTTCACCCTCTGTGGTCCCTTCCATTACCTCAGGTGCGTCTGGTGGATCGCTGGGGGTCTCTGTGTCGACTGTGGTTGGATATGGATCTGCTGTCTCCTCCTCCTCAATTCCTCTGAGATCAGGAAGCATAATCCAGTCATCAGGGTGCTTGGTCTGGTTGCTTGCTTCGTTGTAGGCCCCCTCTGAAGGTGTAGCTCTTTCATTCTCATCAAAATACACTGCTCTGCTTATGGTTATCCTGTTGGTGTCAGGATCCAGAATTCTGTAGCCTTTGGATTGTGCTGAGTAGCCTACAAAAATCCCTTTTGTGGCCCTAGCCCCTAACTTAGTCCTTTTTTCCTTTGGGATGTATGAGTAAGCCGTGCTTCCAAAGACACGCAGGTGCGCCATGGATGGCTTATGACCATGCCAAAGTTCATATGGTGTTGTTCCTATAGGCTTTGTGTGCATTCTGTTTTGTATGTATGTAGCAGTCATGATGCCTTCTCCCCAGAATTTCTGTGGGAGGTGTGCGTCAGCAAGCATGCATCTTACCATGTCCAGTAGAGTTCTGTTCTTTCTTTCTGAGATTCCATTTTGGGACGGGCAGTAAGGTACCGTGGTTTGATGCACGATTCCATGTTCTCTCAGAAACTGCTGTGTGGTGCTGGACATATATTCTCCTCCATTGTCTGTGTGTAGGATCTTTGGCTTCCAGCCAAATTTTTTGCTTGACATCACCACATATCCTTTTAATTTCTCGAGCATTTGTGACTTCTCCTTTAGTAGAAAAACACACGTGTATCATGAGAAATCATCTGTTATTGTTAGAAAATATTTTTGATTACCTATGGTTGCTGGTAGTGGTCCAGATATATCGCTGTGGATCAATTCCAGGGGTCTTCTGGTCTTCCTTTCACTCTGCTTTGGATATGGCTTGTTAACAGCTTTGAACTCAAGACAACAAACACAGTTAGTTACAATGTCACATGGTACAAAATCAATGCCATTAGCTAATCCCTTTTCCTTCATGTTCTGGATTGACTCAAAACTCCTGTGTCCCAGCCGTCTATGCCATAGTTGCAAGCAGTTTTCATGCAGGCATGACTTAGCAAGGTTCACTTCATTAGGCTGGTATGCCTCAGGTTTAGAATGGGCTGGTCTTTCTCTGTCTGTAGAGTGCTCTTCCACACAATAAAGACCTTGGGATTCAAAGCCTACAAGGCAAACTTCTCCATTCTGGGTAACAATACATTGTCCATCTTTAATATACAGTTCACAGCCTTGTTTTTCTAGCTTGGAAATTGAAATCAAGGAGCTTGAGAAGTCAGGGATATACAAAACATCTTTAAGAAATAATGGTTTAACAGATCCATCCAGCAATTTGCAATACAAAATTCCTTCGCCTTTCTTCTTGGCCTTAATTGTAGTATTATTGCCCAAATAAACAGTCTCTTCAGGAATATCAAACAGTTCAGTATAGAAAGCCAGATTATGCAAAATATGCACAGATGAACCAGAATCCAAAATAAACTTTTCATCGCTTTGCATCAAATTAACATTAAAGATTTTGTTGAAATGATTTCCATTCTCCTTTGTCTGATTGAAAACCTTTGCCTGATTCTTGGGACAGTTCGCCACCTTGTGGCCAAATTGGTTACATAGAAAACATCTAAAGGCATTACTCCCAGATGGCCTCATTTCAGGAACAGTCTCTCTGCTGGCGGTCATGTAACCTCTCTCTCTGGACTGAGTTTCTTTGGCGGCAACGAAGCCAGATCTCTTTGTATGTAAATGTGGGGGCCCCATGCGGTTTCCTCTTGCAGCATTCCCTCCCCACCTTGGGTTTCCTCTGGAATGATCAACTGTTGCTTTAAGAGCAAAGTTACTTGCCAATTCACTTTCACAGCGTGAATTCAAAATTCTGCTTCTGCTTGCCTCTGAGGATAGTGTTTCCACAGCTTTCTCAAAGCTTAGATTGGTGTGGGTTTCCAATTGGCCGATTATACTGCTATAGCTGGGGGGCATGCTTAGGAACAGAGCTTCCAGCTTATGGCTCTCTGAAAATTGTTCCCCTGCCTTGCTAAATTGGAAAAAGAATTCTTCCAAAAATCCCACAAAAGTAGCAAAACAGTCCCCATCTTTATATTGGAGATCTTGCATTTTCTTTCTCAAGTTAAAGGTGTATGCCCACCCTTTTTTCATATGCAAGGAATCTAGCTTGCTCAGCATTTCCTTTGAGGCTCCAAGATCACATATAGCATAAAGGAAATTTTTACTCACAGAAGCTGCAATCATCGATCGCGATTTCGCATCTTTGATGAGCCAATTTTGTCTGGCAGTCTTCTCAGCATTTGTGGTTCCTTCGGGGGGGGGGGGTGTCTCCTCAGTAACTTGTTGGGAGTCCTTCTGCTTTCAGTGCAATCCTCAGTCTGGTTTTCCATTCCAAATAGTTGTCTGTATTCAGGATAGTCAGCCTGAGTTTTCCCTCTAGGTATGTAGCCATCCTCACCGGCTCCAAAAGGCAGTTGCTGTAGATTAGCAATTCAAAGTGTCCACGCTAGATCTCAATGGATCTCCTGGATCAAACCTAACTCTCTAGTTGCAGCACACGCAGCTCAAAATACTGGGCTCCCATAACCTGTTGGAAATTCTCTGTGGTGAGAGAATCCCTTTCTCATTATAGCAGAGTGCACAGAGGCACAACACAGCAGTAGTTTAGTTAAGCATGCGTGTATTCTGAGAGTAAAGTAACTTGGAGCCAATTCATAGTTTCAAATTAATATAAAAGGCATTTATTAAGGAACTCCATTACCAGTACAGTTGGTAGCACAAGACCAGCTCTCCCCAATTCCTCTGGGGGTGTGTGTGTAGATATACATGTAGGCAAGAATGTAGATATACGTCTAGGAAAGCCCACTATAGTAATTAGAATTTTATTCTGAAAGGTTTCAAGGTTGATGTAATTTTGGAATATTCATATTTCAACATTACAGAAAACTTGGGGGTTCAGTCTGATTCTAAGATATTTAAAATACATGTATTTGCTCCCACAAGATCTCCAGAATGCTGGAGATCTTAATATCAGGACTGCTGATATTAGCAGTTTTTAATTTCACAGACTTAGGTGGCTTTTCCAGTTCCCTGAAACAGAGAAGAGATTCTCCAAATAATGACATGAAGTCACCTATTCTACTAGAGGAAAGTCAAAAGGTCATTTATGTTTGTTCAGTTTATGACCCCAACCAAAAACTATAATTTTATTTTGCCAAAAAGCTTATATTTTAACTACTAGGGCTGTGCAGTCACCTTGGTCTGCCACGACGATGACCAATATTGATATACAGGAATGTCAGGCCGATATGCCCACTATTGGGCTTTATCAGAAGGATTTCCAAATGACAGCAGGGAGCCCCAATTGTTGGAACTCTGACTAAAATCCCTGTTGTGTTAGAAACACTTCTACTTCTGATTTTCCTATTGGACCAAAACCAGCCCAGCAACTGGCTTGGAGAGATTCTAGCTCCAAGGGTGTCTTTTGAAAATGAGGGGTCAAAGGTAAGCCCCCACAAAGAATCCACAGGGCCAGTGGAACCTCCACCTGGGGTTACTTTGGCCCCCTACCTTGATTTCAGGGATGCAGTCCTTAAAATCCACATCAGGAGCCGGCTTGGAGAGACAAACCTGCCACACTAACCCCTCAAATGGTCTCCGCACACACACAGAGGCCAAGCGAGCCATGTGATGCGAAGTCAGCCACTGCCACCTTGTAGAGCATTTCAGTTACAAGTGGCAGCTAAGATGGTTGCTGTTTAAAGCTTCCTGGAGCGGCACTCATTGAGAGACAAAAACACTACTCAGGATGAATTTGAAGCTTTGCAGATAAGTACTGGCTCACCCCTGTTGGCAGCTCCCCAATCCTCAACTGTTTGTACAAAGTATGTGCCACCTATTATTGTTACGGGCCTATAATAAGAGGGTAAGCTTTATCACTCTTCTGATGAATGGGATCCATGCTCTCCCATGCCTTTAGTGACATCTCATGTTATTTCACCCCTTTGAATCACTACAACTATGTGCTGGGGGACTTTTCTCTTTTATACAATCGGTTGTGCTTTTATATTCAATTGTATTATAGTTGTATTTATTTCAAGCTTCCTTGAGCATGTTTTGTGAAAGATAGGGTATAAATCCTACAAGCTGACTTCAAATTCCACTTATAGGCAATACTACTAATCAAGCTGATAAAGATCAAAGCGAGTTTGCAAACAACCAGAACCCACCACTCTAAACTGTCTATAAAACCCCAGCTAGAGATGCCATCTTCTTTTAGTGCCTTTGCTTGTAAAAGGCTCCCATTAGGTTTCTCTACTTTTTTTTTTTTTACAAATGAGGAGTTGAAAAATCCATATGTGCTGATATTTATTGGCTGGGAGAATTAGTCCTGACCTCCAGGAATCCCCGTCATGCGAGCAGCACGATGCACATAGGGATTCCCCAGTGAGTCGGCCACACACACAACCCTGGTGCCAGGGTTAAGGGCATGCTTGCCCTTTACCTTGGCTAAAGGCCAGGGTAGAAAGCTGGGTTAGGCAGAGCAGCAGCACCAGGATCGGCCTTGATCCCAGCACTGCACATGAACAGACGAACCCAGGCTAGGCTGCCCTAGTCTGGGTTAGGCTGCTCATGAGAATAGCCTCATTAATATCCTGGGTTTCATACACCCAAAATACTTTGTCAAATGTGGATTAAAAAATGAAACTCTCAAACTGAATTAGATGTATTTATTTATTTATTCTTCCATCATGAAACTCAGGTTTCTCGGCAATCAAATGTCCAAGTACAGACCAGACCTAGACCTGCTTAGCTTCAACAAGGTGGCTACAGCATATGCCTACAGATGTAACAAAGTAGCAAATCATTTACAGTCACAAGTTTTATTGACAAGGTTTCAAAAGGTTTTGCTATTCTTGGATTGGGCAGCAAAAATCTAAGCAGAGCCAGAAATGTCTTTTGTAAGCAAACATTTTGGATATCAAAAGGGATTTAACAATCTTCTTTTACATTTGTAAGAGTCTGCAGAGCCGCACAGCTGAGTTCTCTCACTTAAGCTTCCTGGCGGCTAAGCTTACCGTTCTCTTTGCAACTCTGCAATCCTTGTCAAATTATACTACCCCATCATGTTTAATCAAAGAGGGTTTGCTTGAAAGAGCTGTTTGATCTTATAAAGCACCATTTGAAACAATGTCCCAATGGTAGGGGACATAAGCTCAGAAGTGAGTAAAGAGTCACATGACATGTGAAGCATAAACTCAGTAAGAAAAGGGTCCCTAATACCATCAACTACATATCCTGTTCAACAAAGGCATCTAGTACCTAACCATCCCAGTTCTGTATGATTAAATATCAATTTACCTTCCAAAACACTAAAATCTACTCTGATTTAAGGGTGTGCACAGAACCATCTGCCCTTGCAGATGGCATTTGTGCATGCGTGGCGGCCGCCAAATTGGCGGCCTGCTCGCTCATACAGAGGCCCGAAAGGGCCAAAAAGGCTTTACATAACGGCCGTGGCGGTGATGAGGAAGGTCGGTGGGGGGAGAGGGAACCCATGTGGAAACCCACCCCCCACGGCTTCAGTAAGCCCCCCGAAGGGGCTAAAGGTACTTCTCACTTACTTTAAATTTTAAAAATTTGCGGACCTACCGGTCCGGTTCTGGTCCAACGGAACCGGGGGTGGTGGTTCGGTTCGACCACGAACCCATGAACCCCCGGACTGGACTGCCAAACCGCCGGACTGGTCCGCACATCCCTACTCTGATTAATTAATGCTCATTACACTCATATGCTGTAACCTCATGGTTCAAAAAAGCATCTAATGAATACTGAAACACAAAAGAGATGACACTTGCACCATTAGCAAGCATAAATAAAATCACTATTAATTACCAAATACCTATGGTCATTGAATAATTTGTAAAGAAGTAACAGCTCTTTACCAGCAGGGTTAATTCTACCATCCCAATAATTTCGCCTGGCTATAAAGGAACACATCACCTTCGTCTATGCTCAAAATAGAGGTGATTCCCAAAATATTTTTTTCTTTATGGGGGTTGAAATATCTTGCTTATTCAAAGCTTAATCCAGTAATTGAAAGTATATCAATGGATCAACATAGGAACATAGGAAGCTGCCTTATATTGAATCATACCACTGGTCCATCTAGCTCAGTTTTTTCAGCTCAGACTGGCTGTGCTTCATCAAGGTGATAGGCAGGAGTCTCTTTCAGCCCTTTCTGGAGATGACAGGACAGAACTTGGAACCTTCTGCATGCAAGCAGTCAGGCGCTCTTCCCAGAGTGGTCCTATTCCCTAAAGGGAACATCTTACAGTGCTCAAATGTAGTTTCCCATTCATATGCAACCAGGGTAGACCCTGCTTAGCTAAGGGGACAATTCAAGCTTGCTACCACAAGACCAGCTCTCATGTTATAGCTTCAAACTAAACTTTAACATACCTACACTACCATCAGGACTCTTTTGACTAATATCCTCACAGCAGGAAGAGTCTGTTGCTTGTGAGAAGCTTAACATTATATGAGTCTGCAATCCAGTGACAGCCCATGATATTTCTCTCTCTGAAGCAGAGTACTAGATTATTTATTTATTTATTTATTTGATTGATTGATTTCTATACCACCCTTCCAAAAATGGCTCAGGGCGGTTTACACAGAGGAATGATAAATAAATAAGATGTCTCCCTGCCCCCAAAGGACTCACAATCTAAATAGAAACTTAAGATAGACACCAGAAACAACAGTTACTGGAGGTACAGTGCTGGGGGTGGATAGAACCAGTTACTCTCCCCCGCTAAATAAAGAGAATCTCCATGTTAAAAGGTGCCTCTTTCACAAGTTAGCATGATGCCCCCTTCATTTCTCCCTGCCCATTAAAATCATAACCCCAATCCCTTCCTTTTTGAAAATCTCTCTTTCTTCCTTCTGTTTTTTATTAAGAAGAGAAAAGGAGCAGCAGCATGGAAGGTAGAGTGCCGGGTGTGCCTTAATGCTGTCTCTGTGAACTGGCCCACGATCTGCCACCTGAAGCAAACTGCTTCACCCTGCCTCATCCTTGGGCTAGTCATGTTATATAAATCATGCCTCATGGATACTTATAAGATATTGTGGATAAACAATCCTTATCATATGAACAGAGGAACTTCTGCGGGAATCAGGATGAATTTATGAAGCTGCTTTATGCAGAATCATACTACTGATGCAGAATCTCTATGGCTCTATGAAGAATCATACCCCTGCTAACTTGGTAAAGAGGCACCTTTTAATGTGGTGATTCTCTTTATTTAGCAGAGGGAGAGTAATTGGCCCTATCCACCCGCAGCACAGTACGTCCAGTGACTGTTGCTGGTGTCTATCATGTTTCTATTTATTTTATTTATTTATCTTTATTTATTTATTTATTTAGCACATTTTTATACCACCCTAACCCAAGGTCTCAGGGCGGTTCACAAAGTTCACTAAAGTTCAAGTTCAAGTATTTAGATTGTGAGTGGTATAGAAATCAAATAAATGATGATGATGATGATGATGATGATGATGATGATGATACTAATCATCATCATCATCATCATCATCCCACAGTGAGGCACTACCTTGGCGTGGTTGTGGGGCTTGCATGCTCTATGGAAGGTGAGAGCTATGCCAGAGGTCCAACCATACTGGATAGGTATCAGAGGAGCCAGACAAAGAATGCTTCTCTCATTAACAATATGGTGAGATGTAACTTTAATAAATCTATACTGGATCGGTCGTCACCCGGGCCAACAAGGAACACACCAGGTGCTGGAGTCCCTGGACATCTGGTGGCAAGTGGGCTACAGGACTCAGGATCTTCAGATGAGCAACCAGGGCTGGAGACTGCAGGGTTACTGGAAGAAACATCACTTAACCGGAAAAAATATACAAAAAACGCCAACAAGGAAATAATGATCTGCTACTACAAGTCTAGTCCAACTAGAAGAGGTTATTTAAAAAGAATGTACCAAATTTTGAAAGAGAAGCATCCAGATACAGAAATAACAGAACAAAGGCTAGCAGACCAGAGAAGATTCATAATAAGTAATAAAGTATTCACAGAAGTTGAGCTAGAAGAACTGCAAACTGCAACACAGGCTCAAGATATGGAAGAAGATATGCATTTGAACATTCCAGACACAACATGACTCTTATGTTGGAAGTATACAAACAAAAAGAATATGATTCATATTTCTAGGGCTGAGATTCCTGAACATAAAATGCTCAGAGAAGAAAGAATCAATTTAGGATTTAGTTTTTAATGAGAACAGCATATTTCTGGCAAAATTTCAGTTTAGCACACAAAGCTGGTATGTTAATTGCTCAGGGTTTTGATTGTATTGCTTTTTTCATCAGGAGATATCAAAAGTAATTAATATAGTCTTCTTCAGTGGAATGGGAAAATGTGGAGCACCTTCTAAGAGGCACATTAATATATAACTGTCTGATGGAGAACCTGAGATAAGCTAAGTAAGTCTGTTCATGCATTTTCTCCCTGTTAAAATGACAATAGTAATGTGACAATAGGTCCTTTTACCTAAAGTTCAATGAATGCATTAGGGTCTGGGGATTAGGATTACACCTGGAAGCAATCCCCTAGTAACTGCACATTTGGTTTTTGTCTGCAAGGGGCAAAGCTGAATGCAGGATACGGGTCAGGGTGGGTCTTTCATGAAATTTGAAGCCTTGAGTCCCAAATCGTATGGAGGAACCCTCCCTGGCCCTGTCCTTTGCAGACAAATGTTGAGTAGGGGGTGGTGAGACTACTGGATGTGAACTTGCTCTCCCTAACTGATCTGGTAAATGTGGATAGAGTATTTTGTATGAAAAGAGCAGATTATCAGTTCCCAACATGTCATCCTTCTCTCCCAATGTTCTTTCGCATTCTCATGTGACCAAGAAACCAAACAAGGTGGGGTGATATAGATTGGAAAAGGCTTGATTCTTAATGACTGAGGTGGCTAGGGGCAAGGAAAAAGATTAGCCCCTATCCCAACAGGGTCCCTGAGCACATATTTTCTATTTTTTCTATATGTGACTGAGAAAGACATGAAATGTGATGCAAGCAACCTAAGAACATAAGAACAGCGTTGCTGGATCAGCCCCAAGGCCCATCTAGTCCAGCATCCTGTGTCGCACAGTTGCCCACCAGATTTATTTATTTTTATTTATTGATTTGATTTTGATACCGCCCTTCCAAAATGGCTCAGGGCGGTTTACAATTAAAACAAACAATGAAAACAGTAAAGAGCTAAAACAAAAATTAAAAACAATATAACAACAATTAACAA
This sequence comes from Hemicordylus capensis, assembly GCF_027244095.1. Lineage (NCBI taxonomy): Eukaryota > Metazoa > Chordata > Lepidosauria > Squamata > Cordylidae > Hemicordylus > Hemicordylus capensis. The sequence continues at coordinate 154,688,166 of NC_069659.1, read as the reverse complement.
TTTAAAAACATTTTAAAAGAACAATTAAACAATTACAGTAATTTAAAAAACCCAGATGCCGATGGAAGACCACAGGAAGGAGTTGACGGCAAGCCCTCCCTCCTACTGTTACTCCCCTGCAACTGTTACTCAGAGGCATCCTGCCTTTGAAGCTGGTGGTGGCCTCTAGCCCTCTAACTAGTAGCTGATGACAGACCTCTCCTCCTTGAAGTCATCCAAACCCCTCTTAAAGCCATCCAGGTTGTTGGCTATCACCACATCTTGTGGCAGAGAATTCCACAAGCCGATTATGTGTTGTGTGAAAAAGTACTTCCGTTTTTTGGTCCTAGATTTCCCGGCAATCAATTTCATGGGATGACCTCTGATTCTAGTATTATGTGAGAAGGAGAAGAATTTCTCTCTATCCACTTTCTCCACATCATGCATGATTTTATAGACCTCTATCATGTCTCCCTGCAGTTGTCTTTTTTCTAAACTAAAAAGCCCCAGGTGTTATAGCCTTGCCTCATAAAAAAGGTGCTCTAGGCCCCTGATTGACTTGGTTGCCCTCTTCTGCACCTTTTCCAGTTCTTCAATGTCCTTTTTTTAGAAGTGGTGACCAGTATTGTACACTGCACTCCAGGTGTGGCCGCACCATAGTTTTGTATAATGGCATTATAATATTAGCCGTTTTATTTTCAACCCCCTTCCTAATGATCCATAGCATGGAATTAGCCTTTTTCACAGTTGCTGCACATCGAGTTGCCAATTTCAATGAGCTGTCCACCATGATCCCAAGATCCCTCTCCTGGTTAGCCACCGACAGCTCAAATCCCATCAGCGTATACCTGATGGGACCAAGCAACTATTGTATTTACAGTGAATATTAAAAACATGTTATGCACCATTTTTGTGGTACTAACCTGTTAATTGTTTAACATTTATTAAACAGATGCTTTCATCCTGTGCATTTTATATCATCATTTGCTTAGTTTCTTTAGGAATCCCACTGTGAATTTTCAGGCTCCCATAGGCAACCTCCTGGGATTTTTACACACAGTAGGCTTTACCACGAATTTACTGGGAGGCTTTACTGCAAACTTGAAGTTGTCCCGAAAAAATGACACAAATAGTGGATCTTTTCACCCCGGATATAAATCAGGCTACACTCTAACTTGCTGTGAAAAACCTGAATTGTGTGTGAACTGCTCCCTGATAACTCAGACTTCAGGGTAAATCTGGCTAACATGTTAACTCATCCCCTCCATTCCAGAGGAGATGCGAGTTAAAGGGCTTTAAAAGCCCAGTGTGAAAAACTTCCTGGGGAACCTCTGCAGGCAAGTCATAGCGACAGTGGTATCCCATGAACACTTCCGGAGGACAAGGGACCTGAGCTTAGAACCAGCAAGCACTCATGTAATGGCTCCATCTGCATGTCCACCTGGGGACTGTATATGAGCTGCCTTCATTGATGCAAACATAGCAGCCACAGTCACAAAAGCTGCAACACGTACACATTTCATTCTCTTGCAAATAGGACCGCTCCCACCCCCATGCCCAGGCAAGAAAGGTGGTTCAGCCACGAGCCAATGACAGTGCTTATACTGTGGGTGCAAACCCAATCATCGGAGCAGTGCTGTCAAGATCCACATCATCCTGCCTCATTTGCCTCTGGATCTCAACAACCTGCAACTTTTCTGTTTGATATTAGTGTTATGCCTGAAGTTCTGTGGGGCATGTCTTGGGAATGATTTTGCATTCCTGGATTAACATAAATGTTATTGAGCATGCAAGGGATATATATGCAAAATGAAAGTGGGTTCCTTTCTACTTTTTTCCTTCTTGTTACATCCCTAAGGGCATCAAATGAACTTTAGAAAGGAAGCACATTTACTTTCAATTACCTATTTACTCTGTAAAGACTGACATCTTGATTGCTGAAAGGGCAAAGATAGGCAGCCTGAATCACATTTTGGAGTGCTCTGTAGCTATAACCAATTATTATATATTGCTTCAGGTTAGGTGGCAACACATTACCTGCTTCTCAGTTTTGGCATATTTCTTTTCAAAAATACCCTGCATTTGTTGTTATATAGCACTGTTCCTTTGCTTTAGTTTATTTCACCAGATAAATTAAAAGAAGAAACATGCGTGCAAGACAACACTCGTTTCTAAATTGGGCATTCAGCTCTTAGTCACCTTTCACCTTCAAAGGCAGCTTCAGAATATTGTAAATTGCACAGTTGGCTCAAGCAGCATGGGTATTCCAATGAGTTGATCTGCCAAAGTTACACACACAAGGAATTCCTGTATTTCAGGCATTCTCTCAACCTGGGCTTCCCAGAAGTTATTAGACTACAATCCCCATCATCCCCAGCCACACTGACCAGTGATGATGGAATTTGTAGTCTGAGTCTCCCTGTATGTACGCATGTATGCATGTATGTATGTAATAAATTTCTATACCGCTCAAAGCACAAGTTCTCTTATGGTACATAGTATGTATGTTTATTATTGTGTTTAATTATTGGTGTATGGCTTTTACTATTTTATGTACACCACCTTGGAATATGCTTTTATGAAAGGAGGTATATAACTGTAACTATATAAAAATAGTTACTATATAAAAATAGTTAACTATATAAAAATACATTTGCTTGGAATGGATTCTGGATTCTACATTCAGGAAAGACTTTCCACACTGTCTCATCTGTTAAAGCAACCTCTCACTGGGCTGGTTCAGACAATATATCAGCCCTGCCTACACTTGATTTGGGTCCTGAATATGTCCTGCTCCTCCTCCTGGCATGCTGTTCCAGTTTTAATAGTAACATGTGGAAGTTGTTCGTCTGAACTGCTCTTTCACATGCAATCTGAATACTTCCCTTAACATCACATTTTAAATCAGTTTGGATAATGCAGTATTTAGAACCTTATCTCAGATGAAGGTGAAACCTGGAGCAGGGCTTCTCCAGATGATCCAATTCCACTGAGGGATCCCAATATCCAAGGAATCTCAGAGATCCTAGAAAAACCACTGCCCTGCATGATATATGCTCCATCAATTAACAGAAAGCATTGGGAGCCCAGCCAACACACATAATTACATTGCTGAACAGATCATTTGCTAGCTCTGATGGATACAAACAAATGGGAAGAGCAACTCCTGCTTAGCTTTAGCAAGAGTGGGATAGAATAAGGGGAGGCTAACCTGGCCCTCCAGCTGTTGCTGAACTACAATTCCTATCATCCACAGCCACAGTTGGACAGCCCATCTCTGGTATAGAATGTACGTTCGGACCATTCCCAATTATGGTGATAAATGGTGTCCAGCATAAGAGCCAAAGATACAGCTGCCATTTCATTTCATCTAACGTGAAATTTTGAGACAAATGTTGAGATTCTTGCTTGAGCAGTGCATACAAAGAATATAAAAAGTGATGGCGGGTAAGTGTATGGCGGGGCAGAGGGAAACTAACCACATTTTCCCAGTACAGCCCTAACCAAAACTAAACTAGCTTTTCAGGAGCATGTCAAGCAAGATACATCTCAACTGCATGATCAACTTGATTGTTTATCTACCATTGTCCTGTTTGTGTGTGTGTGTGTGTGTGTGTGTGTGTGTTTAGTAACTGGAAGGTTTCTACCAGGTATAGATCATTTTGTATGAGAAAAGTAGGGATTTACCTAGCTTCCTTCTTCTATCAACTGATGTAAGATATGTGAAAGCATAGTTCTGCACAGACCATATTTTCTATTTTGTATCCCTGATCTCTTTTGTTCTCATTATCTTAATGCATCATTTCTCTCAAACTCACAGGTTTTCATTACTTCATGATATTAGAACTCAAAATTCAATGATATTAGAACTCATTCTAATATCATTGATATTCAATGATATTAGAACTCATGTAATCAAAATAAGTGGCAATGTTTTGGGGGGTTGCTGAGCAGTGAGCATCTGGATTTCTGGGCCTGCAAGCTAGAAAACCTCATTAAATCCGAGATTTCCAAGATTTCCAGCCTGTACCAAAAGACATAGAAGAGATATCACCATGCCTCTATCCAATTCCCCACATAGCCAGTTAAAGGATCAATGAGACTCCTTTCTAGTCAGAAGAACAAAGGGTGGGTTTTCTTAGGACTGAGGCTAAGAAACTGAGCTGCGAAGCTGCAAGAGTAATATGTAGTGACCTACTTTATAGGATTGTTGCAAGAATTATTGAGACAACGAGCCCTTTCTCACATTCAGAGAAAGGGCTCCAAAGGGGCGAGGAGAGGAAGCCTTGAAACGCTTATCTCCCCTGAAGATGATTCACTCAGATCATCTTGCGATCCCTGAGTGGATCGCTTTCCCTGGGCAGTTGGCTCACCGAAATGTCGGCAGCAGGGGGTTTCTGGGGCCAAGAACTTCCATGCTGCACCGCACGACTGTGTGGTGCATTATGGGGAGCCTATCGACACCAGTTGGGAGGCTACTTATGTGTAGTTACTGTGCTGAGCTGCGCAGCACCAACACATGATCTGTTAGCCCTGGTTTTGGGTGCACTTGTGCCCTAAACCCTGGCTAACAGCAGGGGCACCTAACAGGGTTTGCTGCTGTACTGCTGCCAAGGGGTTAGAGTCCCTGGTGGCGCAGTGGTAAAACTGCCGCCCTGTAACCAGAAGGTTGCAAGTTCGATCCTGACCAGGGGCTCAAGGTTGACTCAGCCTTCCATCCTTCCAAGGTCGGTAAAATGAGTACCCAGAATGTTGGGGGCAATATGCTAAATCATTGTAAACCGCTTAGAGAGCTCCGGCTATAGAGTGGTATATAAATGTAAGTGCTATTGCTATTGCTATTGCTATTGCTAAGAGCCATTTGGCTCGTGACAGTTCACATGTGCTGGCAAAACTGGGCTGGGCTTTTCTAGTCGGGTTTTGCCTGTGTGTGTAAATAGCCCCCATGTATATGAGGTCCTCTGTAACACTCTAAATTGCCATACAGATACTAACTAGGTTTATGTTTGTTATTGTGGGAACAATCCACATGTTTTCTGTAGTCCATTTTTTCTACTCTTCCTTCTCCAACTTCTTAGGGTTCCTATGGCCCTTAGGCTTATCCACCTTTGTGACTGTGGTGGAAATTACATGGATGGGGAAAGAGGGTCTCAGATACTTGCTTAGATTGTAGCCCTGTGGGTGGCATTTTAATTATTATTAACATCCAGTTCTACAGGAAGGTCTTTTTAATTCATCAATCACTTCCTGGCAGCTGAGGATTTTCTGATTTACAGAGATTTTAAACAAACAAACAAACAATGCTTTTAGCAACTCTGTGCATCTGAATTACAGAAGCACATCAAAGGCTCTTCAAGAAGGGAGAGAGTTGTAGCACTGCAGGGTACTGGTATTTGGCCTGTGGATTACCCAAGGGCTTTTTTCACCATGGTAATGAAACCATTAATTTAGCTGTTAAGGTTTCTGGGATTACAACAAAAGGTAATTTACCTAGACAGTGTATTGATTGCTACCGTCAAAGAGCTCTTAAGACTGCACATTTCATCACTTGTTCGACCCCCCAAGATCTCTGATAAACAGGAAGAGTGATATGTTTCTTCTTCATTGGATTTATTCTGGCAAGATTTATAAGGGGATTCACAGAGGGCTGTTTCTCATTTTACATGAAATGCATGGATGCCCTCCTCAGATTGGCGTCTATAGATTCATGAAAACATCTGAAGTTACTTGTTCTAATATCTACATCTGTCTGAATAAAAGAGAAGAGCAAGGTCTGGATCAGCTCCACAGCACTGCCCCATAGGTATCTCTGCTATGTCCTCTGTAGCACTAGTCATATTGTTGCTGGGTTTATATCTAATCAGGAAGTTACAGTTTATTTCATTAGAGTTGTTAAGGATTCCTGTTAATTGTTTTAGTTCTATATTATATTATATTATATTATATTATATTATATTATATTATATTATATTATATTATATTATATTAGTTGAAAACTGCCTTAGGGATTCCTCATGAGACAGAAGGAAAGATAGCACAAAAGTTTATGTGCATCTTGTCTTTCAAATGGACTCAACAAGCACAATCTCCTTGATCTGAAGCACATGCTTAAGCCCCTAATTAATTAATAAAGCCTCTAATTAAGCTGGAGAGCCAGCATGGTGTAGTGGTTAGAGTGCTGGACTAGGACCGGGGAGACCCGAGTTAAAATTCCCATTCAGCCATGATACTTGCTGGGTGACTCTGGACAAGTCACTTCCCTTTCAGCCTAACCTACTTCACAGGGTTGTTGTGAGGAGAACAACATTGCTCACATAGTTGCACTAAAAAAGGAAACTTCTATAGCACTCTTCTACACTATAGCACTCTTGTGTACAAGTACCTTTTAAAACAAGAGAGGTGTGCTACAGTTTCTGCAACAGCTAATCAGGTGCATGCATGCTTGCAGTGGTGCACCATGAGGCTGGAAGACAAGCTCCAGGCTTAGTGCAAGTAGAAAGTACAACAGCGTTGTGCTTTTCCAGTGTCCCTTTGCAAGTACTTCAGTAGTCAGGATCTTTATTTGTTTATTTAGTATATTTGTACACCACCCCAAACTCATGTTTCCGGGTGGTTGACAACAAACATAAAATAAATTAAAACAGAAATTAGAACATTAAAAGTTTAAAGCCACATTTCTAGTTAAAAAGTGTGGGTGAATAAATGCATCTTAAGAGTCTTTTTTAAAGCTGTCAGAGATGGGGAGGATCTTATTTCAGCAGGGAGTGCATTCCAAAGCCTCCGGGCAGCAACAGAGAAGATCTGTCCCTAAGTACCCACCAGATGTTGCCCACTGTATTCACAAATGTATTCTGCAGTCTTCTCCACACACAAAGCACGCACAGATTATCTATGTGTATGGCCATATCACATATTAAAACTGAGGTGTGGTGGGAGCTGATCACACTTGCTTACCATGACTATTGAGGGGCTTGTGAGTACATATGTACCTCTTATGCTCCATAACCTTCCTGTACCCTACCCCCAAATGGCACAAATGAAACCATGCAGCACCCAATGAACAAATATTTCATGTTCAGCACAAGAGAAGACTTCATAGATGACTCGAGACACTTCAGTCTCCCTTGCCCTACAAGATTTCCTTAGGAAGAATGAGATACATATCTGATGACTATATCAATTCTGTATTAAGATACATACCAGGAGACTTCTCATTTCAGAAAAATGCCCTTTGGCTTTTTCTCAGACTGACATTGTTTCTTGATAGACTGAGGCAGCTCAGCCGTAGACTGGCTCCTCAGAGGCAAAGAATGGAGGGGTAAAATGGATTACAGTATATTATACAGTTTTCTGTGGCACTCAAGACAAATCAAGAGCCAGGGATTTGGTATAAAAAGATTAGGAGAAGAGACAGTGATTGTCACACAGCATGTGGGAAATTGTAACCTTGACAGATTTTTTTTTTTAAAGAGGCATATACATCCCTGTGGAATTTTACATTGTGCTGCTGGACAGACTTGCTTTGTCTGATTCCAGGAGTGTTGAAGTTACCTCCTACTTGACGTCTGGACAGACTGAATACTTGTCTGGGTTCCACTCAAGGGAAATGCTACACAGATTAAAATGGATCCCCTGGGAAAAGCCGCCAGCCTGCCAGATGCTGCGTTTCTTCTCTAACTCTAGCAGCAAAATAGAGAAATTCTGTTGCAAACGTCAAAGGCTTGCAAATCTCCGGGAATGGACATGATATAAAGCCACTTTTAGATCAATGGGTTGCATACTGTGTTTGATGAAATTCTGGAATTGCTTGGAAGCTTAGCAGGTGCTCCTCAAAAATAAGAGCAGGGATGTCAGCCCTGGCTTCCCTGAAAGCACCCCTACTGCTGTCTGCTTCTGCAATGTGTAGCATCTCCTCCAGTGGGAGCATTAAATGTGCTCCATGCTCCAATTTGTTCACACAGGGCAGCAGTGAGGTTGTTTATTAGGCTTAGTTAGTGATTACTATAAACTAAGGTATACTGGGTCACTTCCTGGAATTCCATATGACACAGAAGGAATCCTTTTCAGTTGTCCACAAAGAAAGAGTTTCTTGAAAGCTGCCATCTTAAAGTTATTTTTTTCTACATTTTCCATTCAATGAAGACATTCCAGAGAGGATAACTATCCTAATCACATCAGATGATCATGGAACTTTCACAGGGAGTTTATCTCTTTACAATGCAAGGAAATGACATGTGAAATCCCCAAGAAATTTGAAATTGATAGCTGAAATTGTAAGATAGTAAAATAGAATGGTTAACACAAACACACACACACACGCTTTTGAAAAAGTAAAGAATTCAAAAGACAGCAAGTATATGCAAATACAGGCCACAGTCTTACCCCTCACAAGCAAGGGCTCTGTGCAAAGCTAATGCAAAACCAACAAGAAGCATACAGCTGATGGGTGTGGAACAGTTGCAAAGGAATGCTCAGCTCAGCTTATTTGTGCTCCTCTCTGAACTGTCTTCTCACTTGTGCTGCTCAGTGAAAGTGCCTAATGGTACAGTTATCTCCTGGGTGCATCCAGTTGGCCTCTTGTTGGCCTCTTGTATGATGATACAGTGTGTTAACATCTATATGATTAACCTTATCAATATTGCTGTAAAGAAGAAACTCCTGTCAATTGGATTATTTCTGCAATACATCAAGCCCTTTTAATAACGCAAGAAATATGACTAATTTTTTAAAATGTAAAGGAAAAAAAATAATGCACTACACACACACACAACACATACACACTTTAAATAGTCTTCCGAATCAAGCCAGACTAGCTTGACTGCTAGTTAGTCTGGCCAATCATGAGCCAACTAGCTTGACTGCTAGTTAGTCTGGCTACAGCAGCAAGGAGGAGAGGTTAAAGAAGCAAGCTTCCCTTCTCCAAGTCATAGGAAATCAGCTCTCTCTTTCTCCTTTCATCTTTAAAAAATCCTTTCTTTTCTTGCTGGGAGAGGAGCTTTGCTTCCCTGCTCCTACTGGCCATCCATCTGTGATGTACACTTTAGGTCAAATCACAATGGCAATTCAGCCCATGAATACTCTCCCTCTGACTGAACCGGGTGTCATACATAGAAGTATCCAGTCATCTCTCTCTCTCTCTCTCTCTCTCTCTCTCGCAATATGCAACATGCTGGTTGTTCACCCAGCTTATCTTTTCCAGCTCTTGGCAGTGGCTAAGCAGCTGAAGGCATGGTGGGCCTTAGTTGAGGTGAGTTCATGAACTCATTGACAATTTTTGTGTTCACATGCATGCATGTTAAAATAAGAAATCTTTCTCCACTATAGGGATTAAACATCAGATGAGCAAGATAAACAGCTGCCCATGAGATAAACATGAACCCAAGCAAAACAGCCAATGACCCCCACATGATAGATAGCAATAGTGCATGGGGCCATCAGATGGTTCATAACTTGGCAGTGATTGTATGCACCGGGTAGTACTTCGATCACCACAGGCAGCAAATTATTGATTAGCCAGCAGGGTAGCAAGTAGCATTCCCAACAGTCCCATATTATATGGGAAGTCCCGTATCTGAGGCAAAAATCTCTTTTCTCGAATGGGATGCTGTTTTTCCCGTATTATTGGCAGAGCCTGGGGCTCTCCCTCATCCCTCAATGCATTTGCATTGAGCCCTTTGAAGTCTGGGTGAAGTCCATTTTATAATGTAACAGAAACAACAAAGTTCACAAAAGAAGCCCCAATTGCAGGAGCAATTTCCTGGTTTTATTTACATCTTGCAAGTTGCTAATTGTTTATTTATCAAATGTAACTAGACCTACTGACTTCTGCTAACCGACTCACCACTTCTGGCAGATTAAAAAAAGCCATTCAGTGAGGCTCTCAGTGGGGAAGGTGCGGGGATGTAGCGTGTGTGTATTTATATGTGTAAACCTGGGGGATTCTCTTAATTTTTCACCTGACACTTGCTCTATGTCTACATGGGATGGTCTGTGTGAACAAGAAGCTTTGTGAAATCATGGGGCTTGTTCTGTTGTTGTTGTTGTTGTTGTTACAAATTTATTGCTCCTCAGGCTTCTAGGATGACCCCACACACAGATGACCCCACCCCCAAGACAGCCCCCCCCTTGTGTCCCATATTCAGGCAATGGAATTTTGGCAACCCTAGTAGCAAGATGCCACCACCACCTCTGCCATTCCCCACAATCTAAGCAGTTCGTTGCCTCTACCACCTCCTCTCTGCTCCCGTTGTCTCCCCTGTATGTTACTGGCCTGATAATAAGAAGGCTGAGAAAGCAGAAGAGGAAATGAGGAAAGGGCATTAGAGGTGCACTGCAGAGGGAGGAGGGTATACATGCTGTGTGTAACATGGCAGTGGCTATTGCTGTAGAAAAGGAGGCAGAAGTTGCAGCAGAACTGAGTATATGTGTATGTGCCATTGTGTACACAAAACCAAGCAGTGGCTATTACTACTGCAGCTTTTGGTGCTTTGCCTCAGGCAGGGGTGCACCTAGGTAATTTTGGAGCCTGGACCTAAAGGCCTTTGGAGCTCCCCCCGCCTCCCAGCTGCAAGGTATCATCCTCCTACACACGCACACACCGTGACACACACAATATTTTTCACACATGGGTTCTTGAGGGCACAAACAGCAAGAATGTAAGAATATAAAACAAGTATATTTATGAAAATATGCATTAGCAGAAACATTTCAACACACAACTTAACATATTCCCATCCCACATATTGCTCCCCCAGTCCCGCTGTCTCTAAAGCACCTGGCACAGGTCATAATCACACTTGGCTGCACAACACAGTGTGGGCCAGCAGCAACCACATCACCCCAGACAGATTTTGGGGCCCTTAGGGGTGTGGAGGACCCAAAGTCCAGGGTTTAAGAGTGCCACTGGCCTCAGGCACAAGTTGGTCTTGGATCACCACTGATATGCAAGCACCACTAGCTTAAACTAGTGCCAATGTGTGGGGCTGATACAGGTAAAACTCGGAAAATTAGAATATCGTGCAAAAGTCTATTAATTTCAGTAATGCAAATTAAAAGGTGAAACTGATATATGAGACAGATGCATTACATGCAAAGAGAGATAAGTCAAGCCTTAATTTGTTATAATTGTGATGATCATGGCGTACAGCTCATGAAAACCCCAAATCCACAATCTCAGAAAATTAGAATATTACACGGAACGAAGAAGACAAGGATTGAAGAATAGAACAATATCGGACCTCTGAAAAGTATAAGCACACATATGTATTCAGTACTTGGTTTGGGCCCCTTTTGCAGCAATTACTGCCTCAATGTGGCGTGGCATGGATACTATCAGCCTGTGGCACTGATGAGGTATTATGGAAGACCAGGATGCTTCATTAGCGGCCTTCAGCTCTTCTGCATTGTTTGGTCTCATGTCTCTCATCCTTCTCTTGGCAATGCCCCATAGATTCTCTATGGGGTCAGGTCAGGCGAGTTTGCTGGCCAATCAAGCACAGTACACTGTATACTTTTCAGAGGTCCGATATTGTTCTATTCTTCAATCCTTGTCTTCTTGGTTCCATGTAATATTCTAATTTTCTGAGATTGTAGATTTGGGGTTTTCATGAGCTGTAGGCCATGATCACCACAATTATAACAAATTAAGGCTTGACTTATCTCGCTTTGCATGTAATGCATCTGTCTCATATATCAGTTTCACCTTTTAATTTGCATTACTGAAATTAATGGACTTTTGCACGATATTCTAATTTTCCAAGTTTCACCTGTACATGTGGCCAGTGCCATTTTTCCCCTCACTACAGCTTGAAAGAGCTGCAGAGCAAGCATTGCAGCTGTATACTGTACATAGGATGTAATACATTGGTACTGGCTAATAAAATCAGCACCTACACCCGCCAGCGGCCCATAGAGTTGGTAGGCAATTATGCAGGGCCATCAAGAATTTAAATCCAAGCTATGACCATGTTACTTGGTATTAAGAAATATATACATATTAGGTTTTAGCTGAACACTCATAAGCAGAACTATACAGGTGAGATCCTCCTTAATCAAAAAGCCATTACTGAAAAATTTAACATCTAATATTGCTATAATACTGAGTCACAGAATGAATTAATCACATAAGTTTTAAGCAAATGAGGCATTCAACAACAAATTAGAACCAGGGCAGTTCTAGGAAATTTATTTTAAAAGCAGTGTGATGCAAGTTCAAATTAGGAAGTCACCTGATAAAACATTGTTAAGCCAGACATCAGGACAAAGTATAACCTTTCAAACTTTTATATAAGTTCTTCAATAAAGCCCTCAAACACATATCTAATTTAAACTTCCTTACATATAATCAGTTGTCAACCTGATTTAACAAGCTTTATTGTTATCAGGTCAGATCTCAGTCTCATATGGAACAGTCCTATTTCTTCCCATGATGCTGAGTGAGATACAATTATTAGTACATTTTTATAAAAATCAATTGAGATAAAAATTAACCTACTTGAGGACCTTGATGTCCTCACTGAAATCTAGGATGGGAACAAACTGAAACAAAAACAGCAAGTAAAATACTTGGTACAACATTGCATCATAGAAACACAAATGCTACAGATGTCTCAGCATGTGTGTTACACTTGAAGGTGCTCCACAGTGTGGTGTAATGTACCATTATAAAATTCTCCCAGCAGTGTTCCCTGAGGAGCAAGATACTATATTTGCTATAAAAGAGCTGCAAAAATGTGTTTCAACTAGATTTACCCCCTCCCCCAGCGGTTTAACCTTCTCCTAGCAGGAGGTATATTTAGCTGTGTTAAATGCTCCTATTCACTAAGACCCCAAGGGGGCAATGCACAGATGAATTTAAGGAGGTGAACTCCATGCGCAAGTGAAATGTAAATTGTCCCCTAAGAATATGGTTAGAAATGTGATGGCTTAAAGCAGTTCAGAGCTAAGAACAGAAGCACAGAAAAAATAAAGAAAACTGTATAGCTGCCTTGCCATGAATCCTATAAAGTTCCCAGGCCACACAATTATTTACTGGACTGCTTATCAACACTTCCCTATATTAGTCATCTGTGGCTTAAACCCCTGCTAACTGGGCAAAGAGGCACCTTTAAACATGGTGATTCTCTTTATATAGCAGGGGGAGAGTAACTGGCCCTATCCACCCCCAGCATAGTACTTCCAGTGACTGTTGCTAGTGTCTATCTTGTGTTTATCTTTAGAATGTTAGCCCTTTGGGGACAGGGTTCCATCTTATTTGTTTGTTATTTCTCTGTGTAAACTGCCCTGAGCCATTTTTGGAAGGGCAGTATAGAAATCGAAATCATCATCATCATCATCATCATCATCATCAATAATACTACAATTATGGGACTTCCGACTACAATTATGGGACTTCCGACTACAAACAGACAAACATCTGCCACACAATACACCAGATATAACTGTAGTCGAGAAGAAAGAAAAACAAGTGAAAATAATCGACATAGCAATACCAGGGGATAGCAGAATAGAAGAAAAAGAAATAGAAGAAATCACCAAATACAAAGATCTACAAATTGAAATTGAAAGGCTGTGGCAGAAAAAGACCAAAATAATCCCAGTGGTCATTGGCGCCCTGGGTGCAGTTCCAAAAGACCTTGAAGAGCACCTCAACACCATAGGGGCCACAGAAATCACCATCAGCCAATTAAAAAAAGCAGCTTTACTGGGAACAGCCTATATTCTGCGACGATATCTATAACCATTGACAATAAATTCAGCCATCCCAGGTCCTTGGGAAGGACTCGATGTCTGGATACAACAAACCAGTCAATAACACCTGTCTGACTGTGTAAACAAGAAATAATAATATTGATACATCTATGCAGTGGCAGAGAAAGCTAGCTGGTGGCCCGTGTTCCTCCCGCCGCAGCGGCTCCCCCCGCCACACTCCCTGCTCCATGCCCCCGCCATGCCCCTTGCATCTGATGTCAGATGCTGCTACGTCTGACGTCATATGCAGGGTGTGTGGCTTTGAGTATAAGCAGGGCCACGTTCTCCATTTGAGAGCTAATACTGGCCAGTGCTGCATTTTCAGTGTGGCCAGGAGCTGCTCTTCCTGCCTTTAAAGGCAGGGAGAGTATTCCTGGCTGCACTGTGAATGTGGTGCTAGATGGTATTTGTTCCCAAATGGGGGCACGCGGCCCCATTTGTGAGCAAAGCTTCTCCCCCACCAGCCAGCACTGTGTTCACAGCATGGCCAGAAATGCTCTTCCTGCTTTTACAGGCATGGAGAGCAGCTCCCAGCCACGCTGCAAACACAGCGCTGGCTGGTATTTGCTCTCAAGTGGGAATGCGGCCCCGTTTGTAAGCAAAGCTGCACCCCTGCATCTGATGTCATATCCAGGGGCATGGTGGGGGCACCAGGCGTGGCCCGTGATTGACAGCGGCCCATGTTCATTGAACCTGTACGCTCAATGGTGGCTCCGCCCATGTGTCTATATTATAAGAAGTCTGATTAATTGACTTCTGTGTCTCCAGAACAGAACAGACTGGGTGCTTGTGGTGGCTGTGCTATAGCCCTTTCTAACAATGATTGCTCCAGAATTAGTCTCGATCCAACTGCTGGCATGGAAAGGCCACTTTAACAGAACACTACTGGTGTAGCCCAGCATCTTTTGCTTCTAGAGGATGTCCAGTACTCAAGACCAACAATTTCCTCTTTTTCACTTCTTCCATTTTTTCCTCTCAACTATCTCTAAAAGAAGCATGGGGTATTTTTGATAGGGATTTCTTGCACTCTTAAGCCATGTGTCCCTTGGGGATGGGAATGTAGCTCATTGCTAGAGCATCTGCTTTCCATGCAGAAGGTCCCAGCTTCAGTCCCTGGCATCTCTAGGTAGGGATGGGAAAGACTCCTGCCTGAAACCTTGGAGAGCTGCTGCCAGACATTGTAGAAATGCTGAGCTAGATGGACCAATGGTCTGACTCGGTATAAGGGAACTTCCTGTGTTCCTATGCAACATATCTAACATGATTTTTGTGGGATAAATGTAACCATGTACACCATTCTTGGCTCCTTGGAGGAAGAGTGGGATATAAATGTAAAAAATAAACAAATAAATAAATGACCGGCTTAGACCTATCAATTGTTAATCGTACAAGGAACTGCTTGAATGTAAAATGCTGACCTGTCCATATCAAACCAAAGGTTCATCTAGTCCAACATCCCATTTATAACATTGACTGGTCTGATACTTCTGGAAAATCTACTTGTGACAGCCACTCCCTCTTTAATCACTTCGAGGCAGGGGCGTAGCTATAATTGAACGAAAGGGTTCAAAAAACACGGGCCCCCAGCTCCTGAGGGCCCTCCAGGTCCATCCCTCCCTATTTTCTTCATTGTCTCCCTCACTCTGGGGGGCCGCCTGAGAGAGGTATGAACACGGGACCCCTCTCCCCTAGGTACGCCCCTGCTTCCAGGATATATTAAAAATGACAAATAAGAGGGAGACTTGACTCAGACACCAATTTCCAACTCCTATCAGATTATTGCTGGCATAACTTGATCCAATGAATGATATTTCGAAGTCATTTGAATAGAAATTAGTCCCAGGTAAGTACATATAAGATTATGGTGCAACCTCTTACACTCAGGTGAATTATGGTGACACAAGGCTGCTCTGTTCAGGTATTTTGCTCAGTAAACATGTCACTCTCTAGCTGTTGACAGGAACATAGTTCCAAGTAGAATAAGACTTATTTATCCTGCTTGCTCATCCCTTAAAGTTAAATTATTGCAAATAAAAACCACCCTCACACACTGATATAAAAATGTCCTTAGGCCACAATCATGCATTTTACAAGGATTCTTTTGAGCTGTAGAATAGTAGAGGAATTCCTATTTTGATTTAGCAGTTCAGGCTCCCTCTCGGAATTAACCCTACCAAAGCTCTCCTTACAAATAATAAAGTCAGGGTAAAATAGGGTGACTTGAGTTTCAGTCTATATAACAAGAGTCATTAGTAGGAAACGGAAGGCATACTGGATCCATTCATAAGATAGAGTAGCTTCTCTGTCACTTTCATTGTTGTTCATAGATAATCAGTGTAGAACTAAACTTACAAGGAACACAGGGCATTTCCCCCAAATGGTATTCACACATTGAGTTCTTTCCCTTTCTATAACATCCATTTCAACGTATGGTGTATTTTCCATATGCCACAAGAAAGAAGCCAGCATCCCCTGAGAGCAGGAGTCTGGAAAATGCACGTACTGTTTTTACCAAGTCAGGATAAAGATTGTGATATATTTTAAATGGGGAAACTTGATGCAGTGCTTCTCTTTTCAGCAGCAGCCCCACTTTCTCTGAAATTGGTATCAATTGGTATCAAAATTCTGTCTCCCCTCCTTCATTTCCTGTCCCCCATGCCAGTCTGTTTTGAGGGTTTTTCAACCCTCTGAATTATAATTTTGGGGTTCATTGGCTAGAAAAGGGAAGAGGTATTGCTCCCCTACAAAATGAAGTTGTTCTGCTCATGGAAGTCAGAGTTTGCATTTAACCTCTAGTGTTGGGTTGGAATGCAACCCTTGCATCCCATAGATAATAGGTATGATCCAGATAAAATTAACCATGACACAACCAATGGGGCATAAACTATTAATTTTGAGATGTGCCATAGATTTCTTTTTAATATAAAAACTTTATTATATATAAATCCTGATCAAAAAGTACATAATAATTTACTAAACAGTAAAAAAAATTATATCTATGAGAAGATGTTTATGATGATCATTCCAACATAGAACAAAGAGTCACCACAGGTTTATTAGTCTATTGAAATTCATACTTGTATACACACCAAGACGTCAGCTTTTCCATTTTGGTTTCACGCAAAACTATCCTCATTCATTTCGATACTAAAAAAAGTCCTTTAGCTTTCCACTATTAGATAACAATAACTTTGACTGCAAGACATTTTCAGTTAATACCTTGTGTTTTGTTACATGTTGTCAGTTTTGTTACTAACAGCATTAAAATTTAGTACTTCATATTTAATTTTGTTTTAAAGTGGTTCCACTGGGAAAGCTGGGAAAGCTGAACTATAAGTTTGTTTTTCAATAAAAAGATTTTTTCCATTTTTTAGTAGTGATGTCTGCCCCACCCCTGCAGGACACCATGAATTTCTGTGAACATTCTTGTTGAATATTCAAATTTCAAGAGGTTATTTTTAGCATTAAACAGAAATACTTGCAGAACTCAAATGTCTTTTATATGGTTTCTCCAATTTGCAGATTTTTTTAAAAAATCTTCCCTTTCTGAGGGAGTAATGAGCTGCATAGAGGGTTCATTAGACAGATTTACACTAGGAGTGTGCATGGTTCGGTCTGGCACAATTCAAAAGACCGCCGGACTGGTCCGGAGGTCCGGCAGTCCGGCTGGGCGGGGGACTGTTGCTTTAAGCGGGGGTGGTGGTAGTACTTACCCCCCCGCCCCCCGCCGCTCTTCCCCCTCCGGCGCTAGTCAGTTGAAAAATCTTCTTGGGGCGGCAGAGTTCCTCCCTGCTATCCCTGCCCCCGTCGTTGTTTCAAAAAGCCTTGAATGCTGCCCCCGTCGTTGTTTCTAAAGCCTTGAACAGAGACGAGCGCTAGCGGTGCGCATGCACCCTGCGCGGTGCGCGCTCGTCTCTGACGCTGCCGCGCGTGTGCCGCATACGTCACGGTGCGCGCACCGCATACATCACGGCGCGCAGGCGGCATCGTCAGAGACGAGCGCGCACTGCGCAGGGCGCATGCACGCCGCTAGCGCTCGTCTCTGTTCAAGGCTTTAGAAACAACGACGGGGGCAGCGTTCAAGGCTTTTTGAAACAATGACGGGGGCAAGGGTGGCAGGGAGGAACTCTGCCGCCCCAAGAAGATTTTTCAACTGACTAGCGCCGGAAGGGGAAGAGCGGTGTGGGGGGGGGGTAAGTACTACCACCACCCCCGCTTAAAGCAACAGTCCCCCCCGTGCCAGACCGGGGGTGCACCGGACCATGCACACCCCTAATTTTCACAACTCCGCCTTGAGGGGGAAATGACATTCTTGTGCATGTTCAGGGCCCTCATTTCCTTTCATGATGTGTAGTATTGTCTACCTGGAGAAAGCACTAGTCTGATGATACTGGCAGGAGATGATGTTCTCAGTATGTGCTGAAGTTAGGCACCAGTCTAGTGAGCCCTTCCTGCTGCCTCTTACCTCTTCTGCTTTCATAAAGGTAAGGGTTTGGGGGTTTTTTTGCTTGAGAAGGAGGATGGGCCGCTTATATTGAGGGTTAGTAGCCGGCGTGTTGAAGCAAATGCCATTTCAAACTGTACCCAGCTTTCAATGGTTCTAGCCCAAATAAGGCACCCCTTTTAAAGTGGTGGAGTTACACTATGTGGAATAACACATAGGCAAAGACACTTAACACATAGACATTTGCCTACAGTGGCAAATTTTGAGGGGCATGTTGAGGGATGGCAAATTATGTGTGAGAGAGAGATGAGTCAGTTTGTGTTCAGCGAGGCTTCCTCTGCTTCTCTCAGCAGGCTGGGGGTGGGGGGCAGGGGCGGGAGCAACTTCATATATAAAAGACAGAGAGGGACAGGAAATCCTTGGTTGCTTACGGGCAGCAAAAAGCTTAATCCATCCCTGGTTACATAGTTCTAGTTCTCTTCCAAATACTTGAAGCTCACTAATGCTTAGAAATTTGGCTCCAATTTAAAGCAAATTAAGTTTGCTTTAGCCTCACTACAGTACATAGATAAGAATTTCAGTAATAAGGGATTACTATCTAAAGTATATGAAGTATATTAAGAATTACTATTTAAAGTGGAGAACAGCCATTGCTGAGAGGCTAAAGAAGAAGACAGCCTCTCCTTCTGCTTGAAAAGTTAGGGCTAAGAAAGACCATTGTCTGAAACTCTGGAGAATTGCTGCCAGTTAGTGTAGACAATACTAAGGTAGATGGCCCAATAGCCTGACTCAGTATAAGACAGCTTAATTTGTTCATATACTTGTATAATTGCATTTTAGAAGAAATCTCAAGAGGTGATGCCTTTAAGAAACAATCTCAGTAAAATATTACAGAGAAACAAAGAATTCATATTTTCCAATCTATTTAATATTTTACATACTCCTTGAATTTGAGAGCAAACAAGCTGTTATATAAATGATACCTCGCTCCACTTAAAATTAACAGAATTTATGGCATTCATTATGTTAATTGTCAGAGGTGTCAGGCTCCAGACGCCAACTTTATGCATGCTTTATGTGGTGAGAATGTCGTCCTGCATATGAATTTGGAAAGGAAGTGCTGGATGTTGTTTTTCAGGTTATCAAGTACAAAATATATTGTAGCTTGATCCATATACAATATTATTAAGGCTCCAATCCAATGGATATTGACTCTATAAAGACAAGCATGTGTTGAACCTTTAATAAACTGGGCTGCATATAAGTCAAACATTGGGTAGTAAATAGGGGTTTAGGAACCCAGATCACTCTTCTCTGCTGCTTTGTTGTGGAAATTGTGATTCCCCCACAATTCTACAGTGACAGAAACAAGTAACCTTTTGGAGGGAAAAGTTCCTGTTTGATCTTGTAAGCCCCTCCTTACTAAACCAAACTGCAAATATATGAACTTTGAAAAACACTTATTTTTTTGCTATAGCCCATCTGCTTTGAAACTATGGAGTGGAAGATGGTCTTAGCTCTGCAGCTGGCAAAGTTCTGTCCCCGAGATAAAGCAGCTACAAGAGTTCCGCATGAAGATGAACAGAATCAGAAACTGAAATCCCACAGCAGATTAAAATAAAATCTAATTAAAAATAAACTCTGCAGATATTGTTACAACATAAGGTGTTTATACATGAGACAGAGAAGAGAAAGACAGGTGATAGGCAGACAGCCAAGTGGATTAAAGCACTAATGAAAGTGTGGGTGGGGGCACAAAAGCAAATATTGTATAGGCAGAATGATTGTAAAAATTATAAAATGTATTTCCACGGCAATTAGGAATAATGCAGGAGCTAGAACTACCCAACACGTTTAAGGCCAGATATGTATATTAGGGCAAATGTATTTTTCCCCCTATCTATCTATCTACCTATCTATCTATCTATTACATATTAGGGCAAATTTATTTATTTATTTATTACATTACATTACATTACAGTACATTACATTCCTATACTACCCCAAACTTGTGTCTCTGGGCAGTTTAACATTTAATAAAGGGCCATCTACCTTAGTATTGTCTACACTGACTGCCAGCAGATCCCCAGAGTTTCAGACAATGGTCTTTCCTAGCCCTAACTTTGCAAGCATTTGATAACATTTAATGTTAAATGCTTAAATTGTTGAAATATAATTTAGCTATTTATCCATTAATCTCACCCAGCTGAGCTGTGCCAAAATAACAGAAACTATCTAGGTGTGGGAGAATTCCCAGTCCATATAAGAGTGGAAGAGATAGTGGGTGTCTTGTCTCTGTGGGAATGGGAACATATGGCAAAGGTTGGATTTCGCCAGCAGGTGTCTTCCAAGTCCTGGTATCTGCCATTTTGTTCCTTCACCTCATGCTTCAAATCCATTTCTAAACATTTAATTGCTTAGTGGACTTTCTTACCATGAAGACTGATCTCAACAGTTCAACATTTGATATTGTACAACCCTACTATATACACACATGGACAAATGTGTTGGTACCCCTCCACGAAAAAAGAAGAACCCACAATTGTCTCTGAAATAACTTGAAACTGACAAACGTAATTGGCACATGATTGCAGTGATTGCCTCTAAAGCAGGCCTGCACAACATACGGCCTGGGGGCCAGATTACTGACCCCCAGGTATCCTGAAGCACCACAGAACTTGGAAACTGCCTTATAGCACCTTCCTGTGCATGCTTTCTCAGAAATATGCTCCATGGTGTGTCCAGTGAGGCTTACTCGCATGAAAGCATGTCTAGCATTGCTGCCTGAAAGCAACAACAATTTAGGGAGAGGAGAGGACCTGACAATTGTTTGGGGCTGGCATTCACTCTAGGGGCCCCACTGATTGAGCGGGGACAGGACCTATTCTCTGGTCTCTATCCTTGGTTGAAACTATGGGTCCATTGCAGTGTTCCCTCTAACAGGGATTTCCCAGATGTTGTTGACTACAGCTCCCATAATCCCCAAAGGCCACTACATCTGGGGATGCTGGGCATTGTAGTCAACAACATCTGGGAATCCCTGTTAGAGGGGACAGTGGTCCATTGACAGGGGGAATAGATCCACAAGTAACTAATAATATTTTCATTTTTAATGTAATAATGTGCTAAAAATTTGACCTTGGCCCATGTACACCAAGTTGTGGGTGGTTCTGGCCCACCAGGGCATTTGAGTTGTGAAGCCCTGCTCTAAAGGTTGTGCAATGAAATATTAGCTTAAGGGTGCCATCATTTTTGTCTATGCCATTTTCATTTCTGTTATTATTTGAAATATTCTGTTGCAACAAAACTCTAAAGCAAAGTCTGATTTTTGTTAAATGCAGAATAAACAATGATGGGTGCCAATTATGTTTGTCAGTTTCAAGTTATTTCAGACACAATTGTGGGTTCTTTTTTCGTGGAGGGGTACCAACACATTTGTCCACGTGTGTATATAAAGCCACTTTCTATCATATAATCACAGTCTTCCAAACTTTCCATCACACATGGTTAAGATGCAGATTCCAAGCTACAGCTATGCAGATATTTATTTTTATTTATTCAATGAACTGTTTGTGCTATGAAACATAAGTTAATATCCTTGAAGAAAGTGGTTTTCTTTCCCCCCTCTTTAAATTACTTTCTTCCTCTTCTCTTGTATTGGTTGTATCCTATCATATTAAGCTGTGTTAAGGGAGTTCCTTCCTTCTTTCCTTTGTTATATTTACATATATTATCATCATCATTGATTATGTTTATATATTGTAACCTTATTCCAATAAAAAGGGGGTTTGTTTATTTAAAAAAAAATTATTCTAAAACTATTATAACCTGCTTTTTTCACCATAGGCAAACTAAAGGTATTAACAAAAAACAAAAACATAATCAACATAATAGAAACCCAAGGTGGCTGACAACAAAATAAAACATAACCAACATAATACACATACAGAAAGACTCAACACTGCAACTGTACCGAAAGGCAGCAACCCCAGAACCAGCCACTCAAAAATCCCAGTTAAGACACCATAGAACTCTCAATCTCAGCCCTCTTCAAATACACAACAAAAATAGCTGCAGTGTAACTTGAAGGAGCATAGTGTGGAGGCCATGAGGGCATTCCTCAAAGTCAGTGCTACCACTGAAAACCCTGTGCTCCTAGTGAATACCCATCACAGTAAGGGTATCCAGAGGAGCACCCCAGATGAAGAGAAAAGTGTACAGTCAGGTACACATGGGAGAAGTTAATCCTTAATGTATCCAGGTCCAGGGCCAGACTGGGGGCACTGAGAGGGCGCCGGAATGTATGTGGGGAGGGCACCAAAATGTATATGGGGAGGGCTCCAGGTTTTGAGCAGAATAGGTAATTAAGGGTGAGAGTTGGGGCGCAGGGGCACCGCGTGAGTAGGGCGCACTGGGAATATGCCCTGTTGACCTATGGGCCAGTCCGAGCCTGTCCAGGTCCCAAGCCATCTAGGAATTTAAGGCTAATAACTAGTGCCTTGAATGGATGGATGTGTCGTAAATATGTCAGGCTAACCAGACGAAGCGTAACAGAGGCAGAAGCAGAACAGCAAAATCTAACAGGAATAAATTCTCCAAACCAGATCCAGTCCAAGTCAATCCAATAAATCCAACAGAGTGCAAAGCAAGGGTCCAAATCAGAGTCCACAGGCAATGTCAACACAGTCCAGGGTCCAAACACAGTCAAGGTAATACACAAACACAGCCAATTAGCTCACAGGAAACTGTTGTTGCTATCAGCAGGGTAGCTATGTTACAGGCATCTTACCCAGTGCTGCAAAGTTAGAGTTGCTGAGTCAGCAGCTTTGACTGTTGTTCTAGGCATGCGGCTCCTTAATTCTTGCTGTCTCTTGGACTGGCGCATCTCCATAGCTGAGACCAGTTGCACTTCCTCCACAAGAGCTGCCTCACCAGGCTCTAACTCATCTTCGACTCCCTGTGCATCGGACCCACTCTCCTTTGCAACTTCTGGTCCTTGCCCACCCTCCTCTGCTGTCTGCTCTGTCTCTGCCTCCAACTCCTCGGAGTCTTCCAGCATGCCCATGACAGGATGGATTGTTATGGAAATGTGCTGTACCTTAGTGCTAGGGCATCTGTGTTGCTGTCTCAGACGTTGCGTGGCCTGAAGATAAAAGGAAGCCCTTTGACACTACTGCAGTAATGCGTGGGTTATTATAAACTACAATAAAACTAGATTCCACTCCACCCCCCGAAGAAACTATTTACAAATGGGTTTTGATACAGCAAGTCAAATTTTTTAAGTATTCAAAATTCATTTCCAATTTTGCAGACTTTTAATGGCCCGATGCAGTTATGCTTCAGCTAAAGCAGTGCTGCTGCAGGTGCTTGTTTTGTATTGGACAAAAGTGGGGGCTGCTTAATCCCTCCAGTTATTAAAGTTTTGAAATCAAAGTTTGTGTCCAAGTTGATGTTTTGGATTACCAGTAATATTAATATATTAGAAATAGTCCAGAAAGGATTTTTGAGAAAACTATTTGTAGTTCCAAATTGTATAGCTAATGTTACCCTCTGATTGGAGGCAGTTTTGTCAACTGTGGAGACCCTATTTTGGATAGCTGCTCTAAATTATTAGTTGTGTTTGCAGCCTGCAGGATTATTACCTCTAGTTCTGCCAAACTCTTCTGTATGCTCTTCCCTAAAAACCTGGCAGTCTAAATTGGCAGTCATTGTTCATTCTCAGGAATTAGTGGCTACCTTGGGATAGATAAAAGAAAAAAGGTGCTTCAAACAAATACTCTTAGGCCACATTTGTATGTAACGTGGAACCGGAGTTGCATGGAGCAGAGGTTTCCCTACCATTATGTCCAAACGTGCGCAATTCCAGTCCCACTTGTCCAGCGACTCAATTATGTCCAAACGCGTGCAACTCCAATCCCACTTGTCCAGCGACTCAATTATGTCCAAAACGCGTGCAACTCAGGTCCCACTTGTCCAGTGACTCAAGGTTTCGTTCAGCAGACTCCAGTTTGAACCCTCGGCTTATAGTGACTTTTGCTGCTCCATTTCTATTATGATGCTATTATGCCCAATTGCAGCCCTGGAGGCTGCATTCACCTGGACTGGAGTTGAGGGAGGAAGCTAATCCCTCTCTCCATGCATGATTGGCTGTGCGGGCTGTTTGTCAAGCAAGAAGAAAGCCCTCACAGCCAGTTCCCCCTCCTCTCTGCAGTCTCCCTGACTGCAAAAAGAGAGCTCTCATTACAAATGCTGAAAGAAAAGTGGCGAGGCGGGGGGGATGCATGTTACATACGAATGCAGCCTTGGATAGTCAAACCACCATGGCATTTGCCAGGATGTTTCATTCTCTTCTTTCTGTGTGTACTTATCACTCATACTCTTTGTTTCCCACATCTTACTTATGAAATTTGACAACTTTAAGGCTAAGGCTAGCTCTTTCATTGGCCAGACTTAACTTTCTCCCATCCACCATGTTGACTGGGCATCTGGGAAGTACTCCTGTGTGGAATCCCAATATCTTTATGAGTCTGGGGACATCCAAAATGTAGTGCATGCATTTTTTTTCAGTGAAACATTATTAATGGTTTATATGTGAAGCACTTCTTTCAAAACGCTGAAAGCTTATCCAGAAAGATCTTTAGATTTCTATTTTTTTAAAAAATCCACAGAGTGTAAACTGTATGTTAGCGGGGGGAAACCCAGTTGTTTGCCATGCTACAACATTTTAAACACATGGCAAATTGACAATGTGAAAGTACTCTGAGTCAGCTGTAAACCATTTGATGTATACTGTTTGTGTTAGTTTGTCGGTTGAGTTCTATAAATTATGTACAGTTTATATAATAGTCTGCTGACTGCACACATCAGAATCAAGAGAATTTATAATATTTGGGGACATGAATTTGGGTTAACTTCTCTCACACAGAAATCCTCTGGTCCCTGGCAGGAAAAGATAGTACTGTACATACTGAGGTTATCCACACAATCAAAAACTGTGTTCTACCCAGGTTTGGGAGCTGTGTGAGTTCCCAAACATACAATTCACACTAGCAGAAAACAGGGTAATCTCCTGCATACAGCTGTAACCCTATTTCAAGCCTCACAGCAAACAATGAGCATTTGGTGAGCCCTTGGCAGGGAACATGAGAGACTGATGATCAACATTACAGGGTTTCCTTCAAGGCAGGCAGCCACAGCTTGCAATGTTGGTCCTCCAGCCCTGCCCCTGGCAGCAGCAGCCCCCTAGTGGCCAGAGGGGATCATCCAACCCGACCCGAGAAGACCACTCAGAGAGCTCCAAGCTGCAGTCACGCTTTGCAGCTCCTTGATTTGTAGCCTGCAATTAACCCTTTCCTGGCAACCCCAGCACTGGCAAAGGCACTGAACTTTGTCTCGATGCCCAAAATGTCCTGCTCACAAGGCAGGGATGGAAGGAGAGAAGAGAGCAGCTGCAGCTGCCTGCCAGCCCCAAAGGAAGAGCCAACATGAACACACACACATACACACACCAGAATCAGGAGGGATATGGCAGATGCCCCCTGCCTGTTTTGAAATCACACTCCCACATCGGATGCAATGGCCGGTGAAGGCAGTTGCTAGATTCCCGAGCAGCTCAGGCACAAGGCACACTCCCCTCATCTTCCCGTCTGCTAACTCAGTAGGCATGCAGGGCTGGGCCACCCTACCCATTAAAGCTGGCCAAATGGTCACTTAGGGCACTAAGCTTGTGGCAAGGGCGATGATGCCACCACCCCAGTCCAGTTGCCCTCCTGGCCACAGTGGATGGTAGGGCACGCAGGCAACAGGGAGTGTGCACCTGCCTTCCTTGCCACTGGTGCCAGCACCCCCTTCTCTTGCTACTGCAGGCTTGAGTAGGAGCTGGCTCAGCTTGGAGGCTTGTGCTTCAACACAGAGGGAAGCCGTTCTGGGTTTGAGTCAGGCCAAGCCTGGATTGAAACCGCAATTCATGAGCTGGCCTGAGGAGCTCAAGGGGGCACACCTATGATGGTTATGTCCCCATCACCCACCTGACCTGATGCTGCCACTTGCCACTCTTGCAGAACCAGCGGGGTGGGCGAGCAGGTGGCAAAGTGTCTCCCGCCACCTGCCCACCCTCATTGCCACTGCTGCCCTCTGCATTGTAATGGTGGTGCAGACGGTGACTGGGCAGGTGCAGTGGTACACCCAGGTAATTTGGGTGCCCAGATCACCCCTGATGTGAGCACCCCTGCTGTGAGCCGCTCTGCCACCACGAGCCCCCCCGCCACTGCCATCACTGCCACGAGGCCAAACCACCAGACTTTGCAAGTATTCTAGTTGCCATGGCAGCAGTGGTGGGTGGAGCTGGAGCAGCTGCTAGGCTGACCGTCCACCTCAGTGACCGTTGACAGTCAGCCCAGCAGCCACTCCTGCTCTTACCCTTGGTGCCTCCTGTGGCAGCAGTGATGGGTGCATCACTGCTGCCATGGGGGGCACCAAGGGTAAGAGCACTTGCAGGAGGGAAGGTGATGAGGAACACCTTCCCACTCACCACCCCCCCACACACACCTGACCACTGGCCAGGAGTGTGCTAAGGGGGGCATGAGGCAGGTGGGTGCACACCCAGGCCCCTAGCCCAGTGTCATCCTGAGCCCCCCCACCTGGCCCCTTAGGTTGCAGCTGCCCCATCCCTTCCCCCCCTCATGCAACTCTGCCTTACAGTCTGGGCAGGCTGCAATGGGATGTTGTTGAAGTGCAGAGCAGCAGCAGCAGCAGCAGCTGGGTAGGGGGCTGTGCCAGCTGCAATGTATTCGTGCTTTTACCTCCTCAGTGCAGCTTGCCTCGGAGGTAAAGCAGCCAGCGCTGTGCAACTGGCAAGGAAGGAGGGGCTGCCCCAGCCACACAATGGACAGAGGTGGCAGCAGGTGCTTCACACACAGGGCCAAGGGAGGTGAGGCTGTCCAGCCAGCATCCTGTCAGACTCTCCCATAGGGTTTCCAACACTTCATTGCCAGAATGAGGGAGACAGGTTTGGGGCCAGAGGGAAGAGTAGGGCAGGGAATGGGCAAGTGAGTGAGTGGGTGGGCAGGGAGGGGTCGATCAAGCAGGTGAGTGACGGGGAGGGGGTAAGCGGGCAAGCGGCGGGGAGGGGGTGAGTGGACAGGCTGCAAGCGAGCAGTTCCTCCACATTCACACCATCCTCTCCATGATGCCCCTTGCTGCTCAGCACCATTGCCAGTGATTCTCTCTCTCCCATCCGTCTGCACTCCACCTATCTATTTGAGGGACTGTGCCTCCTCCCTTAAGAAGAAGCTGCCTTATCTCTCCACAAAGCTCACCCTGCTATGCCACCCTGCAGAACCCTGCAGTCATGCCTATCCCCCAGCTGAAGGCTGCCAGGCTTCACTGGCCAGCCACCCCACCTCCTCCCTCCTCTCAGGCAAGGGTGGCCATTGGGCAGGCTAGCAGAAACAAGCGAGGCTGTGTTCCAAGAGGTTGCAGCCAAGGAGCAAGTGGCAGTGTCTCCGCACCTCACCCTGTGCAGTGGGAGAGGGGTGACTTGGGGCCACAGCATCTTTCCTCAAAGGAGAAGCTCACGCAGATTGCAGTGCTTCAGAGCATGTGCAGAGAGCACTGCCTGAAGCCAAACATCTGCATGGCTGCTGCCTTGAGCTCCTGTGCCTTTTTGTGCCAAAATGTCACCCACTGGCAAGGAACACTCTTTGCTGTGTGCACTGGCCCTGCTACCTCTGAGAGTGGAGCACTGGTGGGTCCCCGCCAATGGAAGCTGTTCTCCCCATGGCAGCTGCTCTCTCCTTTGATGCTGCCACCCTGCTGCAGGCTTCTTCTTACCATATAGTGGACAAGCAGGCACTCCCTCCTCTCCCCCGCCCCCGCTGGTGCCAGGAAGGGGAGAGCAGCAGCTCCATCACCTGTGCAGTTTCCACCTAGAAAGGGCAAGGGGGCAGCAGTGGGAGGAATGAACTGGTGGGTAGCTGCAGGGTCTGCACAGGTGATGGGGCTGCTGCTCTCTCATAAGGATGGCATGGGGGGGGTATGTTCCTATTTTCCCTTGAGCTCATTTGCAAGGTGCCTGCCACTTTAAGAAGGTTGAAGTGAATGGTGCTCAGTGCTTTTGCTGGGCAGGTTTTTCTGAGCATTTTGCTTGCTCTGCAGGGCACTCTGGTATCCAGGCTCTATGGTAACTCTGTGAAGAGGAGGAGAGGGGGCCTCGAGCAGAGTCCAGTGGCTCCACACGAGCACTGGGAGGGGGTAGGCGACATCCTCTGCTTGCTACACCTGGGTTTAGAGGTGGGGCTGGGAACTGGGTGAACCTGTTTTGAAAGAGCCCAGTTTGAGGGCTTGCTGAGGTTTCACATTGGAGTGCTAACCCTGCCTTCAGACCTCAAGCCCTTTTTCTGCTGGTCGTGAGAACAGCTTCAATCACTTCTACCCAGGTTTTCCTCCTACTATGGTTCCACACAACCAAAAATTGGGAGCACACACAGCTCCTAGATTCAGGTAGCCCAGCCAACTGAACAAAGAGACACCGCTTAAAGTGATGATTCTCTTATATTTAGCAGGGGGAGAGCAACTGGCCCTATCCAATCCCAGTGCAGCATCCCTCCAGTGGCTGTTCTCCCAGTGCACTGTGCTTGGCATGCGGTGCACTGTGGGATTAATGGAGTCTGGGACAACTGGTCCCGGCCTCTGTTTACTAGCACAGCCAGGGGCAGCACAGAGAATCAACTCCGCTGCTCCTGGCAGCGCTGCTTGTGTGGGCATGTGGCTTGCATGGCGCCTGGGCTTCAGAGTGTCAGCTGCGGCAAGGTAGGTTGAACCCTGCCTTCCTCTGTGCCAACCCGACTTTGCACACACGGTTGTTTGAACAGCCCCAGTTTTTGATTGTGTGAATGACCTCACCCAATTATTTCCAGGACCCATAAACCCTCTCTTGTGTCTAAGTCTAAGGACCCTCTCAAGTGCAGCTTATACCCTCCATTTTCACAAAAATGTTTTGGGTTTTTTTTGCTTGGGGTATTGGGAAACTGCTAGGGAAGGCTGCTAGGAGCATGAAGTGTACTGCACTGGTGCCAAATTCAAAGGCATCTGGGCCTAAGTCAAAGTGCAGAAAGACTTGCTCAAATGGGTCTTCACCCTGACTTCTCCATCTCATGAAATTTTCCCCATCACAGGCTCTAACCATGTGTTCTTCAGGCCTGAGCTCCATGCATTTGCAAAGCTGCAAAGACAGTTAACCACATACAAGAGAGCTAATCATTTAACTCCACATCATAAAAAGACTTTGCATTACAGTCAGGTAGCTTATTTTGTTTTAAATAAAGCAACTAGAACATTATGCACTGCTGGATAGAAATCAGAGGATTAAAAAAATGGAGACAATGTATAATGGATTAGTTCAGCGTAATGTTTTTAAATAAACATCAGCCAACTGCTTGGATTCAGACTCCATATGTCATTACTTGAGGGAATACTCTGATGGTTTTTAGTGTCTCACCTCCAGATATCAGAAACATAATTTAATAAAAAGTCAAAAGTGAATGAAATGCAGGCTTTAAGCAAGTTGTGGAAACCATATATTCATAATTCACACTCTTTTTACAAAAAAACAAAACCAAAAAACCCAACTGACAACAATTAAATAGATTTGCTTCAATCACTTGTATCTAACCTAGGGATAATTATTGTTGTGAGACAGGACAGATGATGCCTTCCCAATCAAAAATCTGCCTGCAATCAAAGATTAAACATTAACAGATGACAAAGGAGAGCAAAAGTGTTTTAATTGTAAACCGCCCAGAGATGCAAGTTTTGGGCAGAATAGGAATATGATAGATAGATAGATAGATAGATAGATAGATAGATAGATAGATAGATAGATAGATAGAGTGCTGATTTCTTTATTGCCATGACAGGATTTGCCAGCTAACTGATCGTCTGCAAACTAGCATCTGAAGTGTGTACTTTGTAAAATATAAAGTGAAAACAGAAGACTAGGGAGAGGAATAATGTGACTTCTGCATCTAGTTTAAATGTGACTTTTTCAAAGTATTACACTTTAAAATCTTTTAAGATACAGATTCCCCAGCCTGGGTTTGGAACACAGTATGAAAACACTGGGTACTGTGGGGTCCCATTGATTCCAAAGGAGCAACATAAGAAAATGTCTAATTCTTCTGTTGCAAGCAGTGTGAACTATAAAAATTAGCAATTGTCTTATATCGAGTCAGACCATTGATCTATTTATCCCAGTATTAGCTACTCAGGTCATAATCCTCCAGGTTGTCAGGTAAAGGCTTTTCCTACCTTCTGCTGTATGATGCTTTTAGCTTGAGATGTCATAGGAATTTCCTACATACAAAACATGTAATTTATCATCCAGTTATGGTCCCACCCCTCCTCATTAGAAGTATTAAGATGTTTCTGGATTGCACTCAAATAGCAATATCAATATCAATAACTTCTGTCCTAAAATGTCTCTTGTACAGCATGATTGGCAATTGACAAACACACACCTCTTCATGATGAGTGCACGTCTGAAGGCTTTTACACATTACTTTTGGCTACAATAAAGTAATCAAACATAATTGTATGCAGTGGCTACTTATTCCAAATGCTCACACATAATACATAATACAGATGGAAGAAAGTTTTTATTTTTACTTTGTCAGGGATGAGGCTTGAGAACAGACTCCCTGGTGTGGAAAAAATATATATATCTGCCATCACCTAAAGAAGATATACTCATAGTATTCACAACATGAAGTTGACAAGTCATAATGATCACCTGAAGAAATCAGCATATCAAAACATAAAGTGAGAATTAGCTCCAAATGTCTGCTCTCCAGGGGAACAAGACTCATACTATTGGCTGAAATGCAAAGTTTGTCTGGTCTGGCAATTCAACATTGGCTGGGATGGGAGGGGGCACGGAGAATGAGAGTGCTACATCAGAAAGGATTACAACCCGTCTGAGTTCACACTAGTGGTTTCTCTAGAATCAAAGCCATTTCCTCCTGTCCAAAGGCCCTCCCCTTCTAGTCACCATTCAGAAGTCTTGAAATATACTCAAGAGAAGGGATTTAGGCTTGACTACATCTATGAACAGCCCCACGTAGAGGGGGACTACTGCATTACAGTAGTCAAGCCTAAAGGTTACCATCATATGTACCACCATTTTAAGGTCATTTGTTTCCAGAAATGGATGTATCTGGTATATCAGCTGAAGCTGATAAAAAGCACTCCTGGCCACACCCTCAAACTGTGAAACCAGAGAGAGTTTGGGATCCAGGAGCACTCCCAGCCTATGAACCTGCTCTTTTAGGGGGAGTGTAACCCCAGCCAGAATAGGAAGATCTAAACCATCTCTCAGATCCCACCCCCCTACAGACAGTACCTCCATCTTGTTTGAATTCAACTTCAGCCTGTCATCCCTCATCTAGCCCAATATTGCTTCCAGGCAGGCAATTGGGTGGGGAGAGGGTCATGCCATTTCCTGATGAAGTTGGTATGGAGAAATATATCTGGGGGTCATCAGCATATTGATAGCATCCCAGACCAAACTTCCTGACAATCTCTCCTAGCAGTTTCATGTAGATGTTAAAAAGCATTGGAATCAGTATGGAGCTCTGTGGAA
The DNA here is from genome assembly GCF_027244095.1 of Hemicordylus capensis. NCBI lineage: Eukaryota > Metazoa > Chordata > Lepidosauria > Squamata > Cordylidae > Hemicordylus > Hemicordylus capensis. The sequence continues at coordinate 154,656,358 of NC_069659.1, read as the reverse complement.
CACTACACTTTAGCTCTCATTTTTCAGAGCAACAGTCTCCAAGCGACACCATCTGGAATCTGCCAGAGAAGTAGGAAAGGAACCACTGTAAAACAATGCCACCCAATCACACCTCCTTCAAGCAATCCAGCAGAATACCATGGTCAATGGTATTGAAAGTCACTGAGAGATCCAAAAGGATCTCTCACACTCCCTCTGTCACACTCCCTCTGTCAATCGCCAATTGGAAATTATTCATCAGGCCGACCAAAGCAGTCTCAACCCCGTAGCCCACCCAAGAACCAGTCTGGAAAGGATCTCTATAATCTGTGTCATCCAAAACTGCCTGGAGCTGAAAAAAAGCAAGATGGCGTCTGGAATGAAAACTCCTGACTAAACCAGCTGTCAGGGTTTTCAACAATCATTTGGTCCTATCGCCTCCCATCAGTCAGATGGAGGTCGGTATATGTGCGGGGCTCAGTCCTCCTCCCAGAGGTGGGAATCTGGGGTGCGTGTGTCTTCAGACCCTGAAAAGTCTGGAAAACCCCGGATGAACATCTGGAGAGACCTTTCTGCAATCATCGAACCAAATGAAGAGAGGCATTTCACCGCAAAAGTACAGACGACCTGCTCTATTCTCTTTATCTTACCTAATAAATCTCTGAGATGTCCACAGCCGTGAGTTTGGCAGATCTACGTTTTTTTCCTTTCTCTCTTTCTTTTTATTGAAAGCTCTTGCCAATTTTCTGCTGTCTTTACCAGCAGCAAAGGCTGGAGATCTCAGCATTCCAATGCTAACAGCTTTCAGTTTTGTCTTGAAGAGTTGTGTTTTTTTTAAATGTCAGATATCCCAGCAATTACTTACTTCTTACTTTAATCTTGAACTCTAAACCATTTATAGCTTTCGTTGGAGATCATTACAGGCTTTTTTTTGTTGTTGTTGTTGTTCTTTTTTCTCTCCACTTAAAACTCTTTGTGAAACCACCACCCCTCGCCTTGAACTTCTTGGCAGACAAAAATTTACTATGGAGAAGAGGAATGGAGAAGAAGGTAGACTTGGAGAGAAGTATGGCTTCTTTTTTCCTTTTTTCTTTTGATTCTGTGTTTTCATTTTATTGTTTTGCAAGGCCACATGTATAACCAGGATATGTATGTCTTACAAAGCCCTGCGTGGAAAAATTCTGCTTACCTGCTTGCTGGGAGGCTTGACTCTAAAATACTTTGCTTTGCTAACAGTTTCATTTACAATTCCTTCTGTTTGTGTTTTATGGCTGAACAATGACCTTTTGCCACTAATTATCTAAGCTCTGATGGGGGAAATGAAAGTGTTGGAAAAAGAGTTTGCTTCTTTCATGCCGAGACTCTGACTTTATCTTGAAGAATTCCCATACATATCACTTGGCTGAGCTGGAGCGGTGAAGATTTATTATTCCTCCTTACTCTCATTCCTCATTACTTTCACTTTTACTGAATGTTGATCTCGTTAAAGACAGGCTGGGCTAACCGGTATGGGGAGAGACTGTTAAGATGTGTTTTACTATGAGATAAATTCAGAAGATTCTACCAGAACGGACCTGAAAGTTTTAACTATATTTGAAAATTTACTTGCCTCAGTTGTTTACCTTTTATGGGTGTATTAATAGAACTATTTGGCTTTGGGAACTACAACTATGGTGAGGTCCTACACAGAATGATTTCAACTGGAGCGATTTCTCTTAGAAGAAACCTGATAACCATTTATTTTAGTCTCAGAAGTTAGTCTGGCATTGTTTAGTCTCTCCCCTATGAGAGAATGGCCTTGGACATTGTTTCTAAGATTTCAAATTAACCCTTTGGGGTGTGAGTGGGAAAATTCTCAAAGCCTTAAGATTTTAATCCTGGTTTCTCCCTTTCCCCCCATCTATTTAAAGGTTCTAACTTTGAGTATAAGTACATATCATACCTCTTTAATTGGCCCTTTAATGTGTTCCCTGTGTTTAATGTTTTCTTCATCAAATATTATTTAGGGAGTTCCACATAGGGTGCAATACTGAAATAACCCCAATGTTCAAAGTCTTAACCTAAAGAATTAATACATTAGCAGGGGGAGAGTAACTGGCCCTATCCACCCCTAGCACAGTACCTCCAGTGACTGTTGCTGGTGTCTATCCTATGTTTCTTTTTAGATTGTGAGCCCTTTGGGGACAGGGATCCATCTTATTTATTTATTATTTCTCTGTGTAAACTGCCCTGAGCCATTTTTTTGAAGGGCGGTATAGAAACTGAAGAAATCGAACAAACAAACAAACAAACAACAAACATACCATTAGAAAAGAAACTGAAATATATGTGAATATTTAGGGTATTATTTTATGATGGTAACTTTGAGTATAGCTTAATATTAAGCATTAGTCTTTCAAGGTATTCCCTGTGTTAACTGCCTTTTTTATTTCAACCATAAATATTTAGGGAGTTCTAAATAAGATTTAATATGGGTAACAATCTAATCAGGAACTTAGTGGCATTATGAATCCGATGGTTTCAAAGACCTAAGGAAATGTCACATATATCTGCTTTTGGTTCCTTTTTTTTTGTTTTCTTGCTCTCTAAGGAAGAAGTGAGAATGCATTGGGAATGTAGGACTCAGGGAAGAACTGAAAATATTTTTGTAAACTTATTATCTTAGAAGCAAATTGACATAATAGAGCAAATATTTTTAAACATATGGCACAAGACTTCTGGCTATACCCTATAATATGACATTATATTTTCTGAAAGGATATGAATGACAATGCAGTTGAAGATCATGCTGTCTCTCTTTTCTTAGCTCCAGTTTATTATTCCCTTCCCCCCCCCCGCATTATGGGCTTTTGTTACCCGTTATGAATACTTTATAATAACACTTTGAGAAGTGTAGCTGGATGCAAAAAATTGGAAGTAAACTGCGAAGGATTAGATATCTGTATAGAGGGGTTATCTCACTACTAAAGTTTGACAGTTTATGCTACCAGCTGTAGGTTATAATGATCAGTCAGGGCTGAATATAGACTCCCTCCATTTGTCTCTCCGGCTTGTTTGTTCGTCTTTCATTACATGAGGAGGGGGACTATTAGAGGTTTGGCTGATCTTTGTTAATTATTTTACTTAAAAAAAAAAATACCAGTCTGTAATGAGATGGGATATTTGTACGTTGGTGGACATATGGCTTTGTATTTACAACACGCATACTATTTCTGTCATGGCAGAATTTGTATTTTCAGGTATTATTCTCTTCTCCATATTCCTGTTGGAAATCGTTTTGTATACACAGTTGTCTAATAATTAATTGAATCAAGAGGGAGTGTTCTGTGAGAGTTTTAAATCCTATTCTCTCTGACGAGTAGATTTATAGATGAGCCCATAGATGCCGATAAGTTTTTTCTGTACTGCTGTTTTTTGAACTTCCCATGGATTCTTCAGGAGGTAGCTGAATTGTCTTTGGAGGAGAGAGCCAGTATGAAGGGATTGGTGAGATTTAGGGAGTGATTTGAGCGCAGAGAAATGCATAACCAATTTATGTCTGGCCTGACAGTTCTTTCCTTATTGTATTGAAATTATAACAATATAATCGGCATTGAAGCACATTTAAAACTACATACCAGGACATATTTGAGACACATATCTGAGGTACATTTAAAAATACACATATAGGTGGAGCTCACGCCACAGAGTATTGGGAACGTCTGGCTCTGTGCTCGAATTACTGGTATTATTTCTATTTTGTACATCATAGTTGGGCTGGTTCCTTCCTCCTTAGATTACCTGACATTAGGATGATCAACCAGGTCTGGGCTGTTTTTTTCTCCCTTTTTTCCCCTTTAGGGTTAGGGTTCAAGACTCTTTTATAGATAACTACTGATACCCAGTTAAGGACTTTCTTTCAATACTATTGTATTTATCTTCTGTCTTGGTTTTGATGAATAAGACTCTGTATGTTGTTTGGTTTTGTTGGACTCTCAGTGATGTAACCTTTCTGTTTCCACTTATTATACTAATAAAAGCATTTTTAAAAAAACAAAAACAAAACTGCCTGCAGCTGAGAAGCAACCACTTGCTCAATTACCTTGCCCAACCAAGGAAGATTAGAGACAGATCTGTAATTAGCTAACTCTGAGGGATCCAATGCAGGTTTCTTCAAATAAGGTATAATAATAACCTTCTTAAGACAAGGACGCATCCCGTGCTCCTTCAGAGAAGCATTTATGATATTTACCAGACTCTCTCTGATCATTTGACTGTCAGGTAAAATAAGCCAAGTTGGGCAAAGGTCAAGAGAGCAGGTGGTGGGGCGTACAGTCCGAAGCAGTTCTGGTGCTCTACTGACCTCTTTCCATAATCTGGAAAGAGGCCACTAGGACACAACAGATGAAGGGAAAGGAATTTATTATTTAAGAATTCAGAGAACATGTGAAGTGAGGAGGTGATTGAGGAGGTGACTGAGCCAGCAGGCATTACCCCAGCCTCCATACATTGAAGGGTCTCATGTGCTCAGAACCTATGTATGTACTTCAAGATACACACGATACCTGTAAGCTTCGTTATGTATATACTTTATATATACACCTTGATTACATGTTCAAGTCTATGCCTGTAGGCACTGTGCATAAAGCGCTTAGTGGAAACAGGGTTGGGGCAAGTGGACACAATATTGACCCCTTCTATATTTCCCCTTCCACACATTCAGTTGTGCCCAGATAAATGTCTGAGTCAGACTGTAAGCAGCAGAACAAATCAGGGTCATGGGTCAATGCCGCGTCTGCATCTGATGTACATTTTGACTTATGGATGAGAATGCCTTGATAAATAAACAATACACATACCTAATATTTTCTCATATTGGGAAAACTTGCTTTATTTGAGACTAGAGTGCATTCTGGGCTGTTGGCATCTCTGACAACCAGAAGCCACGTATAGGCCAATATGATACATTTGCCAATGAAACAATCATGCATGGTTCAAGCTGAGACACATTCTTGTGTCTCAGTTTGAAGCCTACTCAAGGAAAAGCAGAAGCAGATTCAGGATGTGAGCAAGCTTTTCTAAACAAAACATCAAACCTTTTTTTCACTTCAAACTAACAGGAGGAGGGGAGATTTTGAGGAGCTGGTTTCTCTTTAAGGGAGAAGTCCTAGTCTTTTAGGAGAAGTCTTAGGTCTATGGCCCACATTCCTATGAGCCACATTCCTGTGTTTCAGTTTGAAGCCTACTCTCTATATAAGTGGCGAATGCTCGAGAACTTAGTGAAAACTGCTTAGCCAACAGGGATAGCATTGGAGTTTTGTGTGGAGTTTAGAAGGACGTGTGCGGGGCAGCCTGAATCACAAGGAGCCCCACAGGAGCCCAGTGGGAAGAGAAGGTGAGTACTAGTCCCTCCTTCATATTCTTGAGAAAGGAAGTTTGGACAGTTAAATAGCTGACCAATGCAGCCGAGACCTATCTTTCTATTAAACTATCTCCAAATACTTTAAACTGCCAACAAAACCAGTTATGAAGACTGAAAGTCAGCAGGGGAGGGCACTTCCCAGAGTGTCACATGTATGACTATTTGCTCCATGGGCAGAAGTCATGGGTATGTGTTCGGTGCAAGGAGCTCCTGGCTCTCAGGGAACGTTCGTTCCCTTGAGACCAAGGTGGCGGATCTGGAGAAGCTCTATGAAACAGAGAGGCATGCAGATGAGACCTTCAGGGATGTGGTAGAGGCATCCCACTCCAAGGCTGATAGCTCCTCTACTGTTGGGGAGAATGAAAGTCTTGGGGAAGGAGGACATTGGTCTGAGGAAAAGAGAAATGCTCCTTTAGAACGGACCACTTCCATGGATGATGAACCCATAACCTCTTGCACAGGGCTTACTACTCTGGGGGGTGGGGGCCTCCTTGTGGTGGGCGATTTGATCATTAGAGGTATAGAGAGATGGGTTTGTGACTCATGTTTTGACCAGACGGTGACTTGTCTGCCTGGTACGAAGGTTGCAGACATCACACAGCATCTAGATAGGCTGTTAAGTGGTGCTGGGGAGGAGATAGCTGTCATGGTGCACGTCAGCACCAAAGATGTGGGGAAATGTACTCAGGAGGTCCTGGAAGCCAAGTTTAGGCTGTTAGGTAGCATATTGAATTCCAGGACCCCCAAGGTAGCATTTGCAGAAATGCTACCTGTTTCATGTGCAGGTACAGTGACACAGGCAGAGCTGAAGGGTCTCAATGAGTGGATGAGACTTTGGTGCCAAAAGGAGGGGTTTAGATTTGTTAGGCACTGGGATACATTTTGGAGCAAGCAAGGCCTGTACAAAAGGGATGGGCTGCACTTGAACCAAGATGGAATTAGACTGCTGGCACTTAAAATCAAAAAGGTCGCAGAGCACCTTTAAAAATGACACCTGGGGAATAACCAACCGGAGCTGGGTAGTATCCAGTACGGCAAATGCCATCCTTTAAAGTGCAAGGGTGTAAAGGATTCAGATAAAACAGAAGGGGACAGAGCAGAACCACATAAAGAGCAGACAATATGCTGTGCTCGCTGGTCAAAGAGCCAAAAGAAAGACAGCATACACCAGGTAGGAGATTCAGCATATAGTTGCTTATATGCCAGTGACAAAAGTCTCCCAACCAAGATTGGTGAGCTGGAGTTCTAACATAGATGCTAACATTGCTAACATAGAAATAGGTATAGTGGGCATAATAGATACATAGAAGACCAGTGGGACACGGTTATCCCCGGATATAAACTTTATAGAAAGGACAGGGAGGGGCACTTTGGAGGTGGAGTAGCACTTTACGCTAAAGAAGGGATAGAATCTAACACGGTAGAAAACCTAGGAAGACCAGGGTCCTCCACGGAAACCCTGTGGGTGATAATACAAGGCCTGAAAGGAAATGTGCTACTGGGGACGTGCTATCGCCCTCCGGAGCAAAACGCTGACAGTGACTGGGAGATGCAGAAGGAAATCAGGGAGGCGTCAAGGAGAGGCAGGGCTGTAATAATGGATAACTTCAATTATCCACACATAGACTGGGTAAATTCACATTCAAGTCAGGACAAAGAGGTCAAATTTCTAGATATGCTGAATGACTGTGAGCTAGAACAGTTGGTCATGGAACCAACCAGAGAGAAAATGACCTTGGACTTAATCCTGAGTGGCACCCAGGACCTGGTGCGTGATGTCAGTGTCATCGACCTTTTAGAGAACAGTGACCATAGTGTGATCAAATTCAGCATACATGCGGGGAGAGAATCACCAAGGAAGTCTAACACAGACACTATGAATTTCAGAAGAGGAAACTTCTCCAAAATGAGGAGTATGGTGAAAAAAAAACTGAAAGGGAAAACCAGGAGAGTCACATCACTCCAGAATGCATTGAATTTACTCAAAGGCACAATACTAGAAGCCCAGTTAAATTATATACCCCAAAGGAGGAAAGGTACCACTAAGTCCAGGAGGATGCCAGCATGGCTAACGGGTACCGTCAAGGAAGCCATAAAAGAGAAGAAAACTTCCTTCCGAAGTTGGAAGGCCTGTCCAAATGAAGAGAACAGAACATAACACAAACTCTGGCAAAAGAAATGCAAGGTGACAATAAGGGAGGCAAAAAGGAGTTTGAGGAACATTTAGCTAAAAGTATCAAGGGGAATAACAAAAAATTCTTTAAATACATCAGAAGCAGGAAACCTGCCAGGGAGGTGGTAGGACCCTTAGACAATGAGGGAGTGAAAGGGATTATTAAGGAGGATATGGAGGTTGCAGAGAAGCTAAATCAGTTCTTTGCATCCATCTTCACGGCAGAAGATACAGAGCATATACCTGTTCCTGAACCAGGCTTTTTGGGGATGGAGGCTAAAGTACTGAGTCAGATAGAAGTGACAAGAGATGATGTTCTAAACTGTCTGGAAAAGCTGAAAACTAACAAATTGCCAGGGCTGGATGACATCCATCCAAGAGTCCTCAGAGAACTCAAATGTGAAATTTTTGACCTCCTTCCAAAAATATATAATCTATCCCTACCATCAGACTCTGTACCAGAGGACTGGGAAGTAGGAAAGTTAACACCGATTTTCAAAAAGGGATCCAGGTGTGATCTGGGAAATTACAGGCTGATTAGCTTAACATCGTTTCCTGGCAAACTGAAGGAAACCATTCTCAAGGATAAAATTCTAAAGCACATAGAACAGGCCTTTTTCGGGGAGAACGAGCATGGCTTCTGCGAAGGTAAATCTTGACCCACAAAACTTTTGGAGTTCTTTGAGAGTGTCAACAGGTGTATGGATCCTGTTGATCCAGTTGACATAGTATATCTGGACTTCCAAAAAGCTTTCAACAGAGGCACTTGAGAAAACTTAGCAGTTGTGGGATAAGGAGACAAGTACATGTGTGGATTGCTAACTGGTTGCAGGAGAGGAAACAGAGGGTAGGTATAAATGAAGAGTTTTCACTATGGAGAGAAGTAAGAAGTGGGGTCCCCCCTGGGAGATTTCACAATGGAGGGAGTAAGAAGGGGGCGCCCCAGGGACCCCACTTTTTAATTTATTTATAAATGATCAAGAAGTTGGAGAAAGCAGCAAGGTGGCCAAATTTGCAGATGATACCAAACTCTTTTGGATAGAGAAATCCAGAACAGATTGTGAGGAGCTCCAAAAGGAACTCTCCAAACTGGGTGAATGGGTAACAACATGGCAAATGTGGTTCAGTGTTGGCAAGTATAAAGTGATGCACATTGGGATGAAAAACCCCAACTTCAAGTATACACAGATGGGACCTGAGCTGTTCGTGACTGACCAGGAGAGGGATCTTGGAGTCATGGTGGACAGCTCGTTGAAAGTGTTGACTCTGTGTTCAGCAGCTGTGTAAAAAGCCAATTCTATTAGGAAGGAGACTGAAATTAAAACTGCTAATATTATAATGCCATTATACAAGACTATGGTACAGCCAGACCTGAAATACTGCATACAATTCTGGTCACCATATCTAAAAAAAGACATTGTAGAACTGGAAAAGTTGCAGGAGAGGGCAACCAAGATGATCAGGAGCCTAGAGCACCTTCCTTATGAGGCAAGGCTACAACACCTGGGGCTATTTAGTTTAGAAAAAAGATGACTGCAGGGAGACATGATAAAGGTCTATAAAATCATGCATGGTGTGGAGAAAGTGGATAGAAGGAAATTCTTCTCCCTCTCACATAATACTAGAATCAGAGGTCATCCCATGAAATTGCCAGGAAATCTAGGACCAACAAACAAAAGTACTTTTTCACACAATGCATAATCGGCTTGTGGAATTCTCTGTGACAAGATGTGGTGACAGCCAACAACCTGGATGGCTTTAAGAGGGGTTTGGATAACTTCATGGAGGAGAGGACTATCATTGGCTACTAGTTGGAGGGCTGTAGGTCACCTCCAGCCTCAAAGGCAAGATGCCTCTGAGGACCAGTTGTGGGGAAGTAACAGCAGGAGAGAGGGCATGCCCTCAACTCCTGCTTGTGGCTTCCAGTGGCATCTGGTGGGCCACTGTGTGAAACAGGATGCTGGACTAGATGGGCCTTGGGCCTGATCCAGCAGGGTTGTCTTATTTTCCTGTGTAAGCTATGTATAATGATTTTGTGAAAGTACAATGTCTTAGGGTTAAAAGAAGCTTCACATCTCAATCAACCCAACCTTCTGAAAAGTGGGATCACCCAAACTTTAAATTATCTCCAGCCGATTTACAGAATTTACAGAATACAACCTATTACCCAAACAAACAGCGTTTCATTTTTATTACTGTTTCATATCATATCATATGACATGATGTGAACACTGAGGCTACAATCTTGGAATAAGCCCCATTCTACTCAGTGGGACTTACTTTTGAGCAAATGTGCATATGATTATTCTGCAAAGCAGGCAGGTATTGTATAGAATGAAAGAAGCATCTGCTCCTCACTCCTCAATAATGCCTTTTCACAATTACAGTGTAGTTGCCTGACAGTTCCATGCCTGTCAATTCATACCCAGTAATTTCAGACCCAAATTTGCCTCTGTAAAATATAAAAATGATGTTGTTTTATTGCATATCATCAGAAGCTCTTAAAACAAGAAACCACCACAGAACTATCGAAAGCTATTATTATAGATAAATATGCCCTCAGTATTATCTGTGTCACTTGGTGCATAATCATCATGGAGCTGCTAGCTCTGTACCATTCCTCCATCACAGCTTCCAATGATAATTGTGTTTCACCATTTTCTTTCAGGTGTATATGCAACCTAATATCATTGTTTTATAGCTGCTTCCCTTGTAAACACAAAGTAGTCTTATGTTTGTTTAACTAAGACTTTATTCAGAAACAACTCTATTTCCAACTTCATACATACATTCTACATACATTCAACATGTACCATTTGATTTCCATACAAGAACATTGGGAGAGACCCATTCTGATGGATCAGCAGGCTCTATGATGTCAGCATGCTGTAGTCTTAAGAGCTCTCTAAGTGGTTGGTGGAATGCTATGGGTACGTTCTCACTTTGTGTTGTACAGGTATTGCATTTCCCTTCATCTGTATTTCATGTCTTAAATGTATGGCAGTGCCAGGAGTATCAGCAAAAATGTCTGAGAAATCAGCAATCATATCAACATATGGATGCTGCATCATCTGTAATACGGTTCTGTGCTATTTGGGTCTAACACTGTTCATAGATATTTCTAATGTTTCCAGCCCAATATTGAGACTCATTTTTGTGACACATACACTTTCCCTTCTGTTGTGTGCCCTTTCTATTCCAGTTTCCATAGAGTAATAGGAGAACTTCCATATCCCCATGGCTCTCTGTCTGAAGGCTGTAGGTGCAGATCTAATGTAGTAAGAAGTTTATTGTAAGTAGATGGGAAAGGATAGTGTACAGACAACCAGAATCAGCCATCATCCACACTTAATGGGCATTAAGTTTTACTCTACAACATCACACTTAAAGCATGGTCAGGAAGCGGTTCATCTGCCTCATCCTTATCATATGGTGCATCAGTAATGGAATGGATAGCAGACTTGCAAGCTGCAAAGTGGCCCCTTTTCTTGCACCTGTTACAAGTCACCTTTTATACAGGACAGTGAGCAAAATTGGCTTTCTGGGCAGAGTCTCCACATTGGTAGCCACTTTCTGGAACCATGACATATGGGAAAATTGGTCTTGGAAGGATTTAGACTGAACAGACTAGATTTCAGGAGATAGTTTTGAGGTACCAAAGAGAGTGATTTAGCACCATGAAGAGTATTTTTCACCCCTAGCCATCTCTATAACTTTATCCAAGGTAAGTTTCTCTTCCAGTAGCAATTTTCCACACAGATTGGAGCAGTTTGCTTTCATAACAATCTGATCCTGAATCATTTCATCAGTAAAGCTGGCAAACTTACAGGTTACACTTAAGGCACACAACACCGTGACATATTGATCAATAGATTCACCAGGCAGTTGGGAGCTAGAATAGAACTTGTAACATTCAGCAATCTCATTGAAAGTAGGCATAAGGGTTGGCATTCCCTTCCAAGTTGGTAGGAAAGGACAAATGAGTATGTATTCTTTGGCCTTCAGGGCCCAGGCAGTGAAGCAATATAGCCTGTTCTGCTGGAGTAAAATCAGGGCTCTGTATGGTGAGGAAGTTATTGCAGAAATATAACCTCTATTGTCTCTAGGGAAGAGTAGGTTATCCTGGGGTGGACAAGAAAAGGGGTGGTGGTGGGATATGAGCCATGCTACAGTAGGCATCCAGTGAACAACAGAGCTCAGGTCTGAAAAGGAAAAGGTGTGTAGCACGGGTTGCTTTTAGCCGGTGTTGTAGCAGTGATGGGCCCAACGCTGCAAGGATCCCCACAATGCATCACATGCTCAGGTAGTGCATTGTGGGGTTTCTGGGTGCTGAGACAATGTGTCCCGGACCTTGACCATCAACACTGCTTGGGGTAGTGGAGGATCATCTGGGCATGCCTTGAGTGTGCCCAGCAATGAAGGAGCATCCGTCTGTGGGGAAGATAAGTTTCAGCAGCCTTCCCCACTGTCCTCCCTGAATCCCTTCTCACTGATTGTGAGAAAGGGGTCAGTATTGAGGGATAAATCAGACATTTCATTAGTCTCACTTAAACTCTTTCTGCTTGCCTTGCAAATATTTGGATGGCAAGGACTTCATTTATAAATACAGTAAGTTTACTATTCTCTATTTTGCACTTGTACCTTGTATTTTTTATTTCTTGTTAGCAAGGATGCATCTTGGCCCCGCTCCCATTCAATTTCTAGATCAACTCAATAATGGCCCAGCTCAGCAATACTGATTTTCACCCTCCAAAGTTCACGGGGAGATATATAGCCACCCTACTATATGCGGATAATGCAGCCATCCTCTCAAGGACTCCCATTGGCCTCAGAAGAGCATTGAGGGCCCTGATGCTGCACTGTAAGGAAGATTGTCTGGAAATCAATTATCACAAAACTAAAATCATGGCCTTTGCTAAGGGGCCCAAGATCCACTCTTGGAGGATTGAGGGACATAAGATCAAACAAGTGGCTCATTTTGAGTACCTGGGCATAGTCTTTCACTCCGGTGGCTACAGAAAAGCCCATGGAGAACATGTAGCCCTAAATGCACAGAGAAGCCCTTCCGCCATCCTTCAATTTATGTGTACAATAGGAGGCCACTACTTTCCCACAGCTCTCGAACAGTTTCAAGCCAAGTCATTAGCTCAACTACTCTATGGAGCTCAACTGGGTCCTTTCCCCAATATTGTGACCCTGGAACGTGTATAATCCAAATCCTTGAGGGCAGCGCTCCATGTACCAAGATGTGTCTCCAATACCACCCTATGCCTGGAGACAGGCCAGATCAAGATTGAGGCTGGGGTGTGGATGGCCACTCTCTCCTATTGGCTTAGACTATCCTTTTGCCCAATTGGTCTTGCCCCTCTAACCCTGCATGATGATGACCAGTCTAGTTGGACTCAGGCAAATGAGGCAAAATCAGCTTCCCTAGGCATCTCCCCACTGTCCCTGCTCAACATGGGCTACGATCAGGCAAAAGCAACTATGAAGCAGCGCATTACAGACACTGAGTGCCAAATGGACCTCAGTAGTGTCTCAAAATTTAAATATACTGCCTCTCCTGCAGCATATTCTCCCCTGCTAACTGGACGAGGCACCTTTTACCGTGGTGATTCTCGTTATTTAGCAGGGGGAGAGTAACTGGTCATATCCACCCCCAGCACAGTACTTCCAATGACTGTTGCTGGTGTCTATTTTATGTTTCTTTTTAGAATCTGAGCCCTTTGGGGACAGGGTTCCATCTTATTTTTTGTTATTTCTCTATGTAAACCACCCTAAGCCATTTTTGGAAGGGAGGTATAGAAATTGAATTAATAACAACAGCAACAACAACAACAACAACCCCCAGTGAGGCACTAGCTTGGCGTGGTTGTGGGGCTTGTGTGCTCTGAGGAAGGTGAGAGCTATGCCAGAGGTCCAACCATACTGGACAGGTCTCACCAGAGGAGCCAGACAAAGAGTGCCTCTCCCATCAACAATAACAATATGGTGAGACGTAACTTTAATAAATCTATACCGGATTGGTCGTCGCCCGGGTCAACAAGGACCGCGCCAGGTGCTATAGTCCCTGGACATCTGGTGGCAAGTGGGCAACAGGACTCAAGATCTTCATTTGAGCAACCAGGGCTGGAGACTGCAAGGTTACTGGAAGAAATGTCGTTTAACCGAAAAAAATATACGAAAAATGCCAACAAGGAAATAATGATCTGCTATTACAAGTCTAGTCCAACTAGAAGAGGGTATTTAAAAAGAATGTACCAAATTTTGAAAGAGAAGCATCCAGATACAGAAATAACAGAACAAAAGCTAGCAGATAAGAGAGGATTCATAATAAAAAATAAAGTATTCACAGGAGTTGAGCTGGAAGAACTGCAAAGAGCAACACAGGCTCAAGATATGGAAGAAGAATTACCACCAATTGAAGAAGTTGCTCAGGTGCAGGTGGAGGAGGTGTTGGAAATAGAGGATGCCACTGTTGCTGAACTGTTTCAAAATCAAAACCAGGCAACCGCCCCTTTGCCTTCACCTCAAAAACCCAAGTTTAACAGAAAAGCAACAAGAACTAAAGCAAAAAATAACTGATCACAGGAACCAAACAACCACCAGGGTTCGACTTCCAGCTCTAAAAGCAGTTGCCAAAAAACAACTTGCTCAGGCATTAAAAGATGTCAGTGCTGCACTTGCAGAAATAACAACCAAGAATTTGCAAGAAACAATCCAACTAGTGTACAGTGCAGCAACAATAACAACACAAGAGCTCGGATATAAGATCAATGGACCTGTAAAAAAAGAAAGTAGTACATCACCTAAATGGAAGATGAGATTAGAAAATAAAATCTCCAGGCTTAGATCAGATGCTAGTAAATTGAAAGATATGAAAGAGAAGAAGCTGAAGAATGAAAACACCAAACAGTATCTGATCCAAAAATACCACCTAGATTCAAGGAAAATTAGAGACGTCCAGGAAATAATAAAGCAGCAAATAACAGCAGTGTCAAAGAAGATTAGCAGATACGAAGCCAGAATTACACAACACAGGCAGAATCTCCAATCCCAGTCAAATCAGAGACGTTTCTACCAAAGCAAAGAAGGAGAAACTGCAAGGAACGCAGAAACACCAAATAAAGAAGAAACAGTGCAATTCTGGGGAAAATTATGGGACAATCCAATAGATTATAATAAAAAAGCAGGCTGGATGAAAGAGGTCAAAAAATGTAACCAACAAATGCAAGATCTAATAATAACACCAGAATTAATAAGTGAAAGAGCCAAGAAAATTAAAAATTGGACTGCTCCGGACGACGATGAACTGCATGGCTTTTGGCTTAAACACCTAACAAGCCTTCATAAACAACTATCAAAACAGTTCAATCACATTTTGCAAGGAGGTGATATTGAACAATGGCTAACAACTGGGAAAACTCATCTCATCATGAAAGACCCAGCAAAAGGTGCAGTTCCAAGTAATTATAGACCAGTAATTCTCAAACTTGGGTCCTCAGGTGTTATTGGACTTCAACTCCCATAATCCCCAGCCTCAGTGGCCTTTGGTTGGGGATTATGGGAGCTGAAGTCCAATAACACCTGAGGACCCAAGTTTGAGAATCACTGTTATAGACCAATAACCTGCCTGCCAACCATGTTCCAATTATTAACTGGAATAATAGCAGATGAAGTGATGCAACACTTATTAACTAACAAACAGCTTCCAGTTGAACAGAAAGGAAATTGCCTGAACACCAGAGGCACAAAAGACCAGCTGCTGATTGACAAAATGATTTTAGAAAACTGCAAGAGAAGAAAAACAAATCTAAGTGTTGCATGGATTGACTACAAGAAAGCCTTCGATTCATTGCCTCACACATGGATACTAAAATGTTTAGAAACAACTGGTGTCTGCAAAAACATTCAGATATTTATTTAAAAAAGCAATGAGCATGTGGAGTACACAGTTAACAATTAATGGCGAGACACTTGGACAGATTAGCATTAGAAGAGGCATTTTCCAAGGGGACTTGCTTTCCCCTCTGTTGTTTGTAATCGCCATGACCCCACTTTCACAAATACTAAAGAAAACAGGCCTCGGATACCAAACATCTAAAACATCAAGTAAAATCAACCATCTGCTGTACATGGACGATCTGAAGTTGTATGGAAAGTCCCAGTCAGAAATTGAATCACTGCTAAACACTGTCCGTATATTCAGTAGCGATATAGCAATGGAGTTTGGACTAGACAAGTGTGCTGCATTAATAATGAAAAGAGGGAAAATAACAAAAACAGAAGGAATAGAACTGTCCAATGGAAGCAAGATCAGGAACCTGGAAGAGAAAGAACATTACAAATACTTGGGCATTCTCCAGGCTGATACATTGCACACACTGAAGTTAAAAGAAAAATTGGAAGTGAATACATCAGGAGAGGTAGAAAAATCCTCAAGTCCAAACTCAATGGCGGGAACACCATACAAGCCATAAACACCTGGGCTATACCTGTTATCATATACAGTGCAGGAATAAAAGACTGGACCCAAGCAGAGCTAGAGACGCTGGATCGTAAGACCAGGAAAATCATGACCATCAATCATGCTCTGCAACCCCGCAGTGATGTCGATAGGCTCTACCGCCCTCGCAGCTCAGGTGGAAGAGGAATGCTGCAAGTCCATCAAACAGTAGAGGAGGAGAAAAAAGGCCATGAAGAATATATCAAGGACAGTGAAGAATATGCACTTCAGATGGTCAATAACACAAAACTATTCAACACCAATGAAAGAAAGCAGGCCTACAAGAAAGAACAAGTCAAGAACCAAGCAGAAAAATGGAAAAATAAGCCCCTGCATGGTCAATATTTGCACAATATAAGTGGAAAATCAGACATCACCAAGACCTGGCAATGGCTTAAGAATGGTTACTTGAAGAAAGAAACAGAGGGTTTAATACTGGCTGCGCAAGAACAGGCACTAAGAACAAATGCAATAAGAGCAAAAGTAAAAAAATCCACAACAAACAGCAAGTGCCGCCTTTGTAAAGAAGCAGATGAAACAGTGGACCACCTAATCAGCTGTTGTAAAAAGATCACACAGACTGACTACAAACAAAGGCATGACAAGGTAGCAGGGATGATACACTGGAACATCTGCAAAAAATACAAGCTACCTGTAGCCAAACATTGGTGGGACAATAAAATTGAAAAAGTTGAAGAAAATGAAGATGTGAAAATATTATGAGACTTCCAACTACAAACAGACAAACATCTGCCACACAATACACGAGATATAACTGTAGTCGAGAAGAAAGAAAAACAAGTCAAAATAATCGACATAGCAATACCAGGGGATAGCAGAATAGAAGAAAAAGAAATAGAAAAAATCACCAAATACAAAGATCTATAAATTGAAATTGAAAGGCTGTGGCAGAAAAAGACTAAAATAATCCCAGTGGTAATTGGCGCCCTAGGTGCAATTCCAAAACAACTTGAAGAACAACTCAACACCATAGGGGCCACAGAAATCACCATCAGCCAATTACAAAAATCAACTTTACTGGGAACAGCCTATATTCTGCGACGACATCTATAACAACAGCAACAACATTGACAATAAAATTCAGCCATCCCAAGTGCTTGGGAAGGACTCGATGTCTCGATAAAACAAACCAGTCAATAACACCTGTCTGGCTTTGTAAAGAATAATAATATCTCACTCATTTGGAAGTCCCAAACCACAGAAGGCCGTTCACTTTGGCTCACTGCCATGGTCTCCTATCAGCAGTGCTAGAGGGCCATTACAGAAAGATCCCACTCGCAGAGCGATTATGTCCCTGTGGCTCAAAACAGATTGAAACTATTGAGCATGTCCTTTTATACTGCCTGTTTTATAGAGATATTCATGTCACCCTTATTCTCTCATTGCTAAGCAATGACGTTCGAGACAATTCTACAGTTTTCTATTGCTTTCTGACTCTAACCCTACCATTACACATAGTGTTGCCAAGTTCTGTGCAGCTGCAATCGGCATCTATTACTACTGCTACTTTGAGGTGCAAGAGATCTAACTTGTGAACCTTGATCTGAACCAAATTTAGTCCCGTTGTAGAGACAGTTAAAGGTTGATTAGTTTGTACTAGAACAACTTGTTTTCTATATGTTGAACAATTTTGTCCTTTAGTATGCTTTCCATACTTAACGTCTATAACCTGGCACCGAACTTAAGCTGGTTGGCCTGTAATTACCTGGATCCCCCCAGATCCCTTTTTGAAAATTACAAAGTTACATTGTAGTTACATTGGCTTTCCAGTCCTCTGGTACACAGCCTGATTGTAGGGACAAGTTACATATTTTTGCTAAGAGATAAGCAGCTTAACATTTGAGATGCTTCAGAACTCTTGGGTGGATGCTATCTGGACCTGGTGATTTGTTAATTCCCACCCACCCCCAAGACAATTTAGAACATCTTCCCTTGTCACCTCAAATTGGCCCAGTTCTTCAGCTGCTAAATCTCAAAAGCTCAATTCTGGAGAGGGTATATGGTCAGTATCCTCCGCCGTGAAGACAGATGCAAAGAATTCATTTAACTTCTCTGCAATCTCCATATCCTCTTTAATAAACCCGTTCATGTCCTCCTCATCTAAGGGGCTAACCGCAAGCCTGGAAGGTTTTCTGGTTTTTGTTACTCCCCACGACACTTCGATATGCTCCTCAAACTCTCTATTTTCATTTCTTATTGTCTCCTTGCATTTCCTTTGCCAGACTTTATGTTCCTTTCTGTTCTCTTCATTTGGGCAGGACTTCCATTTTCTGAAGGAAGTCTTCTTCCCTTTTATAGCTTCCTGACTCTATTTGTTAGCCATATTGGTGTCCTCCTGAACTTGGTGGTACCTTTCCTCCTTCTTGGTATACATTCCAACTGTGCTTCTAGTACTGTGGGGTTAAATAAATTCCATGATTTCTGGAGTGATTTGACCCTCCTGACTTTCCTTTTCAACTTCCTTCTTACCAGTCCCCTCATTTTTGAGAAGTTTCCTCTTCTGAAGTTCAACATATCTGTGTTGGACTTCCTTGATAATTCTCCACTTGCATGTATGCTGAATTGGATCACACTATAGACACTGCTACCCAATGGTAGCAGACGCTGCAACTCTGACATCTCGCACCAGGTCCTGGGCTCCACTCAGGATTAAGTCTACAGTTGCCATCCCTCTGGTTGGTTCTGCAACTAACTTTTCTAAGGCACAGTCATTTAGCACGTCTAGAAATATGGCCTCTCTTTTATTACCCGAATGTGAATTTATCCAGTAGTCGAAGTCACCCATTATTATTGCCCTGTCTCTCCTTGATGCCTCTCTTATTTGCTTCTCCAGCTCCAGGTCACATTCAACATTATAACCCAGAGCACAATAGCATGTCCCTAGTAACACATTTCCTTTCAGTCCTCATAATGTTACCCATAATGATTCTGTGGAGGACGCCAGTCCACCTAGGTTTTCTGGCTTGTTGGAATCTATCCCTTCTTTGATATACAGTGCTACTGCTCCCTCAATCCTCCCCTCTCTGTTTCTTCTATAGAGTTTAAATCCAGGAATCACCATGTCCCACTGGTTCTCACCAGGTTTCTGTACACCCAATATCTATCTATGTTTTCATTAGCAACCAAGCACTCCAACTTGGAGGCTTCTGGCATCGGTATATAGACACTTATATGCCAAGCCCCTCACCTGGTGTTGATGTGTGCTATCCCCCTTACCAGCCTTTAATGTGGTACTCTGTCCGCTTCTGGTACTCTGTCCCCTTCTGGTTCATCCGAACGAAACATCTGCACCACTGCACCTTAAAGGATTTTGCTGGCTGTACCAGATAACTCCCTTTCAGCAATCCCCCAGGCATAATTTTAAAAGCTGCTCTACTCTTCAACCTTTTTTATTTTAAGTGCCATCAGTCTGGTTCCATCTTGGTTCAAGTGGAGTCTGTCCCTTTTGTACAGGCTTTGCTTGCTCCATAATGCATACCAGTGCCTAATAAATCTAAACCCCTCCTCCCGGCACCACCATCTCATCCATGCATTGAGACCCCTCAGCAACACCTGTCTCACTGTCCCTGCACATGGAACAGGTAGCATTTTAGAGAAACCCATACTACTGGGTGGGGGATGCTGCCACCATCATGAGAACAGAAAATGATAAAGACAGCAAATGAAGAGAGAAGCCAGTTTTGCCTGCCTTCTTTGTCCTCCAAGCCCTCTGAAATTGAGGAAGTAGTTCTTGAAGGAGAAATTAGTTAAACCTTTGACTCAGCCTATAAGAAATGTTTGATTCAGCCTACCCCCTCCTCCACCTAGGAAGTTGCTCTAGGTGTGTGTGTGTGTGTGTGTGTGTGTGTAGATAGATATAGATATAGATATAGACCTATTTTCCTTGAAAACTCATATTTTAACTAAGGAGGAGCTTCTAAAATCACCTCCAAGTTTGCTTTAGGAGAAATTTGGTGAGAAGTCTTGTTCTGAAAGCCTTATTGGTACATTTATTTTACTTCCCTTCAGATTTGAAACCCTTTTTCCTTGGTCATGATCCTGTGACTTTCACAGCAGCCTGACACACAGAAATTAAGCAGATGAAGCTTTCTCCATTGCTTTATTTCTGTGACAGGAGCAAAGCTTCACCTAGTAGCAATGTGAAAGGAATCTGAGAGGAATTTTATTGGGGGTACATAGTTTTTTTCGGGGGCCCTTCCCTTCTCCATTAGTCATCCTGTTTTTATCTACTATGGTTTTATGCAGAGGCGTAACTAGGGAAAACGGCGCCCGGGGCAAGCACTGAAATTGCGCCCCCCCCGCCGCGCGCCCCCCGCCACCCCCGGAAATATGGAAATCTGTCACAGCCATAGTCAAATGTGGGTTGTGGGCTGCATCCGTGCAAGTATACTGGGACAGGAAAAAGGAAACATGAGGCTACAAGGCTCTTTAAAAATATATATTTTAAAGAAATGTCTTGCACACCAACAGCCGAAGTTTGCAGTCCTCATGACCAGAAAATAAATGCTTTTAAACATAGTAATAGGTTTTGTGTCCCAAAATGGAAAAGACAAGACAGGTATTCAGAGGCGTAACTAGGGAAAATGGCGCCTAAGGCAAGCACTGAAATTGCGCCACTGTCCAAGCAGGAATGATGGGACTTGTAGTCAGCAATATCTGGAAATCCCCGTTAAAAGGAACACTGTACCATCTAGACATGGTTGTTGATCAAAACCTGAAAACATGAGCCATCTCTGTAAAAGACTTAGAACAACAGTCAGGAGTTATGCGAGGATTCCAAGTGTCATTTTCTCTGTCTCCTCTCATTCTTTAAAAAACATGACTTTGTCCTAGAGGATCACCTGCCCAAATAGCCACTAGCAAAATAGGGGAAGAAGAAGGTGGTGGGGATGTGTGTGTCTATAAACCAGTGAATCATTCCTGCCAGCCTTTGTCTTATGATGACTGTTGGCTCATGAGGGGGTATATGTGCATTCACCACACTAGTGCTTACTTTGACACCAAGAGGGAGGAGGATACATTAGTTTGCCACACTAGACAGAGGAATTTGCAACAGGAGCAGATAGCCAAGTTCTGCCAGGGCCAAAACCAGCGTCTGCCAAACTAAGAAATCATTGTAATTTGCCCCTTCCTGTCACAAGCACTGTGCTGTTCTTTTATTATTGACTCTAACTCTCAGATATCCCAGTCATGGATGGAAAATTCAGGGTCAATTGACAAGAGACACATTTTCTACATGGAAGTTTCTTCTGTGCAGGTATTGTGCAGAAACCCATGTGTAGTGACCGCCAGGGGCATAGCAAGGTTGGAATGGGCCAAGATGGGATTTTAAAATGGGCCCCCAGCCCCTCAAAGTCCAGGGCCTCCACACATCCCAGGCCCCCAAGGATTTAAGTCTGATATTTCAAAATAAGTATGCTGCCTGGAAATACATTTCACTGAATACACACATGCACACTTCACAGTATATAGGTGATATACATTAAGTACTATATATTTGTGCTACTTTTCATGCCTAGAACACACTGGCAATGCTAATTATTAAAATGGCCCCCTCGCTGCAGATTAGCAAAGGAGACTTTCAAACATGCAGGGTGAGCCTATGTTTGTTTTCTCAGAATTCTGAACAAATTCAGTAAAGTTTGATTCCAGGAGGTTTTTCACACGAGGCTTTTAAAGCCCTTTAACACACATCTCCTCTGGAATGGAGGTGCTGCATTCACATGTTGGCCAGATTTACCCTGAAGTCCCTGCAAGTTATTGGAGAGCAGTTCACACACAAGAAAAATAAAATAAAATAAAAGCACAACACATGCTTCACAGTTCTCACTCAGACCTTCTGGGTTGCAAAACAACTTGAACATAAGTGCATTTATAAATGAAAGAAAGAATGAATGAATAAATAAATAAATATTTGTTCCAGACGTTTTTGTGATTTTCTGACATGAAACAAGCCACTTATAGGCCTTAGATAGTTTTTGTTTTTAAAGCCAGCACATTTTTCAGTCTGTTTTAAATTAAATATTCAGAGACTTCTCAGTCTCGCCCCACCCCCCCTATCAAAGCCCTATGGCAAGCAGATCCCTATATATGGGGGTAAGCACAAAAAGGAATTCCCAGCCTACCTTGCAAAAGCTGTGCTGGATGGTCTGGTCTGCTGCAGGGAGGGTCTGCTGCAGGGAGCTCTGCCAGCCTCCTTCCTGGCTTGCTGGGGCCTGCCGAGTTCAGGCTTCAGGGAGGCCTACTCGGAGGCCTCTCTGGAAGCCCGGCCCACCCGCCGATCAGCTGAGAGGCGGGGAGAGAAGAGCTCTGCAGTTTGCAGGCTGCTCCGATCCTAGGCCTCGCTGCCGATCCTAGGCCGGAGCTGGAGGCAAGTGGCTGAGGGGCCCTGGGGCTGGGCAGGTGGGCAATGGGGTGGGGGTGGCAGGAGCTGGCATGGCGCCCCCACCTCAGTGGCGCCTAGGGCACGTGCCCTGCCCTCCCCCCCAATTCCGCCTATGCTTGGGCTCTGCCCAAGAATTCCTCATCTTCTCTGATACGTCACACTGTAGTTAAGCACTCCAAGTCCTTTCACCATCGCATCCAGCAGGGAAGATGCTAGCTTGCAATTGTCACAGGTGTTTGTTTATCACTCACTCAATCATATTTATATACCGCCGGGCGATGATAGATAGATAGATAGATAGATAGATAGATAGATAGACAGATAGATAGACGTGTGTGTGGTGTACATAATCTAAGTTACAATATAAAAATAAAACAAAACACTTTCACAGAATAAAAACAATTAAAACAATTCAGAGTTAAACAATTAAATAGTTTAAAGTTAGTTTTAATTAAAATCCTGAGAAAACAGGTAGTCTTAAGAGTCTTTTCAAAAGTAATCAGAGATTGATAAATTCTTATTTTGACAGGGTGTGCATTCCAAAGCCCTGGGGCAGCCACAGAGAAGGCCTAGCTCTGAGTCGCCACCAGACAAGCTTGCAACAACCATTACCAGACTTCCCCAGATGATCTTAATAGATGGCAGGGTTCATGACAAAGGAAGCAGTCTCTTAAGTACTCTGGACATAAGTCATTCAGGGCTTTATAGGTAATAACCAGCACTTTGTATTTCGCTCAGAAACATACTGGCAGCCAGTGCAATTCTTTAAAAATCAGTGTTACATGGACCCTTGGGGTTGTTCCAGCGACCAACCAGGTTGCCACATTCTGTACCAGTTGTATTTTCCAGACGACATGCAGAGGCAGCCCCATGTAGAGTACATTACAGTAGTCAAGCCTGGAGGTTACCAGCATGTGTACTACTGTTTTAAGGTCATTTACCTCCAGAAATGGGCTTAGATGATGTATCAGCTGAAGCTGATAAAAAGTGCTCCTGGCTACTGCCTCAACCTGAGAAACCAGAGAAAGTTTTGGATCCAGGAGCACTCCCAAGCTACGTATGTGCTCTTTCAGGGGGAGTGTAACCCCATCTAGAACAGGCAGATAGAAACCATCTCTCACGTCTTGACTCCTCACAATCAGTACCTCCATCTTATTTGGATTCACTTTCAGTTTGTTATCCTTCATCCAGCCCATTACTGCCTCCAAGCAGACAATTTGGGAAGTTATGCCATTGACTGATGAAGTTGATAGGGAGAGATTTGAGCATCATCAGCACATTGATAACACTCTGCACCAAATCTCGTAATGATCTCTTCCAGCTGTTTCATGAAGATGTTAAAGAGCACTAGAGACAGTATGGAGCCTTGTGGAACGCCATATAGTAACTCTTGCTTTGTAGAGCAACAGTTTCCAATTGACACTATCTGGAATCTACCCAAGAGGTAGGAATGGAACCTCTGTAAAACTGTGCCATCTAATCCCACCTCCCTCAGGCAATTCAGAAGGATACTGTGGTCATGGTATTGAAAGCCGCTGAGAGATTCAAAAGGATCAGCAGAGTCACACAGTAGGGTCAATACTTAGTTGGAGATCATCCATCAGGCTGACCAAGGCAGTCTCAACCCCATAGCCTGCTTGAAAGCCGGTTTGAAATGGGTCTAGATAATCAGTTTCGTCCACAACTGGAGCTGAGAGGCCACCACTCTCTCAATCACCTTGCCCAACCTTTGAACATTAGAGATGGGCCTATAGTTGCCTAAATCTGAGGGGTCCAATGTAGGTTCTCCCCCCCCCCCCAGTATATTCTAACGATAGTCTCCTTAAGACAAGGCGGCATCCTGCCCTTCCTCAGAGAAGTATTTATTATGTTTACCAGACCCTCTCAGATAATCTGATTGTTAGATAAAATAAGCCAAGTTGAGCAAGGGTCAAGAGAATAGGTGATAGTTGCACAGTTCAAAACAGCTTGTCCACATCCTTAGGAGTCACAAACTGAAAGTTATCTAGTCTGACCGCATAAGAGGAGTTGCTGTAGATCCCCAAAAGGGATGTGCACGAGGCCGTGTTAGAGGCCTCCAAACCGGTTCAAATGGGGTCTGGTCCAGCGGTCCGGTGCCAGTGGGGGTGGGTGTGGTACTTTAAGGGCTTGGGGTTGCACTTACCCATCCCGCCACTTTCCCCCCACCGGCACTCCCTTTTTCTGAAATGATTTTGGGGCAGCAGCATTCCTCCCCGCTGCCCCTGCCCCTGTTGTTAGCCAGAAATACCGGAAGTCACAAGTGCAAGTCCACCCGCTGCAGTGCGCGTGCGCCAACCACGCACGTTGCACTGATGTGCACGGTGGGGTCGTGGGTGTGGCAGCAGGCACATGTGCACTTGTGACTTCCTGTATTTTCAGCTAACAATGGGGGCAGGGGTGGCAGGGAGGAACGCTGCCGCCCCAAAATCATTTCAGAAAAAGGGAGTGCCAGTGGGGGGAAAGTAGTGGGAGGGGTAAGTGCAACCCCCCCCCCTTAAAGGGAGACCCCTTCCGGCACTGGACCACACCTCCACGGTTCGGTGCACATCCCTACCCATAACAGACTCTGTCCTAATTATAGAATCCAGTTTGGCCTTAATAGGAGAGATTTTGTCCACATGCAAAGATCATTAAAAGTGTCTCAGCAGATAACTGATGGTTCCAAATTTGGATTCAAGGGGGAGGGGCTTGTACTAGCCCCCTCACAACCCTAGACAACTCCTCTGGACATGAACTTGCAGAAGAAATGCAGGGAGAAGAGAATTGCTTCTTTGCTGCATGACAAACAGATCCAGACAACAGAACTTCAGATGTGCTTATTCATCTTTATTTATTTCTCTATACAAATCACTTTGGAAACTTGTATGGAAAAGTAGTATATAAATATTCATTGCTGTTGCTGCCCATGCTGTAACCAGTTGGATTCGAGTTGAGTCTTTTCCTTTATGCACTCTCGCCATCTATTTTGCTGCTTCAGCTCCTGCAATTCTTCTGAATACCACAAGGCTAATTTTGAAGCAGGTTGTGATTGTGTCTACTGCTCTAGTGAGTGTGTTATTCCAGCTTTGCACCAGAGTGTTGACAGAATCATCGGCAGAGCAAACTCAAAACCCTTCCAAGGCTTCTATTGGATCCAATAACGTTCTTGGGCAGACCAACCTAATGTGTCTTTCATCCCTATAGAGGTGAATTCCTGTTCTCTTAGGGTAAGAAAACAAACAGAGCATATTCCGTGCAGGTCACTCACTGTCCACATTCCTTGGCATTTGATGTGCCTTCCCAGCACAATTCTTTGCTAAGTTCACTTGCACAACTCCCTGATTCCTCTTTGCAAACACATATTCCAGATGGGAACTAGATGGACCACCATCTGGTTAAGGTTGGACTCACAGTCATGCCCCTCCTTCACAGGGATGAGGGGAGTATTAGGAAGTTCCATCTGAGAAGCCCATTGGATCCAATAGGATCCCAAGAAGCCTTAGAGGGATTTAGTGTTGACTCTGCTGGTGATCCTGTTGATGCACTAGTAGAGAACAGCAAGCTCACCAGGGCAGTAGACAGGATATCTTCTAGGCATCCTCTTTTACCCACTTCAAAATTGACCCCTTGGTACAGAGAAGAACTACGGGGGCTGAAGCAGCAAGGTAGATGACTGGAGCACAAATGGGAAAATATTTAACTCGAATCCAACAGATTGCAACACAAAGAGCATTTGAAGATCTATGCTCAGGCAATACATGTGGCAAAGAAGCAATTATTTTCTGCACGTATTGTGTTTGCAAGCTCACGTCCAGCAGAGTTGTCTAGGGTTGTAAGAGTACTAGTATGTGCCCCACAATTACTACAGAGTGTGATGTGGAGGTGTCCAGCAACTCCTCTTAAGTCGTTAAGTTGGATCAGTTCCAGTTTGTGACTCCTGAGGATGTGGACAAGCTGTTTGGAACGGTGCGGCCTACCACCTTTTCTTTTGACCCTAGCCCAACATGGCTCATACTATCTGGCGGGGGGGGGGGGTTGTTGTAGAAGGCCTGTGAGATTATAATGCTTCTCTGAGGGAGAGCAGGATGCCTCCTCGCCTTAAGGAGGCAATTATTAGGACTCCTCTGAAGAAGCCTGCCTTGGTTCCCTAAGAGTTAAGCAACTATAGGCCTGTCTGCAACCTTCCATGGTTGGGCAAGGTAACTGAGAGAACATAAGAAACATAAGAATATAAGAACAGCCTTGCTAGATCAGGCCCATGGCCCATCTAGTCTAGCATCCTGTTTCGCACAGTTGCCCAACAGATGCCGCTGGAAGCCACAGGCAGGAGTTGAGGGCATGCCCTCTCTCCTGCTGTTACTCCCCTGCAACAGGTGGCCTCCGAGCACCAGGCAGTCTTGGAGGAAACTGACTATCTAGTCCCATTTCAGGTTGGCTTTTGGGTGGGCTATGGAGTGCAGACTGTTTTGGTTGGTGTGATGGCTGGTCTCCAATTGGGAATTGACAGAGGGAGTGTGACTCTGTTGGTCTTTTGGGACCTCTTGGCAGTTTTCAGTACTATTGACCATAGTATCCTTCTGGAACATCTGAGTGGGTTTGGGGTGGGAGGCATTGCTTTGTGGTGGTTCTGCTCCTACTTCTCAGGCAGGTTCCAGATGGTGTCCCTTGGAGACTGTTGTTCTTCAAAATCTGAACTTTTGTATGGTGTCCCTCAGGGCTTCATATTGTCTCCAATGTTGCTTAACATCTACATGAAACAACTGGGAGAGATAATCAGGAGATTATGGTGCAGGGTCTTATCAGTATGCTGATGACACCCAAATCTATTTCTCCATGTAAACATCATCGGGAGAAGGCGTGCTTATTGACAGGACCTTAAAGTGCACTGTCAAAAGTTCAAGCAACAGCCTTAAGGTGATTTTGTGGCACATGGGGACAGGTCACTTAGTTGACAGTGAGCCAAATTCCCCTAGATTTGGCTCCTAATAAGCAAATTGGAAAGGGGAGCAGATGCATCCCCTCCCTCTCTGGGTATCCTAAGTCAGGGATTCTCAACGTTGAGTCCCCATATGTTATTGAACTTCAACTCCCATAATCCCCAGCCCCAGTGACCTTTGGTTGGGAATTAGGGGAGTTGAAGTCCAATAACATCTGGGGACTCAACATTGAGAATCCCTGCCCTAAGTAGACCCCAGAAGTTAAATGAAGCAAGTTAACTTCCAGCCAAGGCCACTCTGCACTTGGAGTGAACCTGCCGCAGCTCTTCCCCTCTTTTTGCAAAGAATAGCAGCAAGCTAATGTGCCAATTAACTCAGCAGGAAGAACGCAGATAACACTCTATGAGGTAAATCTCCCCCCTCACAAAAGAGGTTGAGTTGGCGATAAGGACTGAGGATGCACCCATTAAAAGTACTGATTGGATTACTGGACTCTCCGTTGGTGCAAATTTCCTCTTCTCGCATCTATGCACTCTATTTTCATGACAAACAGCCTTGGCGTGCCTCAGCAATTCCTGATGATGGGAGCTGTAGTTGACAACTTCTGGGAATCCTGGCTACAGGGAACATGGCCGCTGCTCAGTTCTTTGTGCCACTTGCCAGATCAGTTTTCTTGCCTAGCCTGATCTGCCCAGTCTTCTTCACCAACATAGGAACCAGGTTCCACAGAGGAAGCACCCTTGTGGATTCACCCCATCAACTAACCCTTCCATCCTTCTCACCCCAGCCTCTGACCGAGCTGTCCCCGAGGAACGAGGTCCTTTGGGTCTTCCAGGAGGTCTGAGGTCTCTTCGTCCAGATCAAGTGATATAAACATTTGCCCCTTGCTGGGTCCATATCTATCCCTATTCCTGTTCTAAAATCCCACCTCCTCCTGCTCTAAAGTCCTCTTTCTCTTGCCCACCTGGGGATTTATACAATTAGGACTTTGAGCTAAAACGCCTCATTGCAGATGAGTGTATCTTTAATAGTAATACTGCTTTAACCACACATTTCTTTCAGCTGTACCCCATCCTACAATAAAGATTTTTGATTTTGAAACTTGTATCTTGCCTCAGTCATTTCCTGGGTCCACAACTTTGAACAGATTTAATCTGACCTGGAACTGTCCTCTCTGAGCTAATTTCCCCATGCAAGCCCAAATGCAAATTTAGCGGTGTTCACCAATCACCCCAGGACAGTTTCATTAACACCACCAGTGTTCCCTGTAACAGGGGTTCCCAGATGTGGTTGACTACAACTCCGTAATCTCCAGCCAGGGGCCATTGCAGCTGAAGATGATGGGAGCTGTAGTTAACAACTTTTGGGAATCCTGGCTACAGGGAACATGGCCCCTGCTCAGTGAGGCTCTATGAATGAATGAATCTATTATGGTCACTGACCAGCAATCAACAAATAAAAATAAAAGTAGCAATCAAGATAAAACAAAATAAGATCAAAACAACAGAGCTAGATAATAGAACATCAAAGTATACAGAGATCTCAATCACAATTAGTCAATTGCTCCTGTCTCAGTTTACAAGCTGCCACATAGCATCTTGCTACTCCAGCTGTAATGGCTATATACTGGTCTGCCAGAAGGAAGGAGATAAGAGTTCTTTGGAACACTCTCCCCCCGCCAGATTCATTCAGCCCCTTCTTTTAAGGCCCTTCTTAAGACCTACCTGTTTCATCAGGTGTTTGCCCTTTTATTATTTATTTATTTATTATTATTGTATTAATTGTTATTGGTATTGTTGTTCACCACCTAGAGTCTTTGGAGGAGGTGGTATATAGGAAAATTTTAATGAATGAATGAATGAATGAATGTAGTATTCTTCCGATCAACCTGGCATATTTTTAGAAAGTGGTTCAATCTAGGCAATGGCCCTATAATTATATGAACAATATAGAACAACATGTGAAATGGTTTCAATATTGTCCAAGCAGCATGGACATAGCCAGTTCCTGAGCAGTATTTTCTTAAATCTGTCACCCAAAATGGCAGAAAGCAGGGCATTAAACCGCACCAGTCAGAAAGCTCTCCTCTGATTTAGAGTGGTCACATTTGTGAAGTACACAGCTGGCTGAAGGTAGTTTGGGAAACCGTCTGGAATACTACTGGGGGCAACATAAATTAAATCAACTTACTTCTCCATATCCACTATTTGTTTAATAATTTCTTTGGCAGCCTCATATCCCAATGAAAATAAGTAGTGTGGAGAGAAGCCATATTTACCCAATTTATCATAGAAGTTCTTACACCAGTTAGAGTGGAACTCATCCTTCAGTACCAGGGGGGCAAGGCCCTGATGGCAGAAATGTAATTTGAACCAGCAATTAAATGGCCCAGGCCATCCCAGGGCCTCCACTCTGGTTATGCTTAAAGGTATAGGATGGCATTCGAGACACATCTAGGCACCTGAAATATGGCATGAAGGAATCTAGACTGGACCACTTCCATAGGTTTGAAATTACAGGTGGAACAGATTTGTGCCAATATTTTAGCATGTTATACCTTAAAAGCCTCTGGGATAAAATATCCCCCTTTAGTGTGGAAAAAGGTTAATATAGCAGATGCGCTCCTCTGAGCACTTGCTGCAGCATGTTCCCCATGTCCCATTTGCATGAAAAACTAAACCTAAGTACTTATAGGTTCTAATCAGTGAGGCTCTAGATTCCATCTATGTGTTTTGCATGCAGGTACTTTGCATGCAGCACTTCTGCATGGTTAGTGAGAACATCGGTCCATGGTTCTTCTCACAAATATACTCTCGCTTTGTCTTTTCTAGCTTTAGAAACTAATCATCCCTTCTATCATTTTGGATAGTTAATTGCTTTCATTGGCAGATCAGCCAGAAACACTAGAGTAAGAACCTTACAACATAGGTGTTCCATCATTAAAGTGGTAATTTCATGATAGTTGGAACTCCCCACCCCCTGAATTGCTTGTGGTTTGGGTATTCAGGCAGGGCAGTGATGTGACCGGGTGGCACTTTAGTTATCAAGGTATTGTACATTGTTTCATACTAATGAAATAGCCAGAGCCAACCATGTGATTAAAATAGGTGGATATTTTTTAATAAAAGATGAGAAACACAAAACTATCAAAGATAATTGTAGCCTATACCATGAAAACAACCATTATTGTTAACAGCACAAACGTTATCCCCAAAGTATAAAAACAACCCCTACAGCAATAAACAAACAAACAAATATTCCTGCAACATAAACAGACCCACTATCCCTTTCAAAGGTTTCAATAACTTTCAAATGTTCACAGTTCATGTCCTGGTGTGTTTAGAATCTGATTATTTAGATTCATCACCAACTGTTGGTTCAATGTATGGAGTCACCAATATAATGTGACTTTGGGGCAATGATGGAACAGGCTCTCTGGGATTGGTCACGTCTTCAGAGAAGTTATCCATCTGGACAATCACAGATGGGTTTTCAGTGCGTCGCACGTCCAATGGGCTGTCGATGGTCACAGAAGCAGATTCCTCTGGCTTTGGGGTTTTAGGCACTAAGGACAATGAACACTTTTGACAAAGAGTGGTTTCACTTGCCCTTGCAGATGCCTCTGTTGCCATTGCTGATATTTTCTTGACTGCCAAGTGCTTACTGCGCAGAATAAAACATCCGCTCAAGATCTGGAAAATAGCAGAAATCAGCCCAACCAGAAGCGCAGCTCCAACATACTGGTATTCTGGTTTATGTGGTAAATGGAAATATTCAGGGAAGAAAATTGGCACTTCTGACAAGACGGAAACCATATTCCAAACAATTGGAATGAAGACACCTATTCCCGATGATAAATTTAGAAGGCCTGCAATCAAAAAAAGGTTGGCAACGTGTTTTCTCTGTTTTTCCTTCCTATATATATTTGAGAAGGCCACAGAGAGAAAGCCTGTTTGCACTGCCCCCGCAATGGTAGCGAGTACCATGAGATTCTGGGCAGCTATAATCTCACTGGGGAGGAAGGTGTGTAGATTGCTGAATGCTGTACAGTTCATGCGATTTTGCTCATCAATAGACGGATCTTCATCGACACGGCAGATTTCCCAAATCCCAATCCAAGCAATGCTGGTTCCACCATAGTGGTTACTAAAGTGCCACACTCTCCACTGGACAAGGATTGCGGATGTCATACACATAAGCCACCCACTAAGGCTCAGGAAAAAGGCACAGAGTTGAAAGAAGCTGACCTCAGCCAGGCATTTCTTAATTTTTAATACTGCACCAGTTGACGCTACGGTATTCATTACGACGTCGCCCATCTTGGAAACTGCAGATTTACTGGGATAAAACACACACACACACACATATATATGTATATGCCATTATACACATGTAAGTACATCTTTTAAAGTTTGGACAAGGAGTGACACCAATTAGGACCCTGTTCAGCTTTGAACCTTGTTCTAGAACATCACATATCCCACCTGCAAACGTAAGAATGGAAGTCTGCTGCCTCTTCCATTATAAGTGTCAGGAACTGTTTCCCCACCTTTGAATGCAGACTTCTGGAAGCTACTTAAACTGCCCCACCACCAAGCTCCCAACAGTCCTTTTACAAGGAAGTAGAAAAGGCTCCTGGGAAAGCGGTCAACAGGTCAAGATTCAAATACTAGGTTGAAAGGTTACGTGCCCAGAAAAGGAGCGGATTCTATACTTTGAGCAGCATCTGCACCCACCCACACAAGCTTGGCTATCTTGATTACCGTGAATGGTCCTTTTGCTGCAGTTTTCTCTCACAGACATCTAACCAAAGTCACTGGGTCATTCACACAACCAAAACCTGTGTTGTAGCAGGGTTTGGCAGGTGTGTACCATGTGCTCCCAATTTTGTGATTAAGCAAGGTAGGTGGAAACCCGGGTAGAAGTGATTCTGTGGAAACAATGTAGGAGGAAAACCTGGGTAGCGTTTCCCACAACCTTGCTTCCACACAATCACTTCTACCTAGGATTTCCTCTTACCTTGTTCCTCACAACTGAAAATTTGGAGTTCCCAAAACCAGGGAGAACCCATTTTTTGATTCTGTAAATGACCTCAATGAATGGCCTTTTCTCAGCAGCCTTCAGTTGCTATATTTTTAAAGCAACTGGTGGAGGAGGATTAAATCAGTCAGAAGAGAGTGGGGGAATTCACAGGTGCAGAGACAGGGAGAGAGAATCTGAGGTAGTTTAGGTTTAGCTGGACCAGAAGCAGCCTGGAAAGCTGTGAGTCCAAGCAATTGTTCTCTTTGGGAATCTGAGGCAGGATCAGCAGTTTTACTGTCTGCGACAGAAGTCCATGGCTTCAGCTATGCTCTGCTTTTAGTCTTGGAAATACAACCCATTATTACATGGACAATATAATTCTCAAGTGCTTTCTTAGCCAAAGAAAATGGTGCAGCGCTACCACTGGACTTCTTACTCTTTGGGAAGGTGGGAGCTCTTAATAGCATATACTTACATGTATCTGCGAAGTACTGTAGCATGTACCAGTATGTATGGCTCAAGAGCGTAGCGTGCAAAGATCCAGGTCTTCAAGCTGCCTTCCTCGCCAAAGGAAGACCTGTGAGCGTTTGAGCTGGGCGCCACGGCAACTCCTCTCTAGAGTTCTGAGCCGGTTAGAATGCTGCCAACCACCCTGCTAACTTTAAAAGGGGCACATTTTTTAAAGGGGAGATGGTCCTATTTTTCGCGAGGGGAGAGCAACTGTGCCTATTCAATTTAGAACTGCAACCTTCCCAGAGGATCTTGTTAATGTCTCCCTTGGACTTCTTTTTAGAGAAGGAAGCCTTCTGGGACAGGGAATTGTTTCATATTCCATTTGCTATGTAAAATGCATTTAGAAATATTTGTTATTGCAAATTAGATAGTGTGTGTGTGTGTGTGTGTGTGTGTGTGTGTGTGTGTGTGTGTAATTTGTAATCACAACCAAATGAAAGTACATGAAGGCCTGACTGCCTGACTTTAGAGTAGTGGTGTGCACGGAACCACTCCCTGCAGGTGCATTGTGAGCCCTTTGGGGACAGGGATCCATCTTATTTATTTGTTATTTCTCCGTGTAAACCGCCCTGAGCCATTTTTGTAAGGGCGGTATAGAAATCTAATTAATTAATTAATTAATAATAATAATAATAATAATAATAATAAAGCAACTTTACTGGGAACAGCCTATATTCTGCGACGATATCTATAACAATAGCAACAACATTGACAATAAAATTCAGCCATCCCAGGTCCTTGGGAAGGACTCAATGTCTGGATAAAACAAACCAGTCCATAACACCTGTCTGACTGTGTAAATAAAAAAATAAATAATAATAATAAATCATATATTTTTTCCGTTTAAGTGATGTTTCTTCCAGTAACCTTGCAGTCTCAAGCCCTGGTTGCTCAACTGAAGATCCTGAGTCCTGTAGCCCACTTGCCACCAGATGTCCAGGGACTCCAGCACCTGGCGTGGTCCTTGTTGACCCAGGCGCCGACCGATCCAGTATAGATTTATTAAAGTTACATCTCACCATATTGTTGATGGGAGAGGCACTCTTTGTCTGGCTCCTCTGGTGAGACCTGTCCAGTATGGTTGGACCTCTGGCATAGATGCTTTCAGGCAGCAAGCACTGCCTGAAATGACACAGAAGCGCTCGCTCGGGCTCCTTGGAGCTTGAGGTCATGTCCCCTTTGCGCGTGATGTCACATGATGTCACCTCTGGAGGGAGAGAAAGGAGAATAGACGCTTTCAGGCAGCAAACACTGCTTGAAAATGATTGGCAAGCACTCGCTTGTAGCTTGTAGGGGGGGTGTTCGTTCAGGGCACACCCTGTGTGCCTAACGTCAAGTTTATTCGATTGTGTCTACTGCCCTAGTAAGTTCATTATTCCAAGTCTGAACAATGGCATCAACAGAATCACTGGCAGAACCAACCTTAAAGCCTTCCAAGGCTTCTTGGAATCCTATTGGATCCAATAACCTTTGGGGGCAACCATCCTAATGTGTCCTTCACCCAAGTGTGCTGTTCTTTTATTATTGACTCTAACTCTCAAATATCCCAGTCATGGATGGAAAAATTCAGGGTCAATTGACAAGAGACACATTTTCTACATGGAAGTTTCTTCTGTGCAGGTATTGTGCAGAAACCCATGTGTAGTGACCGCCAGGGGCATAGCAAGGTTGGAATGGGCCAAGATGGGATTTTAAAATGGGCCCCCAGCCCCTCAAAGTCCAGGGCCTCCACACATCCCAGGCCCCCAAGGATTTAAGTCTGATATTTCAAAATAAGTATGCTGCCTGGAAATACATTTCACTGAATACACACATGCACACTTCACAGTATATAGGTGATATACATTAAGTACTATATATTTGTGCTACTTTTCATGCCTAGAACACACTGGCAATGCTAATTATTAAAATGGCCCCCTCGCTGCAGATTAGCAAAGGAGACTTTCAAACATGCAGGGTGAGCCTATGTTTGTTTTCTCAGAATTCTGAACAAATTCAGTAAAGTTTGATTCCAGGAGGTTTTTCACACGAGGCTTTTAAAGCCCTTTAACACACATCTCCTCTGGAATGGAGGTGCTGCATTCACATGTTGGCCAGATTTACCCTGAAGTCCCTGCAAGTTATTGGAGAGCAGTTCACACACAAGAAAAATAAAATAAAATAAAAGCACAACACATGCTTCACAGTTCTCACTCAGACCTTCTGGGTTGCAAAACAACTTGAACATAAGTGCATTTATAAATGAAAGAAAGAAT
Source organism: Hemicordylus capensis (assembly GCF_027244095.1). Classification (NCBI taxonomy): domain Eukaryota; kingdom Metazoa; phylum Chordata; class Lepidosauria; order Squamata; family Cordylidae; genus Hemicordylus; species Hemicordylus capensis. The sequence continues at coordinate 154,621,166 of NC_069659.1, read as the reverse complement.
GAATGAATAAATAAATAAATATTTGTTCCAGACGTTTTTGTGATTTTCTGACATGAAACAAGCCACTTATAGGCCTTAGATAGTTTTTGTTTTTAAAGCCAGCACATTTTTCAGTCTGTTTTAAATTAAATATTCAGAGACTTCTCAGTCTCGCCCCACCCCCCCTATCAAAGCCCTATGGCAAGCAGATCCCTATATATGGGGGTAAGCACAAAAAGGAATTCCCAGCCTACCTTGCAAAAGCTGTGCTGGATGGTCTGGTCTGCTGCAGGGAGGGTCTGCTGCAGGGAGCTCTGCCAGCCTCCTTCCTGGCTTGCTGGGGCCTGCCGAGTTCAGGCTTCAGGGAGGCCTACTCGGAGGCCTCTCTGGAAGCCCGGCCCACCCGCCGATCAGCTGAGAGGCGGGGAGAGAAGAGCTCTGCAGTTTGCAGGCTGCTCCGATCCTAGGCCTCGCTGCCGATCCTAGGCCGGAGCTGGAGGCAAGTGGCTGAGGGGCCCTGGGGCTGGGCAGGTGGGCAATGGGGTGGGGGTGGCAGGAGCTGGCATGGCGCCCCCACCTCAGTGGCGCCTAGGGCACGTGCCCTGCCCTCCCCCCCAATTCCGCCTATGCTTGGGCTCTGCCCAAGAATTCCTCATCTTCTCTGATACGTCACACTGTAGTTAAGCACTCCAAGTCCTTTCACCATCGCATCCAGCAGGGAAGATGCTAGCTTGCAATTGTCACAGGTGTTTGTTTATCACTCACTCAATCATATTTATATACCGCCGGGCGATGATAGATAGATAGATAGATAGATAGATAGATAGATAGATAGATAGACGTGTGTGTGGTGTACATAATCTAAGTTACAATATAAAAATAAAACAAAACACTTTCACAGAATAAAAACAATTAAAACAATTCACAGAGTTAAACAATTAAATAGTTTAAAGTTAGTTTTAATTAAAATCCTGAGAAAACAGGTAGTCTTAAGAGTCTTTTCAAAAGTAATCAGAGATTGATAAATTCTTATTTTGACAGGGTGTGCATTCCAAAGCCCTGGGGCAGCCACAGAGAAGGCCTAGCTCTGAGTCGCCACCAGACAAGCTTGCAACAACCATTACCAGACTTCCCCAGATGATCTTAATAGATGGCAGGGTTCATGACAAAGGAAGCAGTCTCTTAAGTACTCTGGACATAAGTCATTCAGGGCTTTATAGGTAATAACCAGCACTTTGTATTTCGCTCAGAAACATACTGGCAGCCAGTGCAATTCTTTAAAAATCAGTGTTACATGGACCCTTGGGGTTGTTCCAGCGACCAACCAGGTTGCCACATTCTGTACCAGTTGTATTTTCCAGACGACATGCAGAGGCAGCCCCATGTAGAGTACATTACAGTAGTCAAGCCTGGAGGTTACCAGCATGTGTACTACTGTTTTAAGGTCATTTACCTCCAGAAATGGGCTTAGATGATGTATCAGCTGAAGCTGATAAAAAGTGCTCCTGGCTACTGCCTCAACCTGAGAAACCAGAGAAAGTTTTGGATCCAGGAGCACTCCCAAGCTACGTATGTGCTCTTTCAGGGGGAGTGTAACCCCATCTAGAACAGGCAGATAGAAACCATCTCTCACGTCTTGACTCCTCACAATCAGTACCTCCATCTTATTTGGATTCACTTTCAGTTTGTTATCCTTCATCCAGCCCATTACTGCCTCCAAGCAGGCAATTTGGGAAGTTATGCCATTTACTGATGAAGTTGATAGGGAGAGATTTGAGCATCATCAGCATATTGATAACACTCTGCACCAAATCTCGTAATGATCTCTTCCAGCTGTTTCATGAAGATGTTAAAGAGCACTAGAGACAGTATGGAGCCTTGTGGAACGCCATATAGTAACTCTTGCTTTGTAGAGCAACAGTTTCCAATTGACACTATCTGGAATCTACCCAAGAGGTAGGAATGGAACCTCTGTAAAACTGTGCCATCTAATCCCACCTCCCTCAGGCAATTCAGAAGGATACTGTGGTCATGGTATTGAAAGCCGCTGAGAGATTCAAAAGGATCAGCAGAGTCACACAGTAGGGTCAATACTTAGTTGGAGATCATCCATCAGGCTGACCAAGGCAGTCTCAACCCCATAGCCTGCTTGAAAGCCGGTTTGAAATGGGTCTAGATAATCAGTTTCGTCCACAACTGGAGCTGAGAGGCCACCACTCTCTCAATCACCTTGCCCAACCTTTGAACATTAGAGATGGGCCTATAGTTGCCTAAATCTGAGGGGTCCAATGTAGGTTCTCCCCCCCCCCCAGTATATTCTAACGATAGTCTCCTTAAGACAAGGCGGCATCCTGCCCTTCCTCAGAGAAGTATTTATTATGTTTACCAGACCCTCTCAGATAATCTGATTGTTAGATAAAATAAGCCAAGTTGAGCAAGGGTCAAGAGAATAGGTGATAGTTGCACAGTTCAAAACAGCTTGTCCACATCCTTAGGAGTCACAAACTGAAAGTTATCTAGTCTGACCGCATAAGAGGAGTTGCTGTAGATCCCCAAAAGGGATGTGCACGAGGCCGTGTTAGAGGCCTCCAAACCGGTTCAAATGGGGTCTGGTCCAGCGGTCCGGTGCCAGTGGGGGTGGGTGTGGTACTTTAAGGGCTTGGGGTTGCACTTACCCATCCCGCCACTTTCCCCCCACCGGCACTCCCTTTTTCTGAAATGATTTTGGGGCAGCAGCATTCCTCCCCGCTGCCCCTGCCCCTGTTGTTAGCCAGAAATACCGGAAGTCACAAGTGCAAGTCCACCCGCTGCAGTGCGCGTGCGCCAACCACGCACGTTGCACTGATGTGCACGGTGGGGTCGTGGGTGTGGCAGCAGGCACATGTGCACTTGTGACTTCCTGTATTTTCAGCTAACAATGGGGGCAGGGGTGGCAGGGAGGAACGCTGCCGCCCCAAAATCATTTCAGAAAAAGGGAGTGCCAGTGGGGGGAAAGTAGTGGGAGGGGTAAGTGCAAACCCCCCCCCCTTAAAGGGAGACCCCTTCCGGCACTGGACCACACCTCCACGGTTCGGTGCACATCCCTACCCATAACAGACTCTGTCCTAATTATAGAATCCAGTTTGGCCTTAATAGGAGAGATTTTGTCCACATGCAAAGATCATTAAAAGTGTCTCAGCAGATAACGGATGGTTCCAAATTTGGATTCAAGGGGGAGGGGCTTGTACTAGCACCCTCACAACCCTAGACAACTCCTCTGGACATGAACTTGCAGAAGAAATGCAGGGAGAAGAGAATTGCTTCTTTGCTGCATGACAAACAGATCCAGACAACAGAACTTCAGATGTGCTTATTCATCTTTATTTATTTCTCTATACAAATCACTTTGGAAACTTGTATGGAAAAGTAGTATATAAATATTCATTGCTGTTGCTGCCCATGCTGTAACCAGTTGGATTCGAGTTGAGTCTTTTCCTTTATGCACTCTCGCCATCTATTTTGCTGCTTCAGCTCCTGCAATTCTTCTGAATACCACAAGGCTAATTTTGAAGCAGGTTGTGATTGTGTCTACTGCTCTAGTGAGTGTGTTATTCCAGCTTTGCACCAGAGTGTTGACAGAATCATCGGCAGAGCAAACTCAAAACCCTTCCAAGGCTTCTATTGGATCCAATAACGTTCTTGGGCAGACCAACCTAATGTGTCTTTCATCCCTATAGAGGTGAATTCCTGTTCTCTTAGGGTAAGAAAACAAACAGAGCATATTCCGTGCAGGTCACTCACTGTCCACATTCCTTGGCATTTGATGTGCCTTCCCAGCACAATTCTTTGCTAAGTTCACTTGCACAACTCCCTGATTCCTCTTTGCAAACACATATTCCAGATGGGAACTAGATGGACCACCATCTGGTTAAGGTTGGACTCACAGTCATGCCCCTCCTTCACAGGGATGAGGGGAGTATTAGGAAGTTCCATCTGAGAAGCCCATTGGATCCAATAGGATCCCAAGAAGCCTTAGAGGGATTTAGTGTTGACTCTGCTGGTGATCCTGTTGATGCACTAGTAGAGAACAGCAAGCTCACCAGGGCAGTAGACAGGATATCTTCTAGGCATCCTCTTTTACCCACTTCAAAATTGACCCCTTGGTACAGAGAAGAACTACGGGGGCTGAAGCAGCAAGGTAGATGACTGGAGCACAAATGGGAAAATATTTAACTCGAATCCAACAGATTGCAACACAAAGAGCATTTGAAGATCTATGCTCAGGCAATACATGTGGCAAAGAAGCAATTATTTTCTGCACGTATTGTGTTTGCAAGCTCACGTCCAACAGAGTTGTCTAGGGTTGTAAGAGTACTAGTATGTGCCCCACAATTACTACAGAGTGTGATGTGGAGGTGTCCAGCAACTCCTCTTAAGTCGTTAAGTTGGATCAGTTCCAGTTTGTGACTCCTGAGGATGTGGACAAGCTGTTTGGAACGGTGCGGCCTACCACCTTTTCTTTTGACCCTAGCCCAACATGGCTCATACTATCTGGCGGGGGGGGGGGGTTGTTGTAGAAGGCCTGTGAGATTATAATGCTTCTCTGAGGGAGAGCAGGATGCCTCCTCGCCTTAAGGAGGCAATTATTAGGACTCCTCTGAAGAAGCCTGCCTTGGTTCCCTAAGAGTTAAGCAACTATAGGCCTGTCTGCAACCTTCCATGGTTGGGCAAGGTAACTGAGAGAACATAAGAAACATAAGAATATAAGAACAGCCTTGCTAGATCAGGCCCATGGCCCATCTAGTCTAGCATCCTGTTTCGCACAGTTGCCCAACAGATGCCGCTGGAAGCCACAGGCAGGAGTTGAGGGCATGCCCTCTCTCCTGCTGTTACTCCCCTGCAACAGGTGGCCTCCGAGCACCAGGCAGTCTTGGAGGAAACTGACTATCTAGTCCCATTTCAGGTTGGCTTTTGGGTGGGCTATGGAGTGCAGACTGTTTTGGTTGGTGTGATGGCTGGTCTCCAATTGGGAATTGACAGAGGGAGTGTGACTCTGTTGGTCTTTTGGGACCTCTTGGCAGTTTTCAGTACTATTGACCATAGTATCCTTCTGGAACATCTGAGTGGGTTTGGGGTGGGAGGCATTGCTTTGTGGTGGTTCTGCTCCTACTTCTCAGGCAGGTTCCAGATGGTGTCCCTTGGAGACTGTTGTTCTTCAAAATCTGAACTTTTGTATGGTGTCCCTCAGGGCTTCATATTGTCTCCAATGTTGCTTAACATCTACATGAAACAACTGGGAGAGATAATCAGGAGATTATGGTGCAGGGTCTTATCAGTATGCTGATGACACCCAAATCTATTTCTCCATGTAAACATCATCGGGAGAAGGCGTGCTTATTGACAGGACCTTAAAGTGCACTGTCAAAAGTTCAAGCAACAGCCTTAAGGTGATTTTGTGGCACATGGGGACAGGTCACTTAGTTGACAGTGAGCCAAATTCCCCTAGATTTGGCTCCTAATAAGCAAATTGGAAAGGGGAGCAGATGCATCCCCTCCCTCTCTGGGTATCCTAAGTCAGGGATTCTCAACGTTGAGTCCCCATATGTTATTGAACTTCAACTCCCATAATCCCCAGCCCCAGTGACCTTTGGTTGGGAATTAGGGGAGTTGAAGTCCAATAACATCTGGGGACTCAACATTGAGAATCCCTGCCCTAAGTAGACCCCAGAAGTTAAATGAAGCAAGTTAACTTCCAGCCAAGGCCACTCTGCACTTGGAGTGAACCTGCCGCAGCTCTTCCCCTCTTTTTGCAAAGAATAGCAGCAAGCTAATGTGCCAATTAACTCAGCAGGAAGAACGCAGATAACACTCTATGAGGTAAATCTCCCCCCTCACAAAAGAGGTTGAGTTGGCGATAAGGACTGAGGATGCACCCATTAAAAGTACTGATTGGATTACTGGACTCTCCGTTGGTGCAAATTTCCTCTTCTCGCATCTATGCACTCTATTTTCATGACAAACAGCCTTGGCGTGCCTCAGCAATTCCTGATGATGGGAGCTGTAGTTGACAACTTCTGGGAATCCTGGCTACAGGGAACATGGCCGCTGCTCAGTTCTTTGTGCCACTTGCCAGATCAGTTTTCTTGCCTAGCCTGATCTGCCCAGTCTTCTTCACCAACATAGGAACCAGGTTCCACAGAGGAAGCACCCTTGTGGATTCACCCCATCAACTAACCCTTCCATCCTTCTCACCCCAGCCTCTGACCGAGCTGTCCCCGAGGAACGAGGTCCTTTGGGTCTTCCAGGAGGTCTGAGGTCTCTTCGTCCAGATCAAGTGATATAAACATTTGCCCCTTGCTGGGTCCATATCTATCCCTATTCCTGTTCTAAAATCCCACCTCCTCCTGCTCTAAAGTCCTCTTTCTCTTGCCCACCTGGGGATTTATACAATTAGGACTTTGAGCTAAAACGCCTCATTGCAGATGAGTGTATCTTTAATAGTAATACTGCTTTAACCACACATTTCTTTCAGCTGTACCCCATCCTACAATAAAGATTTTTGATTTTGAAACTTGTATCTTGCCTCAGTCATTTCCTGGGTCCACAACTTTGAACAGATTTAATCTGACCTGGAACTGTCCTCTCTGAGCTAATTTCCCCATGCAAGCCCAAATGCAAATTTAGCGGTGTTCACCAATCACCCCAGGACAGTTTCATTAACACCACCAGTGTTCCCTGTAACAGGGGTTCCCAGATGTGGTTGACTACAACTCCGTAATCTCCAGCCAGGGGCCATTGCAGCTGAAGATGATGGGAGCTGTAGTTAACAACTTTTGGGAATCCTGGCTACAGGGAACATGGCCCCTGCTCAGTGAGGCTCTATGAATGAATGAATCTATTATGGTCACTGACCAGCAATCAACAAATAAAAATAAAAGTAGCAATCAAGATAAAACAAAATAAGATCAAAACAACAGAGCTAGATAATAGAACATCAAAGTATACAGAGATCTCAATCACAATTAGTCAATTGCTCCTGTCTCAGTTTACAAGCTGCCACATAGCATCTTGCTACTCCAGCTGTAATGGCTATATACTGGTCTGCCAGAAGGAAGGAGATAAGAGTTCTTTGGAACACTCTCCCCCCGCCAGATTCATTCAGCCCCTTCTTTTAAGGCCCTTCTTAAGACCTACCTGTTTCATCAGGTGTTTGCCCTTTTATTATTTATTTATTTATTATTATTGTATTAATTGTTATTGGTATTGTTGTTCACCACCTAGAGTCTTTGGAGGAGGTGGTATATAGGAAAATTTTAATGAATGAATGAATGAATGAATGTAGTATTCTTCCGATCAACCTGGCATATTTTTAGAAAGTGGTTCAATCTAGGCAATGGCCCTATAATTATATGAACAATATAGAACAACATGTGAAATGGTTTCAATATTGTCCAAGCAGCATGGACATAGCCAGTTCCTGAGCAGTATTTTCTTAAATCTGTCACCCAAAATGGCAGAAAGCAGGGCATTAAACCGCACCAGTCAGAAAGCTCTCCTCTGATTTAGAGTGGTCACATTTGTGAAGTACACAGCTGGCTGAAGGTAGTTTGGGAAACCGTCTGGAATACTACTGGGGGCAACATAAATTAAATCAACTTACTTCTCCATATCCACTATTTGTTTAATAATTTCTTTGGCAGCCTCATATCCCAATGAAAATAAGTAGTGTGGAGAGAAGCCATATTTACCCAATTTATCATAGAAGTTCTTACACCAGTTAGAGTGGAACTCATCCTTCAGTACCAGGGGGGCAAGGCCCTGATGGCAGAAATGTAATTTGAACCAGCAATTAAATGGCCCAGGCCATCCCAGGGCCTCCACTCTGGTTATGCTTAAAGGTATAGGATGGCATTCGAGACACATCTAGGCACCTGAAATATGGCATGAAGGAATCTAGACTGGACCACTTCCATAGGTTTGAAATTACAGGTGGAACAGATTTGTGCCAATATTTTAGCATGTTATACCTTAAAAGCCTCTGGGATAAAATATCCCCCTTTAGTGTGGAAAAAGGTTAATATAGCAGATGCGCTCCTCTGAGCACTTGCTGCAGCATGTTCCCCATGTCCCATTTGCATGAAAAACTAAACCTAAGTACTTATAGGTTCTAATCAGTGAGGCTCTAGATTCCATCTATGTGTTTTGCATGCAGGTACTTTGCATGCAGCACTTCTGCATGGTTAGTGAGAACATCGGTCCATGGTTCTTCTCACAAATATACTCTCGCTTTGTCTTTTCTAGCTTTAGAAACTAATCATCCCTTCTATCATTTTGGATAGTTAATTGCTTTCATTGGCAGATCAGCCAGAAACACTAGAGTAAGAACCTTACAACATAGGTGTTCCATCATTAAAGTGGTAATTTCATGATAGTTGGAACTCCCCACCCCCTGAATTGCTTGTGGTTTGGGTATTCAGGCAGGGCAGTGATGTGACCGGGTGGCACTTTAGTTATCAAGGTATTGTACATTGTTTCATACTAATGAAATAGCCAGAGCCAACCATGTGATTAAAATAGGTGGATATTTTTTAATAAAAGATGAGAAACACAAAACTATCAAAGATAATTGTAGCCTATACCATGAAAACAACCATTATTGTTAACAGCACAAACGTTATCCCCAAAGTATAAAAACAACCCCTACAGCAATAAACAAACAAACAAACAAACAAATAAATATTCCTGCAACATAAACAGACCCACTATCCCTTTCAAAGGTTTCAATAACTTTCAAATGTTCACAGTTCATGTCCTGGTGTGTTTAGAATCTGATTATTTAGATTCATCACCAACTGTTGGTTCAATGTATGGCGTCACCAATATAATGTGACTTTGGGGCAATGATGGAACAGGCTCTCTGGGATTGGTCACGTCTTCAGAGAAGTTATCCATCTGGACAATCACAGATGGGTTTTCAGTGCGTCGCACGTCCAATGGGCTGTCGATGGTCACAGAAGCAGATTCCTCTGGCTTTGGGGTTTTAGGCACTAAGGACAATGAACACTTTTGACAAAGAGTGGTTTCACTTGCCCTTGCAGATGCCTCTGTTGCCATTGCTGATATTTTCTTGACTGCCAAGTGCTTACTGCGCAGAATAAAACATCCGCTCAAGATCTGGAAAATAGCAGAAATCAGCCCAACCAGAAGCGCAGCTCCAACATACTGGTATTCTGGTTTATGTGGTAAATGGAAATATTCAGGGAAGAAAATTGGCACTTCTGACAAGACGGAAACCATATTCCAAACAATTGGAATGAAGACACCTATTCCCGATGATAAATTTAGAAGGCCTGCAATCAAAAAAAGGTTGGCAACGTGTTTTCTCTGTTTTTCCTTCCTATATATATTTGAGAAGGCCACAGAGAGAAAGCCTGTTTGCACTGCCCCCGCAATGGTAGCGAGTACCATGAGATTCTGGGCAGCTATAATCTCACTGGGGAGGAAGGTGTGTAGATTGCTGAATGCTGTACAGTTCATGCGATTTTGCTCATCAATAGACGGATCTTCATCGACACGGCAGATTTCCCAAATCCCAATCCAAGCAATGCTGGTTCCACCATAGTGGTTACTAAAGTGCCACACTCTCCACTGGACAAGGATTGCGGATGTCATACACATAAGCCACCCACTAAGGCTCAGGAAAAAGGCACAGAGTTGAAAGAAGCTGACCTCAGCCAGGCATTTCTTAATTTTTAATACTGCACCAGTTGACGCTACGGTATTCATTACGACGTCGCCCATCTTGGAAACTGCAGATTTACTGGGATAAAACACACACACACACACATATATATGTATATGCCATTATACACATGTAAGTACATCTTTTAAAGTTTGGACAAGGAGTGACACCAATTAGGACCCTGTTCAGCTTTGAACCTTGTTCTAGAACATCACATATCCCACCTGCAAACGTAAGAATGGAAGTCTGCTGCCTCTTCCATTATAAGTGTCAGGAACTGTTTCCCCACCTTTGAATGCAGACTTCTGGAAGCTACTTAAACTGCCCCACCACCAAGCTCCCAACAGTCCTTTTACAAGGAAGTAGAAAAGGCTCCTGGGAAAGCGGTCAACAGGTCAAGATTCAAATACTAGGTTGAAAGGTTACGTGCCCAGAAAAGGAGCGGATTCTATACTTTGAGCAGCATCTGCACCCACCCACACAAGCTTGGCTATCTTGATTACCGTGAATGGTCCTTTTGCTGCAGTTTTCTCTCACAGACATCTAACCAAAGTCACTGGGTCATTCACACAACCAAAACCTGTGTTGTAGCAGGGTTTGGCAGGTGTGTACCATGTGCTCCCAATTTTGTGATTAAGCAAGGTAGGTGGAAACCCGGGTAGAAGTGATTCTGTGGAAACAATGTAGGAGGAAAACCTGGGTAGCGTTTCCCACAACCTTGCTTCCACACAATCACTTCTACCTAGGATTTCCTCTTACCTTGTTCCTCACAACTGAAAATTTGGAGTTCCCAAAACCAGGGAGAACCCATTTTTTGATTCTGTAAATGACCTCAATGAATGGCCTTTTCTCAGCAGCCTTCAGTTGCTATATTTTTAAAGCAACTGGTGGAGGAGGATTAAATCAGTCAGAAGAGAGTGGGGGAATTCACAGGTGCAGAGACAGGGAGAGAGAATCTGAGGTAGTTTAGGTTTAGCTGGACCAGAAGCAGCCTGGAAAGCTGTGAGTCCAAGCAATTGTTCTCTTTGGGAATCTGAGGCAGGATCAGCAGTTTTACTGTCTGCGACAGAAGTCCATGGCTTCAGCTATGCTCTGCTTTTAGTCTTGGAAATACAACCCATTATTACATGGACAATATAATTCTCAAGTGCTTTCTTAGCCAAAGAAAATGGTGCAGCGCTACCACTGGACTTCTTACTCTTTGGGAAGGTGGGAGCTCTTAATAGCATATACTTACATGTATCTGCGAAGTACTGTAGCATGTACCAGTATGTATGGCTCAAGAGCGTAGCGTGCAAAGATCCAGGTCTTCAAGCTGCCTTCCTCGCCAAAGGAAGACCTGTGAGCGTTTGAGCTGGGCGCCACGGCAACTCCTCTCTAGAGTTCTGAGCCGGTTAGAATGCTGCCAACCACCCTGCTAACTTTAAAAGGGGCACATTTTTTAAAGGGGAGATGGTCCTATTTTTCGCGAGGGGAGAGCAACTGTGCCTATTCAATTTAGAACTGCAACCTTCCCAGAGGATCTTGTTAATGTCTCCCTTGGACTTCTTTTTAGAGAAGGAAGCCTTCTGGGACAGGGAATTGTTTCATATTCCATTTGCTATGTAAAATGCATTTAGAAATATTTGTTATTGCAAATTAGATAGTGTGTGTGTGTGTGTGTGTGTGTGTGTGTGTGTGTGTGTGTGTAATTTGTAATCACAACCAAATGAAAGTACATGAAGGCCTGACTGCCTGACTTTAGAGTAGTGGTGTGCACGGAACCACTCCCTGCAGGTGCATTGTGAGCCCTTTGGGGACAGGGATCCATCTTATTTATTTGTTATTTCTCCGTGTAAACCGCCCTGAGCCATTTTTGTAAGGGCGGTATAGAAATCTAATTAATTAATTAATTAATAATAATAATAATAATAATAATAATAATAAAGCAACTTTACTGGGAACAGCCTATATTCTGCGACGATATCTATAACAATAGCAACAACATTGACAATAAAATTCAGCCATCCCAGGTCCTTGGGAAGGACTCAATGTCTGGATAAAACAAACCAGTCCATAACACCTGTCTGACTGTGTAAATAAAAAAATAAATAATAATAATAAATCATATATTTTTTCCGTTTAAGTGATGTTTCTTCCAGTAACCTTGCAGTCTCAAGCCCTGGTTGCTCAACTGAAGATCCTGAGTCCTGTAGCCCACTTGCCACCAGATGTCCAGGGACTCCAGCACCTGGCGTGGTCCTTGTTGACCCAGGCGCCGACCGATCCAGTATAGATTTATTACAGTTACATCTCACCATATTGTTGATGGGAGAGGCACTCTTTGTCTGGCTCCTCTGGTGAGACCTGTCCAGTATGGTTGGACCTCTGGCATAGATGCTTTCAGGCAGCAAGCACTGCCTGAAATGACACAGAAGCGCTCGCTCGGGCTCCTTGGAGCTTGAGGTCATGTCCCCTTTGCGCGTGATGTCACATGATGTCACCTCTGGAGGGAGAGAAAGGAGAATAGACGCTTTCAGGCAGCAAACACTGCTTGAAAATGATTGGCAAGCACTCGCTTGTAGCTTGTAGGGGGGGTGTTCGTTCAGGGCACACCCTGTGTGCCTAACGTCAAGTTTATTCGATTGTGTCTACTGCCCTAGTAAGTTCATTATTCCAAGTCTGAACAATGGCATCAACAGAATCACTGGCAGAACCAACCTTAAAGCCTTCCAAGGCTTCTTGGAATCCTATTGGATCCAATAACCTTTGGGGGCAACCATCCTAATGTGTCCTTCACCCAAGTGTGCTGTTCTTTTATTATTGACTCTAACTCTCAAATATCCCAGTCATGGATGGAAAAATTCAGGGTCAATTGACAAGAGACACATTTTCTACATGGAAGTTTCTTCTGTGCAGGTATTGTGCAGAAACCCATGTGTAGTGACCGCCAGGGGCATAGCAAGGTTGGAATGGGCCAAGATGGGATTTTAAAATGGGCCCCCAGCCCCTCAAAGTCCAGGGCCTCCACACATCCCAGGCCCCCAAGGATTTAAGTCTGATATTTCAAAATAAGTATGCTGCCTGGAAATACATTTCACTGAATACACACATGCACACTTCACAGTATATAGGTGATATACATTAAGTACTATATATTTGTGCTACTTTTCATGCCTAGAACACACTGGCAATGCTAATTATTAAAATGGCCCCCTCGCTGCAGATTAGCAAAGGAGACTTTCAAACATGCAGGGTGAGCCTATGTTTGTTTTCTCAGAATTCTGAACAAATTCAGTAAAGTTTGATTCCAGGAGGTTTTTCACACGAGGCTTTTAAAGCCCTTTAACACACATCTCCTCTGGAATGGAGGTGCTGCATTCACATGTTGGCCAGATTTACCCTGAAGTCCCTGCAAGTTATTGGAGAGCAGTTCACACACAAGAAAAATAAAATAAAATAAAAGCACAACACATGCTTCACAGTTCTCACTCAGACCTTCTGGGTTGCAAAACAACTTGAACATAAGTGCATTTATAAATGAAAGAAAGAATGAATGAATAAATAAATAAATATTTGTTCCAGACGTTTTTGTGATTTTCTGACATGAAACAAGCCACTTATAGGCCTTAGATAGTTTTTGTTTTTAAAGCCAGCACATTTTTCAGTCTGTTTTAAATTAAATATTCAGAGACTTCTCAGTCTCGCCCCACCCCCCCTATCAAAGCCCTATGGCAAGCAGATCCCTATATATGGGGGTAAGCACAAAAAGGAATTCCCAGCCTACCTTGCAAAAGCTGTGCTGGATGGTCTGGTCTGCTGCAGGGAGGGTCTGCTGCAGGGAGCTCTGCCAGCCTCCTTCCTGGCTTGCTGGGGCCTGCCGAGTTCAGGCTTCAGGGAGGCCTACTCGGAGGCCTCTCTGGAAGCCCGGCCCACCCGCCGATCAGCTGAGAGGCGGGGAGAGAAGAGCTCTGCAGTTTGCAGGCTGCTCCGATCCTAGGCCTCGCTGCCGATCCTAGGCCGGAGCTGGAGGCAAGTGGCTGAGGGGCCCTGGGGCTGGGCAGGTGGGCAATGGGGTGGGGGTGGCAGGAGCTGGCATGGCGCCCCCACCTCAGTGGCGCCTAGGGCACGTGCCCTGCCCTCCCCCCCAATTCCGCCTATGCTTGGGCTCTGCCCAAGAATTCCTCATCTTCTCTGATACGTCACACTGTAGTTAAGCACTCCAAGTCCTTTCACCATCGCATCCAGCAGGGAAGATGCTAGCTTGCAATTGTCACAGGTGTTTGTTTATCACTCACTCAATCATATTTATATACCGCCGGGCGATGATAGATAGATAGATAGATAGATAGATAGATAGATAGATAGATAGATAGATGTGTGTGTGGTGTACATAATCTAAGTTACAATATAAAAATAAAACAAAACACTTTCACAGAATAAAAACAATTAAAACAATTCACAGAGTTAAACAATTAAATAGTTTAAAGTTAGTTTTAATTAAAATCCTGAGAAAACAGGTAGTCTTAAGAGTCTTTTCAAAAGTAATCAGAGATTGATAAATTCTTATTTTGACAGGGTGTGCATTCCAAAGCCCTGGGGCAGCCACAGAGAAGGCCTAGCTCTGAGTCGCCACCAGACAAGCTTGCAACAACCATTACCAGACTTCCCCAGATGATCTTAATAGATGGCAGGGTTCATGACAAAGGAAGCAGTCTCTTAAGTACTCTGGACATAAGTCATTCAGGGCTTTATAGGTAATAACCAGCACTTTGTATTTCGCTCAGAAACATACTGGCAGCCAGTGCAATTCTTTAAAAATCAGTGTTACATGGACCCTTGGGGTTGTTCCAGCGACCAACCAGGTTGCCACATTCTGTACCAGTTGTATTTTCCAGACGACATGCAGAGGCAGCCCCATGTAGAGTACATTACAGTAGTCAAGCCTGGAGGTTACCAGCATGTGTACTACTGTTTTAAGGTCATTTACCTCCAGAAATGGGCTTAGATGATGTATCAGCTGAAGCTGATAAAAAGTGCTCCTGGCTACTGCCTCAACCTGAGAAACCAGAGAAAGTTTTGGATCCAGGAGCACTCCCAAGCTACGTATGTGCTCTTTCAGGGGGAGTGTAACCCCATCTAGAACAGGCAGATAGAAACCATCTCTCACGTCTTGACTCCTCACAATCAGTACCTCCATCTTATTTGGATTCACTTTCAGTTTGTTATCCTTCATCCAGCCCATTACTGCCTCCAAGCAGGCAATTTGGGAAGTTATGCCATTTACTGATGAAGTTGATAGGGAGAGATTTGAGCATCATCAGCATATTGATAACACTCTGCACCAAATCTCGTAATGATCTCTTCCAGCTGTTTCATGAAGATGTTAAAGAGCACTAGAGACAGTATGGAGCCTTGTGGAACGCCATATAGTAACTCTTGCTTTGTAGAGCAACAGTTTCCAATTGACACTATCTGGAATCTACCCAAGAGGTAGGAATGGAACCTCTGTAAAACTGTGCCATCTAATCCCACCTCCCTCAGGCAATTCAGAAGGATACTGTGGTCATGGTATTGAAAGCCGCTGAGAGATTCAAAAGGATCAGCAGAGTCACACAGTAGGGTCAATACTTAGTTGGAGATCATCCATCAGGCTGACCAAGGCAGTCTCAACCCCATAGCCTGCTTGAAAGCCGGTTTGAAATGGGTCTAGATAATCAGTTTCGTCCACAACTGGAGCTGAGAGGCCACCACTCTCTCAATCACCTTGCCCAACCTTTGAACATTAGAGATGGGCCTATAGTTGCCTAAATCTGAGGGGTCCAATGTAGGTTCTCCCCCCCCCCCAGTATATTCTAACGATAGTCTCCTTAAGACAAGGCGGCATCCTGCCCTTCCTCAGAGAAGTATTTATTATGTTTACCAGACCCTCTCAGATAATCTGATTGTTAGATAAAATAAGCCAAGTTGAGCAAGGGTCAAGAGAATAGGTGATAGTTGCACAGTTCAAAACAGCTTGTCCACATCCTTAGGAGTCACAAACTGAAAGTTATCTAGTCTGACCGCATAAGAGGAGTTGCTGTAGATCCCCAAAAGGGATGTGCACGAGGCCGTGTTAGAGGCCTCCAAACCGGTTCAAATGGGGTCTGGTCCAGCGGTCCGGTGCCAGTGGGGGTGGGTGTGGTACTTTAAGGGCTTGGGGTTACACTTACCCATCCCGCCACTTTCCCCCCACCGGCACTCCCTTTTTCTGAAATGATTTTGGGGCAGCAGCATTCCTCCCCGCTGCCCCTGCCCCTGTTGTTAGCCAGAAATACCGGAAGTCACAAGTGCAAGTCCACCCGCTGCAGTGCGCGTGCGCCAACCACGCACGTTGCACTGATGTGCACGGTGGGGTCGTGGGTGTGGCAGCAGGCACATGTGCACTTGTGACTTCCTGTATTTTCAGCTAACAATGGGGGCAGGGGTGGCAGGGAGGAACGCTGCCGCCCCAAAATCATTTCAGAAAAAGGGAGTGCCAGTGGGGGGAAAGTAGTGGGAGGGGTAAGTGCAAACCCCCCCCCCTTAAAGGGAGACCCCTTCCGGCACTGGACCACACCTCCACGGTTCGGTGCACATCCCTACCCATAACAGACTCTGTCCTAATTATAGAATCCAGTTTGGCCTTAATAGGAGAGATTTTGTCCACATGCAAAGATCATTAAAAGTGTCTCAGCAGATAACGGATGGTTCCAAATTTGGATTCAAGGGGGAGGGGCTTGTACTAGCACCCTCACAACCCTAGACAACTCCTCTGGACATGAACTTGCAGAAGAAATGCAGGGAGAAGAGAATTGCTTCTTTGCTGCATGACAAACAGATCCAGACAACAGAACTTCAGATGTGCTTATTCATCTTTATTTATTTCTCTATACAAATCACTTTGGAAACTTGTATGGAAAAGTAGTATATAAATATTCATTGCTGTTGCTGCCCATGCTGTAACCAGTTGGATTCGAGTTGAGTCTTTTCCTTTATGCACTCTCGCCATCTATTTTGCTGCTTCAGCTCCTGCAATTCTTCTGAATACCACAAGGCTAATTTTGAAGCAGGTTGTGATTGTGTCTACTGCTCTAGTGAGTGTGTTATTCCAGCTTTGCACCAGAGTGTTGACAGAATCATCGGCAGAGCAAACTCAAAACCCTTCCAAGGCTTCTATTGGATCCAATAACGTTCTTGGGCAGACCAACCTAATGTGTCTTTCATCCCTATAGAGGTGAATTCCTGTTCTCTTAGGGTAAGAAAACAAACAGAGCATATTCCGTGCAGGTCACTCACTGTCCACATTCCTTGGCATTTGATGTGCCTTCCCAGCACAATTCTTTGCTAAGTTCACTTGCACAACTCCCTGATTCCTCTTTGCAAACACATATTCCAGATGGGAACTAGATGGACCACCATCTGGTTAAGGTTGGACTCACAGTCATGCCCCTCCTTCACAGGGATGAGGGGAGTATTAGGAAGTTCCATCTGAGAAGCCCATTGGATCCAATAGGATCCCAAGAAGCCTTAGAGGGATTTAGTGTTGACTCTGCTGGTGATCCTGTTGATGCACTAGTAGAGAACAGCAAGCTCACCAGGGCAGTAGACAGGATATCTTCTAGGCATCCTCTTTTACCCACTTCAAAATTGACCCCTTGGTACAGAGAAGAACTACGGGGGCTGAAGCAGCAAGGTAGATGACTGGAGCACAAATGGGAAAATATTTAACTCGAATCCAACAGATTGCAACACAAAGAGCATTTGAAGATCTATGCTCAGGCAATACATGTGGCAAAGAAGCAATTATTTTCTGCACGTATTGTGTTTGCAAGCTCACGTCCAACAGAGTTGTCTAGGGTTGTAAGAGTACTAGTATGTG
This sequence comes from Hemicordylus capensis, assembly GCF_027244095.1. Classification (NCBI taxonomy): domain Eukaryota; kingdom Metazoa; phylum Chordata; class Lepidosauria; order Squamata; family Cordylidae; genus Hemicordylus; species Hemicordylus capensis. The sequence goes on along the minus strand of NC_069659.1, from coordinate 154,603,587 downwards.
CCCCACAATTACTACAGAGTGTGATGTGGAGGTGTCCAGCAACTCCTCTTAAGTCGTTAAGTTGGATCAGTTCCAGTTTGTGACTCCTGAGGATGTGGACAAGCTGTTTGGAACGGTGCGGCCTACCACCTTTTCTTTTGACCCTAGCCCAACATGGCTCATACTATCTGGCGGGGGGGGGGGGTTGTTGTAGAAGGCCTGTGAGATTATAATGCTTCTCTGAGGGAGAGCAGGATGCCTCCTCGCCTTAAGGAGGCAATTATTAGGACTCCTCTGAAGAAGCCTGCCTTGGTTCCCTAAGAGTTAAGCAACTATAGGCCTGTCTGCAACCTTCCATGGTTGGGCAAGGTAACTGAGAGAACATAAGAAACATAAGAATATAAGAACAGCCTTGCTAGATCAGGCCCATGGCCCATCTAGTCTAGCATCCTGTTTCGCACAGTTGCCCAACAGATGCCGCTGGAAGCCACAGGCAGGAGTTGAGGGCATGCCCTCTCTCCTGCTGTTACTCCCCTGCAACAGGTGGCCTCCGAGCACCAGGCAGTCTTGGAGGAAACTGACTATCTAGTCCCATTTCAGGTTGGCTTTTGGGTGGGCTATGGAGTGCAGACTGTTTTGGTTGGTGTGATGGCTGGTCTCCAATTGGGAATTGACAGAGGGAGTGTGACTCTGTTGGTCTTTTGGGACCTCTTGGCAGTTTTCAGTACTATTGACCATAGTATCCTTCTGGAACATCTGAGTGGGTTTGGGGTGGGAGGCATTGCTTTGTGGTGGTTCTGCTCCTACTTCTCAGGCAGGTTCCAGATGGTGTCCCTTGGAGACTGTTGTTCTTCAAAATCTGAACTTTTGTATGGTGTCCCTCAGGGCTTCATATTGTCTCCAATGTTGCTTAACATCTACATGAAACAACTGGGAGAGATAATCAGGAGATTATGGTGCAGGGTCTTATCAGTATGCTGATGACACCCAAATCTATTTCTCCATGTAAACATCATCGGGAGAAGGCGTGCTTATTGACAGGACCTTAAAGTGCACTGTCAAAAGTTCAAGCAACAGCCTTAAGGTGATTTTGTGGCACATGGGGACAGGTCACTTAGTTGACAGTGAGCCAAATTCCCCTAGATTTGGCTCCTAATAAGCAAATTGGAAAGGGGAGCAGATGCATCCCCTCCCTCTCTGGGTATCCTAAGTCAGGGATTCTCAACGTTGAGTCCCCATATGTTATTGAACTTCAACTCCCATAATCCCCAGCCCCAGTGACCTTTGGTTGGGAATTAGGGGAGTTGAAGTCCAATAACATCTGGGGACTCAACATTGAGAATCCCTGCCCTAAGTAGACCCCAGAAGTTAAATGAAGCAAGTTAACTTCCAGCCAAGGCCACTCTGCACTTGGAGTGAACCTGCCGCAGCTCTTCCCCTCTTTTTGCAAAGAATAGCAGCAAGCTAATGTGCCAATTAACTCAGCAGGAAGAACGCAGATAACACTCTATGAGGTAAATCTCCCCCCTCACAAAAGAGGTTGAGTTGGCGATAAGGACTGAGGATGCACCCATTAAAAGTACTGATTGGATTACTGGACTCTCCGTTGGTGCAAATTTCCTCTTCTCGCATCTATGCACTCTATTTTCATGACAAACAGCCTTGGCGTGCCTCAGCAATTCCTGATGATGGGAGCTGTAGTTGACAACTTCTGGGAATCCTGGCTACAGGGAACATGGCCGCTGCTCAGTTCTTTGTGCCACTTGCCAGATCAGTTTTCTTGCCTAGCCTGATCTGCCCAGTCTTCTTCACCAACATAGGAACCAGGTTCCACAGAGGAAGCACCCTTGTGGATTCACCCCATCAACTAACCCTTCCATCCTTCTCACCCCAGCCTCTGACCGAGCTGTCCCCGAGGAACGAGGTCCTTTGGGTCTTCCAGGAGGTCTGAGGTCTCTTCGTCCAGATCAAGTGATATAAACATTTGCCCCTTGCTGGGTCCATATCTATCCCTATTCCTGTTCTAAAATCCCACCTCCTCCTGCTCTAAAGTCCTCTTTCTCTTGCCCACCTGGGGATTTATACAATTAGGACTTTGAGCTAAAACGCCTCATTGCAGATGAGTGTATCTTTAATAGTAATACTGCTTTAACCACACATTTCTTTCAGCTGTACCCCATCCTACAATAAAGATTTTTGATTTTGAAACTTGTATCTTGCCTCAGTCATTTCCTGGGTCCACAACTTTGAACAGATTTAATCTGACCTGGAACTGTCCTCTCTGAGCTAATTTCCCCATGCAAGCCCAAATGCAAATTTAGCGGTGTTCACCAATCACCCCAGGACAGTTTCATTAACACCACCAGTGTTCCCTGTAACAGGGGTTCCCAGATGTGGTTGACTACAACTCCGTAATCTCCAGCCAGGGGCCATTGCAGCTGAAGATGATGGGAGCTGTAGTTAACAACTTTTGGGAATCCTGGCTACAGGGAACATGGCCCCTGCTCAGTGAGGCTCTATGAATGAATGAATCTATTATGGTCACTGACCAGCAATCAACAAATAAAAATAAAAGTAGCAATCAAGATAAAACAAAATAAGATCAAAACAACAGAGCTAGATAATAGAACATCAAAGTATACAGAGATCTCAATCACAATTAGTCAATTGCTCCTGTCTCAGTTTACAAGCTGCCACATAGCATCTTGCTACTCCAGCTGTAATGGCTATATACTGGTCTGCCAGAAGGAAGGAGATAAGAGTTCTTTGGAACACTCTCCCCCCGCCAGATTCATTCAGCCCCTTCTTTTAAGGCCCTTCTTAAGACCTACCTGTTTCATCAGGTGTTTGCCCTTTTATTATTTATTTATTTATTATTATTGTATTAATTGTTATTGGTATTGTTGTTCACCACCTAGAGTCTTTGGAGGAGGTGGTATATAGGAAAATTTTAATGAATGAATGAATGAATGAATGTAGTATTCTTCCGATCAACCTGGCATATTTTTAGAAAGTGGTTCAATCTAGGCAATGGCCCTATAATTATATGAACAATATAGAACAACATGTGAAATGGTTTCAATATTGTCCAAGCAGCATGGACATAGCCAGTTCCTGAGCAGTATTTTCTTAAATCTGTCACCCAAAATGGCAGAAAGCAGGGCATTAAACCGCACCAGTCAGAAAGCTCTCCTCTGATTTAGAGTGGTCACATTTGTGAAGTACACAGCTGGCTGAAGGTAGTTTGGGAAACCGTCTGGAATACTACTGGGGGCAACATAAATTAAATCAACTTACTTCTCCATATCCACTATTTGTTTAATAATTTCTTTGGCAGCCTCATATCCCAATGAAAATAAGTAGTGTGGAGAGAAGCCATATTTACCCAATTTATCATAGAAGTTCTTACACCAGTTAGAGTGGAACTCATCCTTCAGTACCAGGGGGGCAAGGCCCTGATGGCAGAAATGTAATTTGAACCAGCAATTAAATGGCCCAGGCCATCCCAGGGCCTCCACTCTGGTTATGCTTAAAGGTATAGGATGGCATTCGAGACACATCTAGGCACCTGAAATATGGCATGAAGGAATCTAGACTGGACCACTTCCATAGGTTTGAAATTACAGGTGGAACAGATTTGTGCCAATATTTTAGCATGTTATACCTTAAAAGCCTCTGGGATAAAATATCCCCCTTTAGTGTGGAAAAAGGTTAATATAGCAGATGCGCTCCTCTGAGCACTTGCTGCAGCATGTTCCCCATGTCCCATTTGCATGAAAAACTAAACCTAAGTACTTATAGGTTCTAATCAGTGAGGCTCTAGATTCCATCTATGTGTTTTGCATGCAGGTACTTTGCATGCAGCACTTCTGCATGGTTAGTGAGAACATCGGTCCATGGTTCTTCTCACAAATATACTCTCGCTTTGTCTTTTCTAGCTTTAGAAACTAATCATCCCTTCTATCATTTTGGATAGTTAATTGCTTTCATTGGCAGATCAGCCAGAAACACTAGAGTAAGAACCTTACAACATAGGTGTTCCATCATTAAAGTGGTAATTTCATGATAGTTGGAACTCCCCACCCCCTGAATTGCTTGTGGTTTGGGTATTCAGGCAGGGCAGTGATGTGACCGGGTGGCACTTTAGTTATCAAGGTATTGTACATTGTTTCATACTAATGAAATAGCCAGAGCCAACCATGTGATTAAAATAGGTGGATATTTTTTAATAAAAGATGAGAAACACAAAACTATCAAAGATAATTGTAGCCTATACCATGAAAACAACCATTATTGTTAACAGCACAAACGTTATCCCCAAAGTATAAAAACAACCCCTACAGCAATAAACAAACAAACAAACAAACAAATAAATATTCCTGCAACATAAACAGACCCACTATCCCTTTCAAAGGTTTCAATAACTTTCAAATGTTCACAGTTCATGTCCTGGTGTGTTTAGAATCTGATTATTTAGATTCATCACCAACTGTTGGTTCAATGTATGGCGTCACCAATATAATGTGACTTTGGGGCAATGATGGAACAGGCTCTCTGGGATTGGTCACGTCTTCAGAGAAGTTATCCATCTGGACAATCACAGATGGGTTTTCAGTGCGTCGCACGTCCAATGGGCTGTCGATGGTCACAGAAGCAGATTCCTCTGGCTTTGGGGTTTTAGGCACTAAGGACAATGAACACTTTTGACAAAGAGTGGTTTCACTTGCCCTTGCAGATGCCTCTGTTGCCATTGCTGATATTTTCTTGACTGCCAAGTGCTTACTGCGCAGAATAAAACATCCGCTCAAGATCTGGAAAATAGCAGAAATCAGCCCAACCAGAAGCGCAGCTCCAACATACTGGTATTCTGGTTTATGTGGTAAATGGAAATATTCAGGGAAGAAAATTGGCACTTCTGACAAGACGGAAACCATATTCCAAACAATTGGAATGAAGACACCTATTCCCGATGATAAATTTAGAAGGCCTGCAATCAAAAAAAGGTTGGCAACGTGTTTTCTCTGTTTTTCCTTCCTATATATATTTGAGAAGGCCACAGAGAGAAAGCCTGTTTGCACTGCCCCCGCAATGGTAGCGAGTACCATGAGATTCTGGGCAGCTATAATCTCACTGGGGAGGAAGGTGTGTAGATTGCTGAATGCTGTACAGTTCATGCGATTTTGCTCATCAATAGACGGATCTTCATCGACACGGCAGATTTCCCAAATCCCAATCCAAGCAATGCTGGTTCCACCATAGTGGTTACTAAAGTGCCACACTCTCCACTGGACAAGGATTGCGGATGTCATACACATAAGCCACCCACTAAGGCTCAGGAAAAAGGCACAGAGTTGAAAGAAGCTGACCTCAGCCAGGCATTTCTTAATTTTTAATACTGCACCAGTTGACGCTACGGTATTCATTACGACGTCGCCCATCTTGGAAACTGCAGATTTACTGGGATAAAACACACACACACACACATATATATGTATATGCCATTATACACATGTAAGTACATCTTTTAAAGTTTGGACAAGGAGTGACACCAATTAGGACCCTGTTCAGCTTTGAACCTTGTTCTAGAACATCACATATCCCACCTGCAAACGTAAGAATGGAAGTCTGCTGCCTCTTCCATTATAAGTGTCAGGAACTGTTTCCCCACCTTTGAATGCAGACTTCTGGAAGCTACTTAAACTGCCCCACCACCAAGCTCCCAACAGTCCTTTTACAAGGAAGTAGAAAAGGCTCCTGGGAAAGCGGTCAACAGGTCAAGATTCAAATACTAGGTTGAAAGGTTACGTGCCCAGAAAAGGAGCGGATTCTATACTTTGAGCAGCATCTGCACCCACCCACACAAGCTTGGCTATCTTGATTACCGTGAATGGTCCTTTTGCTGCAGTTTTCTCTCACAGACATCTAACCAAAGTCACTGGGTCATTCACACAACCAAAACCTGTGTTGTAGCAGGGTTTGGCAGGTGTGTACCATGTGCTCCCAATTTTGTGATTAAGCAAGGTAGGTGGAAACCCGGGTAGAAGTGATTCTGTGGAAACAATGTAGGAGGAAAACCTGGGTAGCGTTTCCCACAACCTTGCTTCCACACAATCACTTCTACCTAGGATTTCCTCTTACCTTGTTCCTCACAACTGAAAATTTGGAGTTCCCAAAACCAGGGAGAACCCATTTTTTGATTCTGTAAATGACCTCAATGAATGGCCTTTTCTCAGCAGCCTTCAGTTGCTATATTTTTAAAGCAACTGGTGGAGGAGGATTAAATCAGTCAGAAGAGAGTGGGGGAATTCACAGGTGCAGAGACAGGGAGAGAGAATCTGAGGTAGTTTAGGTTTAGCTGGACCAGAAGCAGCCTGGAAAGCTGTGAGTCCAAGCAATTGTTCTCTTTGGGAATCTGAGGCAGGATCAGCAGTTTTACTGTCTGCGACAGAAGTCCATGGCTTCAGCTATGCTCTGCTTTTAGTCTTGGAAATACAACCCATTATTACATGGACAATATAATTCTCAAGTGCTTTCTTAGCCAAAGAAAATGGTGCAGCGCTACCACTGGACTTCTTACTCTTTGGGAAGGTGGGAGCTCTTAATAGCATATACTTACATGTATCTGCGAAGTACTGTAGCATGTACCAGTATGTATGGCTCAAGAGCGTAGCGTGCAAAGATCCAGGTCTTCAAGCTGCCTTCCTCGCCAAAGGAAGACCTGTGAGCGTTTGAGCTGGGCGCCACGGCAACTCCTCTCTAGAGTTCTGAGCCGGTTAGAATGCTGCCAACCACCCTGCTAACTTTAAAAGGGGCACATTTTTTAAAGGGGAGATGGTCCTATTTTTCGCGAGGGGAGAGCAACTGTGCCTATTCAATTTAGAACTGCAACCTTCCCAGAGGATCTTGTTAATGTCTCCCTTGGACTTCTTTTTAGAGAAGGAAGCCTTCTGGGACAGGGAATTGTTTCATATTCCATTTGCTATGTAAAATGCATTTAGAAATATTTGTTATTGCAAATTAGATAGTGTGTGTGTGTGTGTGTGTGTGTGTGTGTGTGTAATTTGTAATCACAACCAAATGAAAGTACATGAAGGCCTGACTGCCTGACTTTAGAGTAGTGGTGTGCACGGAACCACTCCCTGCAGGTGCATTGTGAGCCCTTTGGGGACAGGGATCCATCTTATTTATTTGTTACTTCTCCGTGTAAACCGCCCTGAGCCATTTTTGTAAGGGCGGTATAGAAATCTAATTAATTAATTAATAAATAAATAATAATAATAATAATAATAAAGCAACTTTACTGGGAACAGCCTATATTCTGCGACGATATCTATAACAATAGCAACAACATTGACAATAAAATTCAGCCATCCCAGGTCCTTGGGAAGGACTCAATGTCTGGATAAAACAAACCAGTCCATAACACCTGTCTGACTGTGTAAATAAAAAAATAAATAATAATAATAAATCATATATTTTTTCCGTTTAAGTGATGTTTCTTCCAGTAACCTTGCAGTCTCAAGCCCTGGTTGCTCAACTGAAGATCCTGAGTCCTGTAGCCCACTTGCCACCAGATGTCCAGGGACTCCAGCACCTGGCGTGGTCCTTGTTGACCCAGGCGCCGACCGATCCAGTATAGATTTATTACAGTTACATCTCACCATATTGTTGATGGGAGAGGCACTCTTTGTCTGGCTCCTCTGGTGAGACCTGTCCAGTATGGTTGGACCTCTGGCATAGATGCTTTCAGGCAGCAAGCGCTGCCTGAAATGACACAGAAGCGCTCGCTCGGGCTCCTTGGAGCTTGAGGTCATGTCCCCTTTGCGCGTGATGTCACATGATGTCACCTCTGGAGGGAGAGAAAGGAGAATAGACGCTTTCAGGCAGCAAACACTGCTTGAAAATGATTGGCAAGCACTCGCTTGTAGCTTGTAGGGGGGGTGTTCGTTCAGGGCACACCCTGTGTGCCTAACGTCAAGTTTATTCGATTGTGTCTACTGCCCTAGTAAGTTCATTATTCCAAGTCTGAACAATGGCATCAACAGAATCACTGGCAGAACCAACCTTAAAGCCTTCCAAGGCTTCTTGGAATCCTATTGGATCCAATAACCTTTGGGGGCAACCATCCTAATGTGTCCTTCACCCAAGTGTGCTGTTCTTTTATTATTGACTCTAACTCTCAAATATCCCAGTCATGGATGGAAAAATTCAGGGTCAATTGACAAGAGACACATTTTCTACATGGAAGTTTCTTCTGTGCAGGTATTGTGCAGAAACCCATGTGTAGTGACCGCCAGGGGCATAGCAAGGTTGGAATGGGCCAAGATGGGATTTTAAAATGGGCCCCCAGCCCCTCAAAGTCCAGGGCCTCCACACATCCCAGGCCCCCAAGGATTTAAGTCTGATATTTCAAAATAAGTATGCTGCCTGGAAATACATTTCACTGAATACACACATGCACACTTCACAGTATATAGGTGATATACATTAAGTACTATATATTTGTGCTACTTTTCATGCCTAGAACACACTGGCAATGCTAATTATTAAAATGGCCCCCTCGCTGCAGATTAGCAAAGGAGACTTTCAAACATGCAGGGTGAGCCTATGTTTGTTTTCTCAGAATTCTGAACAAATTCAGTAAAGTTTGATTCCAGGAGGTTTTTCACACGAGGCTTTTAAAGCCCTTTAACACACATCTCCTCTGGAATGGAGGTGCTGCATTCACATGTTGGCCAGATTTACCCTGAAGTCCCTGCAAGTTATTGGAGAGCAGTTCACACACAAGAAAAATAAAATAAAATAAAAGCACAACACATGCTTCACAGTTCTCACTCAGACCTTCTGGGTTGCAAAACAACTTGAACATAAGTGCATTTATAAATGAAAGAAAGAATGAATGAATAAATAAATAAATATTTGTTCCAGACGTTTTTGTGATTTTCTGACATGAAACAAGCCACTTATAGGCCTTAGATAGTTTTTGTTTTTAAAGCCAGCACATTTTTCAGTCTGTTTTAAATTAAATATTCAGAGACTTCTCAGTCTCGCCCCACCCCCCCTATCAAAGCCCTATGGCAAGCAGATCCCTATATATGGGGGTAAGCACAAAAAGGAATTCCCAGCCTACCTTGCAAAAGCTGTGCTGGATGGTCTGGTCTGCTGCAGGGAGGGTCTGCTGCAGGGAGCTCTGCCAGCCTCCTTCCTGGCTTGCTGGGGCCTGCCGAGTTCAGGCTTCAGGGAGGCCTACTCGGAGGCCTCTCTGGAAGCCCGGCCCACCCGCCGATCAGCTGAGAGGCGGGGAGAGAAGAGCTCTGCAGTTTGCAGGCTGCTCCGATCCTAGGCCTCGCTGCCGATCCTAGGCCGGAGCTGGAGGCAAGTGGCTGAGGGGCCCTGGGGCTGGGCAGGTGGGCAATGGGGTGGGGGTGGCAGCAGCTGGCATGGCGCCCCCACCTCAATGGCGCCCGGGGCACGTGCCCCCCGTTACGCCTATGGTTTTATGCCATGACCTGTAGCCTGTAAGGCCAAAACGGGTAGGGAAGATGAGAGAGGGGTGGAATGGAGCACTCTGTTGATTTTCTGAATTTGAGGCCTTATGCTTCTATACTCCCTCCATGATGAATATAAATAAAATAAAACAAAATAAAAGAGGATCAGAGAGAAGAAAGCACATTTGAACATCTTTGTTTATGCTACAATACAGATGAGAAAGAATTCACATTGAATCATCCTTTTATATTGCAATGCAAATCAGATAATCAGAAAACATAATTATTAGTTAAAAGTTTTTTTAAAGGTCGATAGGCTTAGTATTTACTTTTTTTAGAAAAGAGCTTTCTTGGTCTTTTTTTGTGAAAAATTTCAAATCACAGCATGAAAATTAATTGTTCTGGCAATGTTTGATTCAATACTTAGCCTGGCCAAATCCACAAGATGTTCCTGAGACATTGTAGACCTTAAATAATTCTTAATCAGCTTGAGTTTGCTAAATGACCTCTCTGCTGAAGCTGCTGTTGCTGGAATTGTTACTAGTATTCTTAAGCTAACACAAACATTTGGAAACAGGCCACTAAGTCTGTACTCTGTTAACAAGTTCAACAGATCTGATGGCTTTAACTGTGCATTTACAAAATTTGCTTTATGTACTGAGGGTAAAAGTTGAATTTCTTTTCCAAATTCATCACCGTTAAGGTCAGCAGGATATTGCTCTGATAAAGATAAAGCTTTTCTCTCCACATCACTTTCAGACTTGGTGAGATATTTCCACAAGAAATCAAAATTTTCTGCCAACTGCTCAACAGTATTGAAGCAGACAGTTAATCCTGTTATAACATTGTCTACCAAAACGTAAAACACACACTTTCTGAAGTAGGCCTCTTCTGGCGTATCATCTGTGTCATTCATTTCCTCCAAGTTAGCATCAGGTGTGCTGTCATCATATGGCCTTGCCCTCTTGCGCCTAACTCCACCACATCTATGGGAGAGTTTTATTTCTATCATTAGGTTTAATGCAACCAATTTGGCTTCATTCCACATGCATTTCCAGTTGTTTCAAAGTTTTGTCAGATCTTTGAGGAGAGTTTCTATGTTTGCTACTTCAGCATCCAGTATGGCATCTCTAGCTTGGATGACCTTGTTGCAAATATCTATGCCAGCTAATATTTTGTACCACACAGCTGACATTAACACACAGGCAAAAGATGTCACATATAATAAAACTCCATGGACTTCATTTCTTGTTTTGGTCATCAAATATAGTTCTAGGAGGTCTTCCAGTGCCAATTTAATGCCAGGCAAGTGAGCTGCAAAAGGCTTTACACATTCAGCATGATCTGACCATCTTGTTTCAGACATACCACGAAGAGAACAACCAATACAGTTTTGTAGTAATTCCCACCACTTAGGACTGGAACTCAGCAGGTGGTACACAGTTTGAATTGTTCCAGAAAAGGTTATTGCTTCAAGTATGCATTCAGCAGCATCATTTCCACATCAGTTGAGTGTGTGACAACCGCAAAGTGAAAAAAATTGCTGTTGAGCATTGTTTTTGTATTTTTGCATGTGCACCGTTGTATTTTCATACCTACTTAGCATAGCATACCTACTTAAGTTTCTTTGTAGCAGAAAATCATTGGCTTATCAAAACATACAATATGTGATGCCTGATCTTTTGAATAGGCTTAGCCAAGCTGGCAATCATAGTTATAATCATTAGGCCATGAAAGTTCTATAGATAAGCTATGAACTGTTGCAATAATGTGTAATATAGGTTACAGTTAATACTTTGGCTCCCAGGCCCACTTTTGGACCCCGGGCCCGGGTAAGCACAATAGATAAGAAAATTAACATATAATGTAAAACGTTCTTGAAAGGACATTCAGATCCAAAATAGGCAAGATACATTCAGATGTATAAGACCGCACTGAAATAGGCAAGATACATTCAGACATATAAGACTGCACTGAAATCATACCACCATCCAAAGAAATTGTAACTACCAACTGCATTTCAGTTGCAACTGGAGTAAAATTGTATAACGTGGTATAACTTGGATGTTGATAACCAACATTGCTTGTGAAACAATTTTAAATTGTTAAATTGTTTTTAAGTTTTTGAATATGTTTTTAACTGGTTTTATGCTATTGTTAACCGCCTAGAGATGAAAGTTCGGGGCAGTGTACAAATTTGATAAATAAATAAAAATAAACAAACAAACATGCATGCATCTTTGTGCCCTAATATAACCCTGCCCCCCATCCATGTTTTCATTGTATTTTAATATTAAACTTTCAATAACCAAAGCAAGCCCTAATACTAGAGCTGACAATAGACTTCTTCAAGCTCAGGTTTGCTCAAGGGCACTTTAAATTCCTAAAATTCTTCTGTACTCAGATCAATTCACCATTGTTCTCTTTCATAACCCTCAACATTACCTACCAACAAACAGACTATAGGGAGAGAAAAAATCCCCTAAATTAACCCAATCTTAAAGCTTTTTTAGTAGCACCCACTAGGTCTGTGCAATCTTATCAGTCCTATAGGAATATCGAACTGGTATGCCAACTATGGGGCATTATTTTAAGGATTTCTGATATGACAGTAGGGGTGTATGAGCCGGATCAGTTTGAGCAGGGCTTGATGTCAAGCTGGGTTCGGCTCGACAGGTTTGGGGACATACTGGACCAGCCTCAGCTGGTCTGAATTTGAATCGAACTGGAACCAGTTCGAACTGAGCCGGCTCGGAGCTCTATAGGTAAAGAGTTATCCTGTGAAGATTCCCCTTTATCAGTAAAGGGGCAGGGCAGCTTGCCTAAGGGTAAAGTGGGTGGGAGAGGAGTAAGTAAGTACATACAAGTGTGGGCGGCAGCTCCCCCCTACCCTGCCAGCCTCCCCCAGAGTGGGCAGGGCTACCAGCCGCCCAGTTCAGGCCTTCTTCAGCCCTGTTTTGGCCTCTGTGCACACATGGGATCCATTTTAGTGACCTTTGCTTATGCGCAGAGGCCACTCGCATGACCATGATGAGTGCCACTGTAGTCCATGAAGACTAGAAAAAGAATCAAATCCACAAATGGGGTTTTAAGCTTTTTTAGACTTGACATAAAATATTCTTAAACTTTAGAAACCTGTGCAATCCCAGAACTAATGTAACTAAGTTCTAGGAAAACCTTTTCACCCACCACATTCCTCCTCTTCCTTGCTGGTCATCATAGTCCTGTTGTAGTAAGAGCTTTAGGTCTTGTAGCTACTCCAAGCCTCTTTTGCCAGTAGACCTTTAAGTCATGGTCATTTTTTAAATCCCCCTCAAAAGACTTCCATCAAGAGATGTTCTCAGGGTTTCCAGTGGGGGTTACCTGAATGGTTTTCATAATGCTTCAGTGTCCTCATTAAGGGGTTCCCAAGGTGGGACCCTGACACCAATAGAAACCAAAGTACATGGCAGACAGCCCAAGGAGATTGTTATGGGAATGTTGGAAGATTCAGAATCTTGAAAGAAGCAGAAAGTAGACTCCATTAGTTCTACTTAGAACAAGTTTTTTTAATCTTTGATATAACCTAACACTAGCATTTAATTACAATTATTGTTAACATAGGGTTCTGATGTAAATCATAATTATTTTTAATAGAGGCTAGTATTAGTTTATATCAAAGGTTAAATTTTTTTGTGTGAAACATTATATATAACATGAGCGTAATGTAATGAAAGTGTAATTTGGTTATTGTCATCTGCATAGGAAGGAGGTTTACTTTGTAACTAAATCCAAAAGGTCTATCCTGAAAATAATCAGCACAGATTATTTGACTATATGTGTCATATAGTGCACATGAACTTGCCCCATAAACAAAATGAAATTAGATTTATATATTTTTAATATGACTAGTTGCTAATTCTTGTCATATATAAATCTAATGGATGCTTTAAACTACATATTTTCCTACAGCTAAACCTTGACAATGCAGTATAAGGCAGCTATTCATCTCATCAGAAGTTCTTTACAAGGAGCTATGTTTGTGTTAAGTGCTTTTAACAGAAGAGATGTAAAATCTTTAATACAAGCTGTTAACATTTATTGGTCTGACTACAAAATTGCACAAGTGGCAATAAAAAAGGATGAGAAAAACCAAATTCAGGAAATGGAATGAGGCAGGTTCATAGTACAAAGAGAAAAAGAAAAGAAATATACACAACATTAAAATATGACATCATGGTGTCTAGATTTTTAGCCTAGTTCTTACCATAGTCTTTAGGGTCTAATCTAAAATGGTTGCTTGTAACTCGCGTAGAGCCTAGTCACACTGGCAGGTGAGTACAGGTAAGGGAGCCTTTAGTTGAACTAAAGGTGTTCACCTGGAGGCACTATTGGTGTGAAAGGAGATTTCTAGGGAATTGCCCCTCAGATGCCATAGCGTGCTTAGGAATGGAATTGTCTAGCTCACTCACTCATTGCTTTGGAGCTTGGGGAGCCGTAGCAGAGGCAATCAGAATCTTCCCTCAATGGAATAAACTCCATAGCTTTGAAGAGCCTTTAGCCATCATGTGTTCTTTCACCCAACAGGGAGGAGAGTGGAGTTGTCACATTTGAGGTCGTCTCAAAAGCCTGGGGCTTTTACCCTTCATTTTAATTATTTTGTCCCACTGCAGATCCTATAAGAAACTCGTAAATTGTGACCCAAGTTCAACACACCTCGCATGCCCCATTTCTGATGCGGGGTTAGATTGCACTGCCACTTGTATGCACCATATAAAACTTGTTCTGTTAATGTGATAACACAATAGATGATATTACAGTTACACTGATGGTCCATTTAACAGTTCAATACACTGATATAATACTTGTGTTTGAAAATATCCATTGACTTGTCACATTCACAATTTTTAATTTGGTGGGGTGAAGCGTTACAGTTATTAGCTATCGATTGACCTATCTTTTAAACGTATCCTTTTTGTAAAGTTGTCTAAGCTACCAGCCATCACCACATTGTGTGGCAATGAATTCCCTGTTAATTGCACACTGTGTGAAGGAGTACTAGGAATAATTTCTTTTCTTGTTGGCATTTGACATGAGTCTGTGAACCACCAATGTTGTTGTTTTTCATTTCATTAACACGGCTCAACCATTTCCCATATACTGTAGTAGTACTAATAAGTGTTGTATTCTATCTAGTAATCTTTTGTGTTTTGTTGTTTGGACATTTGTCCCAGTGGAGATCCTGCATATAGTGTGGGTGGGAGGAGGGGGGGTGGAGGCAGAAAAAAAAAAAAGGAGAAGGAGAAAACAATGGAGTTGCTTCTGAATAAAACCTTAGTTAAACCTGCTTAATATTACTTTGTGTTTACAAGAGAAGTAGTTATAAAACAAGAAGCTGCACGGAAGGAGAACTATGTACATTTTCTGTTCTCTTCTAGGCTTTTCACTTTTAGACTTATAATTTCCTCTCCTAGATATGATTACCCACTGGAACACTTTCATAGCAATCTCTTTCTCCATGTCTCTTATCATTTCATATGCATCAATCAAATACCTTTTTTGCAAAAACACGTCCCCCCATGTTGAATATAAAACTAATTTTCTCAAAGTTGTAGTTCCTAAGGCCCATATCGTTCCCTTTTACCCCTTCTTGTCTATTTTCAATATTCTTTGTATAGCAGGATGTACAAAATTACATGCAATTCACCTGTTGAGGCCTTGCTAGTCCTTGACGTGTATCTATAGTAAAACGTCCCGATTTTCTTCTTTTTCAGCAGCACAGTACATGACAGCCTACCTGATACTACTGATTAAAGTACACTTCAGAAGGAAGAGAGGTACCCATGATTCACTTTAAGAAGCATCACTGCATCACCTGAAGTGTTCTTTTGCTATTTATAATAAGAGTGTTGTAGGGTTTTTGTTTTTTTAAGGAGATGGTGCTTTATTATGGAAATTGCATTTTAAAAAGAACATCCACACAGCACGTTAGTTATATTCCTGAGGAATTCTCAGGGGATGTAGAAGAAGAAAATGTCAAATGTGTCAGACTTAAAGTTTAAAAGCACTTCTATTTAATTTGTGTTCAATCACTCCTCCTGTCAATTTTCTAATTAGTGGAAAAGGCTTTTGAGATCAGGGTCCCCTACCAGTGCATCCTGTCCTCCCACACAGTACTAACTATCAAGGTTGTATAATGTTCCAATGTGTGGGAACATCTTTGATAGTTTGGCAGGCACTGGTGATGCCAGAAACAAATGTTCGTGTGCATAGACTGCAACATGTTGATTTCTTTCTAGGATATATGTTTATGAATAAAAGTATAGCAGATCATTTACAAATATACTTGCCTTTGTTTATTTATTACATTTGCCCCTCCTCCAAGCACCTGAGGATAGCTTATGTGGGATCCCCCCACCCCACCCAACCGCCTCACAGAAAGCCTTCAAGTCGGATAAGATGTCAGACTATGAGGCTATTCACCAGGCAAAACTGGGCTAAGGGAGCCCAACCCAGTTTTGCACACACATGTGAACCGCCAGGATCAGACCAATCCTGGCAGCAACATGGCAGCAAGCCTGCCTAAAGAGCCACTCTTGAAAACGAGGTTAAGGGACCAAGCACTCCCTTAACCTCAGTGGGTTTTTAAATCATCTGTGGGGAGCCCAGGGATAGAAGAGGGTATCCCCATGATGCACTGCACACTCATGGTATTTCTGGGGGTCGGGATGACACATCCTTGCCCCCGACCCTCCCCACTTCCTCAATGTGCGGCGAATCATCTGGGTGTGCGGGAAGTGTGCCCAGCCCACGGGCGTAGCTAGAGGAGAGGGGGTCTGTGGTCATCCCTCTCTCTGGAGGCCCCCCAGAATGTAGGAGATAATGTAGAAAATAGGGAGGGATGGAGCTGGAGGGCCCTCGGGAGCTGGGGGCCCGTGTTCTTTGAACCCTTTCGCTCAATTATAGCTACGCCCCTGCCAGCAACGGCACCTTGATCGTCTGCGGGGAAGGTAGGTTTAACCTGCCTTCCTCGTAGCCCACTCTGGAGCCCTTCTCACAGATTATGAGAAGAGGCTCAGTGGTTTCTCCAAGGTCACCTCGTGAGCTTCACAGCTGAAGGTCTAACTACACATGACATATCACAGGGATTCTCAACCTTGGGTCCCCAGATGTTGTTGGACTTCAACTCCCATAATTCCGAACTAAAGGCCATTGGGGCTGGGGATTATGGGAGTTGAAGTCCAATAACATTTGGAGACCCAAGGCTGAGAATCCCTGACATATCATGTCATACACATATGACATATCTACATCTGCTAAGAGAGCCCCAACACATTTTTTCAAAAAGAAAACCAGCTTCAGGAGGAGTAATTTAAATTGAAGAAGAAGCAGAGTCACCTAAACACTGTCCTGAGCCCAGTATCCTGCAACATTGTTTTTAATTACTTAGATGAAGGGATGGTGGGAACTCTTATCAAATCTGAAGATGACACAAAACTGGGAGGGATAGCTGACAGCTCAGAAGTCAGAAATAAAATTTAAAAAATGATCTTGATAAAAATGGAAAACTGGACTGACATTAACAAAATGAAATTCAACAGAGACATATTTGAATTTCTACATTTGGGGATTTTTTTTTTTTTTTTTAAAAAACCCCACGGATATAGGATTGGAAAATACTTGGCTTTGCAGTTGAACATGAAAAGGATATTGGAGTACAATCAATCACAAGCTGAACAAGACCCAGCAGTGTGATGCAGCTGCATAAAAGTCTAATGTGAGAGAAATAGCAGATAAGGAATAGAGTTTCCTACTGTGTCACCCATTACTTACTCTAAATCTTCCCTCCCAAAGCTACTTTGAGTGGGGGGTTTTGTGGGCGGTGGGACAATCCAAAAAAATACAAACAGCATTGGGGCTCTCTTACGCACTTTAGCTCCCAAAAGGGAATTGGAACCCAGAAGTTCCTTATCCAACATTCTATCACTGTTCCACTTTGGAATGTCTAGCAGCTCATTGTGCGTGGCTGGGCGCCCTAAATTCTTTATTGGCACATCCAGAGAGTAAGAAGAAGAAGCAATATAATGGACTTGAGCTTCATGTTCCTCAAACTTCTGGGTATTGTCTGAATGCAGGAGACAAATAATTGGGACAGAATTAAAAAACAACAACAGCAACAGATGTATGGATAAAGAAAGTACAAATCCTTCATTATTTTTAGAATGTCCAGAATTTCTTTCCCCTTGAGAAACCTCAAATTAGCCCCATTCAGACATTGTGCTGTACATCTGTGTAAGTGCCATGTAAAAATCCCTGTATTAATGGTAGCTTAGGGTCAAATTTCCTGTACTGTGCCTGACATTTTACCCCCGGCATGAATTGTAGCAGCTGATTCAGGGGCATATTGATTCAGAAAAATGGCATGGTAGGAAAGCATTATCCTCCTTTATTATCTCCCAGCGTCACTACCCCAGTAGAACCCCCTCTTTCCCAGCTCATTTTAAGTTTTTTAAAAGTGCCAGGAGATCACATCATGTATACTGGCTGCTCCAATAATTAAATTTACTGTTATTGCGAATTTTCACAATACATAAAAGACATAATCAGCCTTCATTCACAGGAGCAACAGAAATCATGAGCCCATAGATCACAGATATCATCTGTGGCAGTGCTCATGACTTTATGTCATGGATCTTGTGTGAGCCCATGAATGTCAGCTGCAGCATTCCATCGCCAATATGAGCACAATTCCAGTTTTTCAAAACTTAAGCTGAGCCCCGACATATAAGCCACCCACCTGAATACAAATCTTTGACAAGTGTATAAGGCCTCAGAGGAGGAAGAGAGATAGCAAGGGCATGAAGAAGGTTGTAGGGATAGCATACTATGCCAATATTTGCCTTCGATCACCATGAGGCTTTTCAAACGGGGCTTTGGAAGCCCTTTAACTTGCATCTCCTCTGGAATGGAGGGGATGCATTCACATATCAGCTAGATTTACCCCAAAGTCCCTCTGAGTGATCAGGGAGCAGGCCTCGGCGTCGCTCTGCCTGCACTCCTCGGAGGGCGATCCGCCGCCGCTCAGGCCACTACAGCCAATCGCCGCCAGCCACCAGCCACTGCCGCACTCGGCGGATGACCTGCCGCTACCACCCGCCACCGCCGCCGCACTTGGCGGGCGACCCGCTGCCGCCCGCCACCACCGAATCGCCGCCACTGCTGCCGCACTTGGCGGGCAACCCGCCGCCGCCCGCCACCGCCGAATCGCCGCCACCACCGGCGATCTGCCACCTGGGGCGCCGCCGCGCCGGCACAGGTATGTGGGGGCCGGGGGGCGCCATTTCAGGGCCAGAGCTTGCCCTGGGCGCCGTTTCCCCCCAATACGCCACTGGGGAGCAGTTCACATACAATTTGGGTTTTTCACTGCACATTAGAGTGTAGCCCGATTAATATCCAGGGTAAAAACAAATCCACTATTTGTAGCGGTTTTTTGGGACAACTTTGAGTTCACAGTAAAGCCTCCCCATAAACTCACAGTAAAACCTGCTGTGCATAAAAGTCCCATGTCAGATTCATAAAGGCAGAGTGCTGAATGAAAACAATCTGTTCCTCTGCTCCTTTAATACAGAAGTCATCACTCACTCTGTGGTTAAGAATATCTGCTGCAAGTCATACATCATCCAATGATGACCATCTGCTGGTCTCCCAGTGACACTTCCAGATGCAATGGGTTTTTAGAAATCAATTTATAGATATCCCAAGATCCATGGCATTTTTGTCTGGGGAGAAAAGTAGAAAGAGACACAGTGGGCATAGATGTCTTCTCTTAGACCAACTCCAACAGAGCACATGCTCTGTTTTACACATTCTGCTAAATAATTTGGAATACAATACTGCACTTGAGTTCTTAGCTCTCATGTCTTTACACCTAAAGGAGTAGCTGTCCTCATATAGAGTACCCTATGCAGGTATTATGGTGTGTGGTAGTGGGGGGCTTGTTTCAGTGCGTATTAAAGGTAAAGTGTGCAGTTGAGTTGGTAAATAAATAAATAAGGTTGAAGTTTTTTTTCATGGGGCAGAAACACTTTTCTTTCAATTTATACCTCCATTTTTTCATGGTTAGACTATTGTAATGCATAGGGTTGCCATCCGTGACTGCTCAGAAACTTAAAGTGAGCTGTCGAGTCAGTGTTGACTCCTGGCGCCCACAGAGCCCTATGGTTGTCTTTGGTAGAATACAGGAGGGGTTTACCATTGCCCTCTCCCACGCAGTATGAGATGATGCCTTTCAGCATCTTTCCTATATCACTGCTGCCTGATATAGGGGTCTCCCATAGTCTGGCAAATATACTATGGTACTAATATGAATATTGATAGATTCCTTTTCCAGCAAAAGTTCTCAATGCAGTTTAGATAGGAAAAAAATGGTTCCCTGTCTCAATAGGGCTCACAATCAGGGAAAACAACAACACAAAGGAAACACCAGCAACAGCCACTAGAGCAGGGCTGTCCAACGGTGGCCTTACAGCTATTGTTGGCCTACGACTCCCATCATCTGCAGCCACAGTAGCCAGGCATGACGGGAGTTATTGGCCAAAGACAACTGGAGGGCCGCTGTTTAAGGGTTAATGTTTCACCTGGAAGAGTAACCACTTAAGCTTCAGCGTATGTACTCAGAAGCAAGTCCTAGTGTGCTCCATAGTATTTACTTCCTAGTAAGTGGCACAGTGGGGAAATGCTTGTCTAACTTTCTGCTTGGTTTGAATCCCTGCTGTTACTATATTGGGCAGCAGCGGTATAGGAAGATACTGAAAGGCAACATTTCAAACTGCATGGGAGATGGCAATGGTAAACCCCTCCTGTATTCTACCAAAAAACCCCACAGGGCTCTGTGGGCGCTAGGAGTCGAAATAGACTTGACAGCACACTTTACCTAAGCATGTTTAGGACAGCAGCTTAAAATATTGTGCAGGCCAGGAGCTCCCCTCCTTACAAGCACACCACTGTTTTTAAGAATTGATGTATTGCATGTTTGTTTTGTCTTATCCTTTTTCTCTCCCCAACCCCCACTTCAAGCACTGTATTCGAATTTAGATGTTTTAATAAAATGCTAAGGAGGAAAGGAGAAGAGCTGCTTAGTATTTGGCTGTGGTCACACCCCCTGCAAAAGCATTTTATTTGGAGAAGCACAGTGCGATAGGGACCACTTAACGTGCGCAAAAGCACTTCTACATACTCCATTTCAGAGATATTGCATTACACCAAGTCAGACCATGCTGTGTCCTAATAGATCACTGCAGACTGCCTTTCATTTGACATAGAGTGATATGGTTTGATTGAACCCAACAGAGTGCAACCCATTGCTTTAGCACTTGCTTAAGAAGCTAATTTCTTCTCTTTGGAGGCTTTTTATCAATCCACCTACAGATAGCATCAGCCCTTGTAACTAATTCGAGGCTAACTTTATCATGGTAGCTCTACGCATCAGCAGCTTACAATAAATTTGTTGCCAGCGCATAAATGTTGCCTTTATTCCATAGCTATGGAACTCTGCTGGGAAGTTAAAGATCTATCATGGCCCTTCCGATACATGCAGAAATACGATACATGCAGAAATATTATTTTCTATATATCGCCACCTGTTACATGCTGCCGTTCTGCCTTACAGAAATGCCAGGAGAAATGTCACAGTGTCAGATTATTGGCTCTTTTGGAGAACAGAAGTGTTCTGACAGTAAATTTAGAAAAATATTTTAAGGCAATGCTGTCAGATTAACTATAACCTCAATGCCACAAGAATGATCCAGAAACCATCGGGAAAGGTGGATTAAGGATTATGGAAGTGATAGCATGGTCTTGATGGGGAGAGGCAGAGGCATAAACTTGGTGGGGGCGATTTCAGGGCTCAAGCCCCACCCCACCGCCACCCCCGATTTCCCAGCGTGGGCAATGCCCCTGCCTTTGGCTTTTCAGGTAGCACCAGCAAGCCCTATTTATTTATTTATTTATTTATTTATTTATTTATTTATTTATTTTTTATACCGCCCTTCCGAAATGGCTCAGGGCAGTTTACAATTAAACCTTTTTCTTTCATGCTGTCAAGTTCATCAGTCACTCCTATGTTGTCTTTGTAGCAAATCAGTAAGTTCTTAGGAAGCATGCTGCTTGTTTTGTTTGATAAGACAAACAATAAGGCAAAGATAAGACAGAGAGGAGGACTTTCGGCAGGCAAGGGATAATAAAAGTAAAGTGTCCATCAAGTTGATTTCGACTCCTGGCACCCACAGAGTCATGCGGTTTTCTTTGGTAGAATAAAGGAGGTGTTTACCATTGCACCCTCCCCTGCAGTATGAGATGATGCCTTTCAGCATCTTTTCTATATTGCTGCTGCCCGATATAGTACCAGTGGGGATTCGAACTGGCAACCTTCTGCTTGTTAGTCAAGGATTTCCCCACTGTGCCACTTAAGGTGGACTGTGGGGGGGGGGGTGTAATACTGCCTGTGAAGAAACATTGGGGAAAGTGTCTGGAGGGAGGGAAAGAAAGATTACTAGGGCTGGTAGAATTCATAAGAACAACCCTGCTGGATCAGGCCCAAGGCCTATCTAGTCCAGCATCCTGTTTCACACAGTGGCCCACCAAATGCCTCCGAGAGGCCCACAGGCAAGAGGTGGGGGCATGCTCTCTCTCTCTTGCTGTTGCTCCCCTGAAACTGATATTTAGAGGCATCTTGCCTCTGAGACTGGAGGTGTCCTATAGCCACCAGACTAGTAGCTATTGATAGACCTGAATTTGTCCAAGCCCCTTTCAAAGCAATCCAAGCTGGTGGCCATCACCACATCCCATGGCAGAGAATTTGATATATTAATTATGCACTATGGGGAAAAGTAGTTGTTATTATTATTATTACATTTATATCCCACTCTTCCTCCAAGGAGCCCAAAGCAGTGTACTACATACTTGAATTTCTCTTTCACAACAACCCTGTGAAGTAGGTTAGGCTGAGAGAGAAGTGACTGGCCCAGAGTCACCCAGCTAGTTTCATGGCTGAATGGGGATTTGAACTCGGGTCTCCCCGGTCCTAGTCCAGCACTCTAACCAGACTGGCTCTTTTAGCTATTTGCTTTTGTACTGTTGCCTAACGCAGGTGACTGCTTATTGTACTGTGTAGCATGAGCTGAATGGTTTTGAGCATGAGCAAAGATCCTAACATGCCCCACTAGAGGAAATAAATACTCCCTGAATAGTGCCACATAGCCCCACCCCCACCGCACCAATTCCTATGTTACTTTGGGGCCATGGGGCAGGGCCTCAGTTCCACAGACTGCCAGGTCAGAAACTGTTATGAGTTTAAAGGGGTTGGATTAAATGAGGGCCCTCTATGATTCTCTGATTATAAGCCTAACAAGGAGAAAAGCTAGTGGTACCTCGCTTGACCAGTTTGAAATGACCAGGCTAATGTCTTTCAATGATCAGTGAACATTAGCACTGGGATGCAAATTCTCCTCATGTTTCCTCCCTCCCTGTGGAATGTGGGAGGAATTCCTATTCCACCCATGTGGATTAATTGAGATAGTTTGGTCTACACGGTGCCCTTCCCTGATCCATAGCAAGGTAAAGCTGCAGGAGAGCATGGGGTATTTTATCTTTCTAAAATAAGTAATTATTTTATCTTTTTTTTACACACACACACACACACACACACACACACACACACACACACACCCCTACCTTTGGGCTCTGGCCTGGCCTGCTGGATTTGGAAATCAAAGTCAACAGCTGCTCAAGTTGTTAGGTATTGGGACCAGGCCATGCAGAGGCCCATTCGTGGCCTCCAGAATGGCCACCACCACAGAAGTGAGGCCCAGGACGGGCTGAAGTCTGCCCAAACTAGACTATTTGTGAATAACTATTCACAACTCTATTGCAAATAAATGGAGGCCAGCAGGGGCCCTGCTGTGGCCTTGGAGAAGCTTCTGGAGTAGGAGGCAGTCACACACACACACACACAGAGAATACATACACACGAAACTCACCTGAACCCAAACAGAACTGGGGGGTGTTCAGGGATATCCAAAGCCAAACATGCCTAGTCCAGTTCGAGTCTGGTCTTGAACTGAACCAGGCAACCCAGTTTTGTGCATATCTCTGCTGCCTTAGACCGAGGCAGATTATTGGTCTATCAAGCTCATTATTGTCTACACAGCCTGGCAGTTGCTTCTCAAGGTTTCAGGCAGGATTATCTCTCAGCCCTATCTTGGAGATGCCAGGGCACTTGGAAGGATGCAGGTACTCTTCCCCAAAGCGGCCCCATCCCCTAAGGAGAATACCTTACAGTACTCACATATACAGTCTCCCATTCAAATGCAAACCAGGGCAGACCCTGCTTAGCAAAGGGGACAGTTCATGCTTGCTACCACAAGACCAGCTCTCTTTCCATGTGCCCTGTGCCACCACCACCCAGGAAACTGAGAAGTCTATGCCCCTGGGGGAGGGGAGGAATTGAATGCCTGGAAGCAGCCTCTTTCACTGCATGAATGCACAGCTCACAAAAATTTCACTTGTGCAGAATTATTTTCTAATTATTTTCTGATTCTAGCCACTTTTCCTGCAGATTGGACAGAACAGCAGGAAGGGTGACATGAGGATTGGAAGAATAGGTAATCTATAGTCACAGTTTTCCTATAGAAAAGTGGTAGGTCTTTTGCTGCAAGGAGGGCCGTAAAAATCTGGAGCTGCTCTTACACAAACTGTTGGAATTCCATCAGGATCTTTCAGAAAGGTGGGAAGAGGGGTTTGACACAACCATCCAGATTTTAGGGACCTATCACATTTACAAGACTGAGTGGGCCTTAGGCAGTGGTCACTTGCTAGCAGAAGAGCTTGCCTAGCACATCATGCCAGTTACAAATCCCATTGTTTGCACCCTAACCACTACTGAACATAGGAAGCTGCCGTATACCAAGCCAGACCACTGGCCCTTCTAGCTCAGCATTGTCTACACTGACTGGCAGCAGTTCTCCAAAGTTTCAGACAGGCGTCTTTCCCAGTCTGACCTAGAGATGCCAGGGCTAAAACCTGGGGCTTACCACATGCCAAGCAGATTAGGGGTGTACATGGAACCGTCTGGCCCGGTTTGGTTCGAGGCCAGACCAGCCGCCATGCATGCGCCAATGCCCTCTGCGAGGCCATGGCCTCACAGAGGGCATTGGCACAGGCGTGGCAGCCGCCAAAATGGCGGCCACGTGCTCTTACAGAGGCCCGAAAGGGCCGAAAATGCTCAAGTTACCCAGCCGCAGTAGTGATGAAGAAGGCCGGTGGGGGGAGAGGGAACCCACGTGGACCTCCCCCCCCCCGCGTGGCTTCAGCAAGCCCCCTGAAAGGGCTAATGGTACTTATCATCTACTTTAATTTAAAAAAAAAAAATTCATGGACCGGCTGGACCGGACCCAGCAGTCTGGTTCCAGTCCGATGGAACTAGGGGGTGGATCGTTTCGACCCCGAACCCCCAAATCCTCGGACCGGACCGCCGGACTGGTCCACACATCTCTAAAGCAGATGCTCTGCAAATAAGCTATCTGATCCTATGTACTGTGAATTTGTTTAGTTGTACTGCACCTGTAACATGAGCCTTTTTAACAGTAAAGAGATGAAGAGATGGTCTTAGTAACCAATTATACAAAACTGTGTCTTTAGTACAGCATCAGCACCCAGGATCTTTATACACTACTGATTTCTGAAGGTGGGGGGAAACCCTACATATGCATATGTTCATATGATACATTATTAATTATCAAAATTATTATTAGTGATTACATTTTTATTCCATTCTAAGGAGATCAGGGCAATTTACAAGTCCCTCATTTTATCCTCACAATTCTCATTGAGATGGTGACCAGTCCAGGGGTACCCAGTGAACATCTTTGCCTATTCCTAGTCCAACTCACTAAACACTCCATTACTCTGGCTCTCAAATACAGCATAGAGGGAGGTATCTCTTTTTCCTTCTAACTGATTTTGAACAATTGATTGGAACTAATTTCCATGGTGTAAGACATAGTAGGGGTCGTTTTTGTATTAGATAAGTGCTTAGATAAGTTAGCCATATTATGTTAGATAGGTGCTTGACATAAGCCCATGTGTCTGGCATTATTAGCTCAGGCCTTAGCATGAGCTCATGGTCAAAAACTGGTCATATAGGTGCGCTCCCAATCTCCCACACTATGTCCAAATTAGATGTCCCTTTCACGGTTGAATGACACAACACCTCATCTTGCCAGTGAGTAATTTTCCATTTTACTCTTTGAAATAACCCCCGCCTTCTCATTTGTTCAATCTTAGAGATTCAGCATTTTAACCCAGACAAGACTTCCTCATTTTTGATGAAAACAGGGTCTAAAAACAAAAATTATGCCAACCACAAGAGTTCTGCTTGAGTGGTCGCTCGCCCATGTTTGTGCCCCTTTTTACTTTCGCTTGCGTCTTTCATATTTTCTGGCCAATGACATTAAATGTCAAGGGTAACAGCAAATTGGGATATAGATTAATTAGTCAAGACCCCTTTTGGCCAATTATCATCAAGGAAATATGGAAAAATCGATGTGTGGGTAATCTGTAGAAAGGTACAAAAAGCCCCATATTGGAACTCAAAGGTAGCTCGGACCTCGGACACATCACACAGGAGGAGGGAGAGAGGAAGAAAAGAGGAAGCACAAGGGTTTTGGTAAGACACAGGGGAATTGTGACCACAAAAGGGAGAGGTTTTGACAGTCTTTTAAAACTGTTAGCTTAAACTGCTTGATTGCTTGTGGAAGAGAGAGAAATATGTTGTTGTATGCTGAGATTCACCTGAAATCTGGTGAGAAATAAAGCCTTTTGATTAATTTTGACTGCTTCATTCTCCTTGTGTTTTCTTGGATCTTGAGAGTCTTGACGGCCAAGACCATTGAAAAGAACCCACAGTTCTTGTTAATGTGAGGGTTCTGAGATCCCCATCTATTCCTAAATTGCAGAGGAATTTTGGGCATCTCGAATCTCTTACAATGGCACATTCTTAGGTTTAAAGCTATACTTTAAGAAAACAGCTGAATGCATGATACACAGAGCTTTGCTATTATAATGGTGAGAAACAAATAGTTTCCAATATACTTAAAACCATAATGTCTTTCTGTCCTTAAGAAGCATTTTTTATTCTCAAGGTCTGGCTTGTGGACAACTTTTTCTCAGAGATCTCTGTGTCCAGATCAGTGCAGCCAGTTCCACCACCGCCACCGCCCTTATTTCCCCAATAGCAGTTCTCCTGTGACAGATTACAAGTGGCTTTTTAAAACCTGCAAGAATTTGAAGAGTGCAAAAGATAAGTCTGAGCTGGGAATTCTCTCCCTTACATTTCCATGAGCTCACTAGGTAATTAATCTCTCCAGCCCAGCCCTGTATCTACAATACAGGAATGAGAATACTGCTCCTCCTGTCAGTCAACAGGGCACAGCCCAATAACACTGGACTGACATGTGATTTTTGTTGCACTTTCTACTTGTATATATTGACACTGGTAAAGAGAAGCACTCTGTGATAAATGTGTTTTTGTCAAGTTACTGTAGGAGTCCAGCAATGGGAGACAAGCTATTTGTTGGGAGCTATGGCTGAAGGCACAGGAAGAAAGGGAAAGAAACACCTGTACACTTTAGGCAAATGTTAATGGGCCAGTTCAGATGAACATTTAGGAACACAGGAACATAGGAAACTGCCATATACTGAGTCAGGCCATTGGTCTATCTAGCTCAGTATTGTCTTCACAGACTGGCAGCAGCTTCTCAAGGGTTGTAGGCAGGAATCTCTCTCAGCCCTATCTTGGAGAAGCCAGGGAGGGAACTTGAAACCTTCTGCTCTTCCCAGAGTGGCTCCATGCCCTAAGGGGAATCTCTTCCAATGCTCACACATCAAGTCTCCCATTCAGATGCAACCAGGGCAGACCCTGCTTAGCTATGGGGACAAGTCATGCTTGCTACCACAAGACCAGCTCTGCTCTCCAAATTATCTTACATGTGGTAAAGTTGGGGCCATGCTGAGAATGCCCCAATGTCACTGGACAATGTGCTGCTCCAACATCACAGGGCGATATGCCAACACATTCTCAACACGTCCTTTAATCACATGCGAGGGGTATTCATTGGAATCACCCTTCTACACACACACACTGCAAAACCCTGTTTAAACAGGGGGGTTACCACATGTAGTGGGGTGAAGACACCTCACATGCAATTAAAGGACATGCCGAAAGAGCACGTTGGCACATTGTCTGGTGATACCATGGCAAACCCATTCTCGGCACAGTTCCAGCTGTACCACATGTAGAGTAAGTGTTGATCTGAACCAGACAGCTGAACCAGAACCTGAAATAACATCTCTGCAATCACCTTAAAGAAGCAGCAAACAGTGGTGTCTAAGGAGGGGGGAGGGGATCAGAAATATCTATGATGCCCGTTGCCACAGCACACCCTCCCCTCCCCACTTCAGGGCCAGGCGGCAGCAATTTAGTTCCAATCCTTCTCATCAGCAGCCCAAGTGAAGGCGAAGCCCTGCTGCCCAATATGGTGTCGAACTGCTGGCTGTGCTGCCGTCCGTCCACCCCATTGATGCCCACGTGCATTACAAACCAACACACACACAGAGAATCTTTCTCAATTTATTTATTTATTTATTTATTTTCAAAGCCACTGGGAGAATTTTGCCATCATAGGCAGCGCCCTCTACTGCCTTTCCTTTAATCCACCTATGAATATTTGTTTATATGCTCTCCTGGCTCATCTGGAGACTACTCAGAGACAGGCCTTCTCCGTTGCTCTCCTGGGCTTTGGAATGTCCTCCCCGTTGAAATGAGAGCCTTCCCATCTCTGGCAACTTTTAGAAAGGCACAGAAGACATATTTGTTCATTCAGGCTTTTGATTAGATTTATAGTTATTAATACTTTTAATGTAGGGTTTTACATGGTTTAATGTAAATGATTTTAATGTTTAAACGATTTTAATTGTAAACTGCACAGAAATGCAAGTTTGGGGTGGTATAGAAATATGTTAAATAAATAAAGAATATATATATAAGATAATTTATATTGCTCTTGTCTGCTGTACATTACAAGGAAATTGAATGGTTAAGAACTGGAATTAAGGAATCCTGAGCTTGCAGGAGAATCATCTCAGGCAGATGATGAAGGGTAAGTATGGATTCACAATAAAATGGGAGTGGGTTTTCTAGCTGGAACCAGAATTAGCAAAACTGAACCCATACCTTTCTTATAATCACAGTTTATGGTATGGATAAGAAAGATCTTCCCAAACTTTGGCAGCTGACACAACTGAATGCATCTGCAATTCATCAGTTTCAAAACCTGTTATCATCCAAGCTTGGTTATCTTCATTGCCATCTTCACTTACCTCTAGTTAAAGAATTACTCTGTCAGCACTTTGAGAGAGATTAGGAGGCAGCACATTTGCAAGGACTGCTGGATTTTTTTTTACTTCCATCATATTATTGAGAATCTATACTCCAAAATCTCTTGTAATCCCATGTAGAAAAGCGGAAGCAATGCATCCAATTTAATATTAATATTGAAAAGGAAACTGAATACCAAACTTGCAAGAAGTCTATGCCTAGGAATTAAACAGGGAAGGCCTGTGTATCAGTTATGACCTATTGTGTTTGGACACAACACATCAGCAGCATGTATTGTGCCCTGACAGACACTGGCCCCATTTGCATGTAACACCAAAACAGACTTAAATGGGGCAGAGGTTGGAATTCCTGTACATCCAAATGTGTGAAATTGGTTGGAATTCCTGTACATCCAAATGTGTGAAACCAGAGTTTTGAGCCCAAAGAGACCTGCAATTTCCCTTGCAGGACTCCAACTTGAACCTTCTGTTTGTAGTGAGGTTTGGGGGCTGGCAGTGTTTTGCCCAAACACAAACAACCCCATAACCACTGTTTCGTACTGTTTCTGGAACTGAGATCATAGAGAGGATGCCCCAGCCCCTCCCAGGAAATTGCCTGCTCCATGCCTGCCATGCTTCTCGATGGCCACTTCTCCCAGCACTTGCCCTACCTCCTCTCTCCAAGCTACTCGAACTGTTGCCCAGCAAAAGGGACACCACCACATTCCATTCCAAGCATCTAAGTCTGTCAAACAGAAAGGTCATATGGGCGGATGTCCACTTTCCAGTAAGTCCCTTGTTTCCACCTTCTGGCAATCAGAAGAGAAAGGGAATGGGGTGGCAAGATGGGCACTACAGGTGAAACTCGGAAAATTAGAATATCGTGCAAAAGTCCATTAATTTCAGTAATGCAAATTAAAAGGTGAAACTGATATATGAGACAGATGCATTACATGCAAAGCGAGATAAGTCAAGCCTTAATTTGTTATAATTGTGATGATCATGGCGTACAGCTCATGAAAACCCCAAATCCACAATCCCAGAAAATTAGAATATTACATGGAACCAAGAAGACAAGGATTGAAGAATAGAACAATATCGGACCTCTGAAAAGTATAAGCATGCATATGTATTCAGTACTTGGTTTGGGCCCCTTTTGCAGCAATTACTGCCTCTGCGGCGTGGCATGGATGCTATCAGCCTGTGGCACTGATGAGGTGTTATGGAAGACCAGGATGCTTCATTAGCGGCCTTCAGCTCTTCTGCATTGTTTGGTCTCATGTCTCTCATCCTTCTCTTGGCAATGCCCCATAGATTCTCTATGGGGTCAGGTCAGGCGAGTTTGCTGGCCAATCAAGCACAGTACACTGTATACTTTTCAGAGGTCCGGTAAAGAGAATCACCACATATTCCAGGTTACAAGTTCCCTCCCTGGCATCTCCAAAATAGGGTTGAGAGAGACTCCTCCCTGCAACCTTGGAGAAGCCACTGCCAGTCCGTATAGACAATACTGAGCTAGATGGACCAAGGGTATGACTCAGTATAAGGCAGCTTCCTATGTCTCTATGAGAGTGCAGTCCAAAAGAGGGCTGAAGGTCTTGCAGTTGCATCCTCAAAGGGAAGAATAAGAGCCCATTTTCTGGAGCACAAACAGGAGAGCATGGGTGACCTCAGCAGTGTTCACAAATTGGGTGAATAACTCCTTCCTTCATGAGGTCCAGAGGTACCTTCTCCTCCTGGTGTTGAACAATGCCCCTGGCCACCACGCGGCACCTGGACTTGCAGATTTTCTTCTTACCTCCTCTTACCACATTGCTAATCCAGCCCATGGACCCAGATCTCATAGTGACCTTTAAGTCATACTCCACATGACACACCTTTGAGAGGCTTCTGAATTTGATGGAGGCTGATCCCTCACTGTTGGTCAGCAATTGCGGGAAGGGCTATAGTATTGCTGATTGCATTGAGAATATCACAGTGTTGCTCTCTGAGATCAAGCCCAAGATGTGGAACACGGTTTGGAGGAAATTGTGGCCCAGGGCAGTCACGTCTTCACACACTGCAGCCGTTCCCTCTGTGGCAGATGGGGTGCCACGCATTGCGAGCCTTGGTGTGCTGTTGATGGTGAAGGCCTGGGCAACATCAAGGCACATGAGGTGCAGGAGCTCCTCCAATTCCACCAAGAAGAGCTAATGTCAGAAAAACTGGAGGAGATGGTGCTGGCAGTTCCCAAGCATGAGGGTGAAGAGAAGGAGGAAGAGATGCTCCTCAATCCCTTTACCATGCAGGGGCTCTCTGAGATCCTCCAGCTGGGATTGGTGTTGTTGGACAAGGTGTTTGGACTCGACCCACTAATGGAACCAAGCATAAATTTTAAGCAGCAGCTGCAGGCAGCTTAGCAGCCATACAAAGACACTTACAGTATAGGGCAATGCAAAACAAGGCAAAGCAGTCCAGTATCACCACATGCTTTTCAAAGGCCACAAGTACCTCCACCACTGCAGCTGAGCAGTGGCACTGGTCATTGCCACCAAAAAATGACAGCAGCACTTTTGCTGCTTTTGAGGGAGATGATGATGACAATGACGACGAAAGTGGCATTAGGTCTGCCTCTGCCAGGCCTGCTTCAAAAGTGTGAACTGTTTGTGCCACACACTCCATCCCTGGAGTGAGGGAACTCTGCTTTTTCTTTAAAAAATTTATTTTATTGCCACCTTAGAAAACTGGACAAAGTGCGGCTAACTCCAGCAGTGGAGTGAGGGAACTCCACTGCTGTTTTTATTTTTGTTTTGTCACCTAAGCTGGATGGACTGCTGGTAACTCCTGCAGTGGTGTGAGGGAACTCCACTGCTTTTTGTTTTGTTTTTGATTTGCCACCAAAGGTCACAGAACAGAGTGCTGCTAACTCCTGCAGTGGAATTCCTGCAGTGGTGTGAGGGAAATCCATTGTTTCTTTGATTTAAGTTTTGCTGCCAAGAGACACCAAACACAGTGCTGCTACGGTAACTCCTGCAGTGGAGGATGGAGAATACCCCTTGGGTGCTTACTTGAACTGTTTCTGATATTGTGTAGCCTCTATGGCCAAACTGCCAACCAGTCAGGCCTGGAGCTTGTGCTGCAAAGTGCTGAATTGGAATTGTGTGTGTGTGTGTGAGGAGGGTACTTACCTGAACTGGTTCTGATGCTGTGTAGCCTCTAAAGTGCTGAACTGGAACTGTGAGGGTGAGGAGACTAGATAGGCCTTGGGCCTGATCCAACAGGGCTGTTCTTATCTTCAGATGTATTCCCATGAAACTGAAGTCTGGGAAATTTAGGACTGGCAAAAGGAAGTACTTTTCCATGCAGGGCATAATTAACTCATGGAATTCTCTGCCACAGGATGTGATGATGGCTAGGGGTGTGCACGGAACCACCAACTGCGGTCCGGCACTGGGGTGAGGGGTACCTTTAAGAGCGGCGGGAGGGTTTATTTACCCCTCCCGCCGCTTTCCCGCTTGCCACCGTAAACATACGAGTAATTGGGGCGGCAGGATACCTCCCTGCCGCCCCTTCCCCGACATTACTTGCAAAACCTCCCAGGAGTGCATTGCGCGCACGCACGTCACAGAGACGAGCGCGCGCATCACGTCTTTGTGACGTGCGCGCACTTCACATCTCTGTGACGTGCACGCGTGCAATGCACTCCTGGGAGGTTTTGCAAGTAACGTCGGGGAAGGGGCAGCAGGGAGGTATCCTGCCGCCCCAATTACTCGTATGTTTACGGCGGCAAGCGGGAAAGCGGCGGGAGGGGTAAGTAAACCCTCCCGCTGCTCTTAAAGGTACCCCCCACCCCAAACCGAACCACCCAGGTCCGGACCAGTCCGGAGGCCGTTTCAATGGCCTCCGGACCGGTCCAGGCCCATCCCTAATGATGGCCACTAGCTTGAATAGCTTTAAGCAAGGTTTAAGCAAATTCATGGAGCTCAACAATGGATGACCTACCTCCAGGTTCTGAAGCAGGATGCCTCTGAATGCCAGTTACAGGGGAACAATGGCGAGGGCATGGCTTCCTCTCTTGCTTGTAGGCGTTCCTGAGGTATTTGCTGGGCTACTATGGCAAATAGAATGTTGGACTAGATAAGCCTTGGGTTGATCAAGCAAAGCTCTGAGGGACAGTTGTTCTCCCACTTCTATATATAAAAGCATCACCACTTTAAAAGGTACCTCTTTGCTCAGTTAGCAAGGATTAGTATAGCAACTGTTTTCAGAACCTGAGGAAAAATACAATCCCACTGGTGAGAAAAAATGTATTTTAGATGGTCAATTAGAAAGAGAGGCTGTTTTTCAAGTGTTTTCCCCTGATACAGAGCTCTTGCTTGAAACACAGTGGAATCGCAAAAGGTTTTCGCATCAGTGGATTATTACATTTTTTCTCTAGTTTTGGTTTTAATGCTGCCCTCTTTGTCCTGTCTGGCTGTTTTTAGAAGGTTATGAGGAGCTTCTGAAAACAGCAAAGGGTTTTGTGAGTTTAACTTGAGCACTGACAGGTCACAAGGTTTCCAGACTTGAGATAGGATAACAAGATGCAAAGGAGGACAGAGCTCCTTTCCCTTTGATGTAAAATTTGCTTGACAGAAGAGGGAATGTCTGCCAGTGCTGCTTTCCTTATCCCTACCTGACAAGCTGTTCTACTCCGCCATCAAAAGGGACAGGGACCCGACCACCCTTCTCTGTAGCTGGGCAACAGCGTTACCAGTTTATTTCTGCCTGTTATATAGCTGTTGACAGCCACCTAATGGCGCAGTGGGGAAATGACTTCACTAGCAAGCCAGAGGCTGCTGGTTTGAATCCCAGCTGGTATGTTTCCCAGACTATGGGGAACTCCTATATCCAGCAGAAGCGACATAGGAAGATGCTGAAAGGCATCATTTCATACTGTGCGGGAGTTGGCAATGGTAAACCCCTCCTGTATTCTACCAAAGAAAACCACAGGGTTCTGTGGTTGCCAGGAGTCAACACTGACTTGATGTCACACTTTACCTTTACCTTTATATAGCTGTTAAAAGCATAGAGGCTCTGCCCATAAGAAGGCAACAAACCTACAAACACATGACCAAGAAGATGGAGCATTGCAAACAAGCTCAAGAAAAGTTTCTTCACATATTCTGAAAGGGCACTGGGAAAATTGATACAATAATATCTCACAAATGAATTTTGTAGTTTTTGCCTTTTCTTCTCCTGACCAACATGCTGTACGACCTGAAACAATTTAATGGGATTGTCAACTGAGATTCATGACAGACCAAGGGTTGAAATATCACAGGTGCACCAGGTCAGGACTCAGGGGCACTGAAATGGAAGTACTGGAGAGCTCTCAAGCTGCCTTCATGCAGAGCTGTCTCCAGAGCTCCTAGTATTTTATTTTGCTGAGCACTTCATTCAATCACAGAAAACAAACATCTCAAATACGCTGGAAAGTGCATCTCAGCCCCAAAGTCAAAATCAAAAATCTAAAGCTATTTCATCACCATGAACAAAAGCAATATGGAGAAGTCCCAAGTTAGCTCTAAAGCAATTTCAGTTGGCCTTAGCACCTTTGGCACATATCAGTAAGCTGTGATCCACATAACAGTTAAGTCAGGTGGCTTGGATTTCAGTAAATACATTCAGAGGCGGAGGAGAGATGATATTTCTTTAAAGAGGGTTGACAATAGTATGATAGGAGCATCATTGCTTGTGATAGATGCATTTATTTCTTTTTATCACAGAGACATCGGAAGCTGCCTTATACCACTTCAGACCACTGGTCCATCAACCAATGGTCCATACTATCTACTGTCCATACTGACTGGCGACAGTGCTCAGGAGTCTTTCCCAGCCCTACCTGGAGAAGCCATGGATGAACCTGGGACCTTCTGCATTCTAAAAGCTGCTATACTGCTGAGCTGCAGCCCCATCCTCTTGGCTCTACAGCTGTGGCTGAACTACAACTCCCATCATCCCCAGCTGCAATGTTTTGTTGCTGGAGATTATGGGAGTCATAATCAGA
The DNA here is from genome assembly GCF_027244095.1 of Hemicordylus capensis. Taxonomy (NCBI): domain Eukaryota; kingdom Metazoa; phylum Chordata; class Lepidosauria; order Squamata; family Cordylidae; genus Hemicordylus; species Hemicordylus capensis. The sequence goes on along the minus strand of NC_069659.1, from coordinate 154,568,682 downwards.
GGTGCTCTTACCCCTGGGCCTTGTGGCTGAAGTCCAGGGCCTCCACTGTCCCAAATCCTCTTTAGTCTGTCCTGGATGGTGTGGTCACCTGGTGGAGCATGATGGTGCTTAATTTGCAAGGAAGGGTGTGCCTCCAAAGGCCTTGAGGTCCAGGCTTCAAAATTACCTAGGTGCCCCTCTGGTTGTAGTTCAGCAACAGCTGGACTCTGCTGTAAGCGGCATATCTTACAGAAGGCAGTGCTCACATATAGTCACCCATCCAAATGCAAACCTAAGTAACACTGGTAAGCAAAAAGGTTTGCTCGCTACTGCAAGACCGGTTGTCCATCCCATCTTAGTCAAAATGGATTTTCAGGGATTTAAAGCACTACAAGAACAAGACCTTGTTTACTAGAGATGCCTTCAAGGCAGATTCTGCACTGGTCTGATTAGGGATATTTTACATGAGGCAGATTTGCTATTGCAACCTTTGTAATTTCTGGCTTTACGTTTGGTCAATGACCATAAATAAGCAACTGGACTAAACTGGACTACATGTGGCAGAGCATTCTGGCGAGTGTTGTAAAACACATGCTCTGTTCACACAGGACACTAGTAAGCTCACTGAGGTCACTGTTGCCAGACACAGTGCTAGACCTCATCTGATATTCCTGCATCTGTGTAGAGAGGAAGACTGGTAGTAGCCAAGCTGTTTTCCAAAAATAAGTTTATCTGCCTGCCACTACTACTTTTCTCACTGTAGAATCTCAGAGCTCTGCCAGACAGTGTGGGGTTTAAATGAAAAGACTTTTTCATTAGGGACCAATTCCTTGTGCAACTTGCAAGATAAGACTGCTGCATCACATGCCTTCAGACGATGCCCAATGGACCAGTCTTGTGCGACTGGCTGGAATAAAACACTCTCAGATCTTCCAACTTTCCTCAGTTTAAGCAACTTTACTACTGGCTTTCAGTTTGCCTGTTTCCAAGATACTCACTTGCCCTTAGGCCTAAGTGCCTTACATCTTCCCAGGAACACAGTTTGAAAACCTCGGCCATCCTCTATAATAAAAGCCTTGGGTGTGCGCCCGTGTCTTTGCGCCCGTGTCTCACTCGGCCATTCTGGGCATGCACGGAGTGCATGCCCAGAACGTCCAAGGGAGATACGGCCGCAGGCACCAGGCGGCCATGTTGGCTCCCGTCCGGGTGGAGGAGAAGCGGGGACCGGGGAGGGCAGATGCGGCAGCGGCGGGTCCAGCCCGGCCGCAGGGATAGGAGAGGCGGCGGCGGTGAGGGACAGCAGCAGCGCCGCCATTTTCTTCTTGCCGCCGCCAGCCCGGCTGGGCGGCCCGCCCGGCCCAGCTCTACCCTGGGTTGAAGCGGAGCGAGCAGGAGGAGCCGCGCCTCTCGGCTTCTGTCGCGGAACGGGAGTGGGGAGCCGGAAGCGGAGGCTCACGGCACCATGGGAAATGGAGTCTGTGCCGGTGGCAGGAGACCCGGAATGACAGATGGGTGACGCACGGCCACTTCCGGTATAAACGGCTAGCGGCTCGGCTGGGTGAATCTATGGATATGGGGAGGGATGGCGTCGCTCAGCCCCTTTATGGTGAGACTCCCCTTTTCATTTGCATTGGGAGTTAAAGGGGGAAAACGCCTCCGCTATGAGACTGGAAGTGTTGCTCTAGACTTTTTTTTTTACTGGGGGGGGGGAACTGATGTCATTCCCTCAGGATGATGAGTCTGGACATCTCCCCCTAGATCCTGATAGATCCTGGGAGATCTATCCCTCCCAATAGAGCCTGGGAGATGGAGGCGAAAAGGAAGGATGTTAGCGAGATGCCCATAGAGAAAAAGTCGAGAGTCTCTTTCACTCACCATTGCATCCTTATTAGCATTTCTAAACTGTTTCCCGCCCTAATTCCCAATGTAAAACATAGAGGAGTTTCACCATAGAGAGCGTCACTAACTCTTTAAAACTCTGGGACTAGAGTGACACAGCCTGATTCGGCAACAATTGAAAGCTGACCCAGGCCATGTTTTTTTATGGTCGCTGTGTGGGGTTATTGGTATGTCTATATGGTAAAACTATACTTTTGCGCTGATTGAATAGAAAACTAGCACACACACACCCCACTAGAGCCCGTTATTTAAACGGGCTTAAAAAGACTAGTATATAGATAAATAGCTAGATATAGATATAGATATGGCAGAGGAAACATATATGATAAACATCTCCAAACAACCACAGATTCTTCCTATTGTAACAACACAGTGACATGTTTCAAAACAACTGCTGCCCTCAAGGAAGAGGCAAGCAAAACTTAAATCCAGCTCAGTGCAAACATCTGCTTGCTTAGCTCAAACTATACAATCTGCAATAGTTCTTTCCACTGTTTTTGGCTTTTAAAAAAAACCTAAAACAGCTCTGAATAGACTACATTTGAGCAAAATGATGCTCATCTCAAATTCACCCTCTCCAGGCTACTTTTATGCCCATGGGGGAGCAATAGGAATCCCACACCTTCTCCCCATAGGTACAAAAGCAGCTTGATAAAGGTTACGAAGATGAAGAATCATAGGCGGATTAAAGGAGAGGCAGTAGAGGCGGCTGCCTACGGCGGCAAAATTTCCCCAGCGACACTTTAAAAAAATAGAGAGAAAAGGATTTCATGTGTCTCTGTGTGTGTGTGTGTGTGTGTGTGTTGGTTTGCAATGCACGTGGGCATCTATGGGGCGGATGGATGGTAGCAGCACAATGATTGGGCAGAATGGCTTCGCCTTCGCTTGGGCTGCTGCCAGGAAGGATTGGAACTAAATTGCTGCAGCCTGGCCCTGAAGGGGGGCGGGGGCTCTGTGGCGAAGGTTGTCATTGTTATTTCTGTTCCCCTCTTAGACACCACCGTTTGCTGCTTCTTTTAAGGCGATTGCAGAGATGTCATTTCTTTTCTTTTGAAGGACTTAAGTTTCCACTCACTGGAACTTCTTTGCATTGTCAGCATCCTCTCAAGCCCTCTCTCCAAACACCGTTCCTTCCACCAGTTCAATCCGGCAGCATCTGTCGCTCTGGCTAACAATTCTGGTTTGAATAATGCATGTGTAAGGAGTTAAATAAAATGCACACTCCCTAGCTGACTTTCTGTCCCCCCCCCCCAGCCCCACAAATGCTTTTGTATTTCTGTCCTTGATCATTTCCCCCTTTGCAATTTAAGCCTGCACTGATAACATTCTATGCATACATGGGGGTAACTCGCATAGTTGTACATGTGTGCAAAAAGAACAAGTAAGGAATCCTCATGGTTGGTCAAGACAGACAGGCATCCACGCTGTTGGTCAAGCAGATTCCATATAAGTGATTGTTTAAGGAGTTAACCATGGGAGGAATCAAGATAAAGAAGGATCATTGATAAAATAACACAAAAGGGGGGAAAGCAATCTTGCTTAAATCAGACAGAGGGGGGTGGGAAACATAAACTCAAAGAGAGTTTAAAGAACCTCAAAATGTTATTCTAAGTCAGGTTTTGGCTGGCTTTCCCTCAGTGCTGCTACCACGCAGTGGAAGCTTCGAGTTGGAGCTGGGGTCCCTCCCTCCCGGGCCCTGCCGGTTGGCAAGCAGCCAAGTCTTCATCTGTCTCGGAGGCTGGCTGAGAGGAGGAGAGCAGCAGCTGTGGCGGGGCCGTGGGATATTTAGTGCATCAGCATCACTCACCAATTGACTGCCAGGTCTGTGCCAGGGGAGCTCCCGCCACAGCCCGTGGAAGGCAGAAAGGTGAGATACTCACACAAATGCACTGTGAATGGGTCTCTGATGATTGATATTTATATTGCCACCGGAAAGTTTGGATTGGCTTTGAGGCTGGGGGGGTAGGGAGGGTGGCCTGGGGGGTGGCAAATTCCTTGCTTGCCTACAGGCCACAAAAGGGTTAATCTGCCCCTGTGAAGAATGACCAGAGGGAAAGCAAGTTTCTCCCTGCTCATCCTTCTACCTAGCTGCTGTCTCCACAGGAGTGCTTTAGGTATAAGAAACAGATTGTGCAGCAAATACAAGAGAAAGGGTCATATAGCAACAGGCCTGGAGACCCCAGCAGGCGCGTAACAACGATAGGGCAAGGGGAGGCAGTTGTCTGGGGGCCCCACTGCCTGGAGGAGCATCCCAGAGGCACCTCACGTGACTCCCCATTGCCTCCTGCCCAGCCCCAAGGCCCCTCAGCCACTTGCCCTGTTCGCTGTCTCTCCTGCTTGTTCTCCTGGCCGGCAATCGAGCAGCAGACACGCTGCAAAGAGCAACTTTTCTCCCGCCTCTCAGCTGATCGGCGGGTGGGCGGGGCTTCCACGGAGGTCTGGTGTAGGCCTCTGTGAAGCCTGAACTCCAGTAGGGCCTAAGCCAGCCAGGAAGGAGGAGGCAGCCAGAGAGGCCTCCACTGTTCTCTGCAGCAGAAGACCCCCTGCTGCCAGGTAGAGTGTGAACTCCTTTTTGTGGTTACCTTCCCCACCCCCCCCACCCGGATATATAGGGATCTGCTTGCCATAGGGCTTTGATATGGGGGGGAGGGACTGAGAAGTCTCTGAATATTTATTTTTAAACAGCTTGGAAAATTTGCTGGCTTAAAAAAAACTCTTAAAAGTCCTATAAGTGGCTTGTTTCATGGCAGAAAATTACAAAAACTTCTGGAAGAAACAGTATTATATTTATTTTATTCATTCATTTATAAATGCACTTATGTTCAAGTTGTTTTGCAACCCAGAAGGTCTGAGTGAGAACTGTGAAGCATGTCTTCTGCTTTTATTTTATTTTATTTTTCTTGTGTGTGAACTGCTCCCCAATAACTTGCAGGGACTTCAGGGTAAATCTGGCCAACATGTGAATGCAGCACCTCCATTCCAGAGGAGATGTGTGTTAAAGGGCTTTAAAAGCCTCGTGTGAAAAACCTCCTGGAATCGAACTTGACTGAATTTGTTCAGAATTCTGAGAAAACAAACATAGGCTCACCCTGCATGGTTGAAAGTCTCCTTGGCTAATCTGCAGCGAGGGGCCCATTTTAATCATTCATCTTTCTAGTGTGTTCTAGGCATTAAAAGTAAAACAAATGTATAGTACTCAATGTATATCACTATATATTGTGAGGTGTGCGTGTGTGTATTCAGTGAAATGTATTTCCAGGCAGCATACTTATTTTGGAATATCAGACTTAAATCCTTGGGGGCCTGGGGTGTGCGGAGGCCCTGGACTTTGAGTGGGGGGGCCCCATTTTAAAATCTTGTCTCTGGGCCCACTCCAACCTTGCTACGCCCCTGGACCCCAGATTACCTAAATATTGTATACCTCTTTTGTCTTGGTCACGCAATAGTGTGACAAGGCACATTAGTGCTTACAAACACATAAGAACACAAAGACATAAGAACAGCTCTGCTGGATCAGGCCCAAGGCCTTTCTAATCCAGTATACGGTTTCAAACAGTGGCCTACCAGATGCCTCTGGGAAGTCCACAGGCATGAGCTGAGGCATGCCCCCTCTCCTGCTGTTGCTCCTCTGCAACTAGCATTTAGAGGCATCTTGCCTCTTAGTGGAAGACACCCATGTATGTCTTGTAGAATCTTGTAAGTAAACTGAAAAATTATGACTAATATATATGGTATCTTTATAAAGTAGTTTCTAATAATGGGACACCATAGTGATTGGAACATCATCGTGAAAGATGACTCTCCAAATTAGTACTATAAGATCAGGCACTGCCAAAAACAATGCAAAAGGAAGAGCAATGTTGAGTTTGAAAAGGACTGAAGCATATGTTACAAACAAATATAAAATAACTTTCTCAGACCCCATTATAGAAGTGTTTAGTGTAAAGGTTTCCCTTGATTTAGTATATACCATAAATTTATTTTAACAGACAGAATTCATGTTTCTCTGTTGGCTTTATTTAAAAGTAAGGCTCTGTTTTAACCAGCCAGACTGAACATGGTTGGATGGCTGCTTGATGGAGTGATGTTGTGACCTGGGAGGAACAGGAAGAGTCACAAAGTCTTGCACCAATGAAAGCAGGATGTGGTTCAACATGGGAAGGAAATGCTTTTAATACTGGGGTGGGGAGGCACCCATCATTCAGAACATTCTGCAAGGCACAAAGCTAATGTAAGCAAAAGGTAACAGGAGACTAAGAATCAAACTAAATTTTGTGTGTGTGTGAGTGTGTGTGTGTGTGTGTGTGTAAACCTCAATGGCTGCTCCCTCTCAAGAAATGCAGCCTCAGGAGGAAGCAATTGGCATGCTTTCCCCCTTCTGCCTTATCCTTTCCTACAGGGCTGAGAGATGGGCAGCACCTACTAGTAGGGGACACAAGTACAGGGCTAGGGCTGGAGACAAGCTGGTAGCCAAGAGGGCCAAACCAGGAGCTGAAAGTCATGGGTATGCTAGAGATCACACAGTCAGGAGCCAGAGGACCAAACCAGTACTTAGGAGCCAGGAACACATCAGACATCAAGCCAAGTAGTCAGAAGCCAGGAACACTGAGTAGACAGAGCAAGGAGGAACAAACATATCATCAACAGGGAGACCTAGAAACTGAGACAAGATCTACCTCAGAAAGGAAGCCTCTTCTAATTTTTGGCCCGGGTCATATACAACGTGGAACTGTGGGTCCAGTGGAACCACAGTTCCACACGCCACTCCCCCTGCTCTCCCCTACACGTTTGTACATTCGGGAGAGCAGTATCTCTGAAGTCAGAGGGACTGCAGAGAGGTGGGGGTCATTGGCTGTGTGGGCTTCTTTCTTTCCTGAAGAACAGCTGGCACAGCCAATAGGAGCCAGAGAGAGGGAGGAGCTTCCTCCCTTAACTCTGGTTTTAGAGAGGTGAAACTATGTGCCAGCATTCATATATAATGCTGGCACAGGCAAGCCAGAGGCCAAGCAGATGAAACTTAGACTCAGCTGAAGATGACAAAGTGCAGTTTGGGGAGTCCTTTTTTCCTTTCCTTTTCCTTTTTCTTTTTCTTTTTGGTAACTGTAATCCCCCGGTTCATATGGTTAGGTTTGGGAACTGGAGGTGAAGGGATCTCCAGTTTCCCATTACACATGAATAGGGCCTTCCTGTCTGCAGGGAAGCCAGTCTCACAGGGCAGGGCCACCACAGGGCCCAGAGACTCAAAACCTGCTACAGTGCAGCATCACCACAAGGGGCAGTAGTAAGCAGTGTCTCAGCTTCAGGGAACTCTGACATCTTCTTTCTCCTATTCCCAGTCACCTGTTTCCCCCTTGTGGCATTCAGATATGCATTTGGGAAAGAGTAAACACATCTGGAACTCTGTGAGGGAAAAGAAGATGGGGATTAGTAGTTATAATTGGAAAAACAGGTGGCGTGGGGGAAGGGGTAAGCAAATCCTGTTGGAGCTAGGACTGTGGCAGCATCAGCTCTCAGCTGCAAAGTCTCATAGTGAGCACTGGGCAGGCGGGGAGGTAATGTATAAAAGTGCTGGACTCCTCCCCTCTTTTGTTCTTCCAGTGTTAATCTCCATTTTGTCTCTCCAAAGATAGCTGTTTGTTTTGCTCTCTCTTCAGCCATGAGCTAGAGCTGAAATTAAGCTGCAGGCTTTTTCACATTCATTGGTAACTTTTCTTTAAATAAATCCTTGTAGTTCTTCAGTACTGAAGAACCTTCTCAGGATCTCTTGCTTTGCTGCTTTCTCACCAAACTGGTTTTGCTTTGCCGTTTGGGGACTGAACTGCCATTCTTCCCCTACACTTCCCCTGCACTTAAGATCATATGGAACAATTTCTTATTTCTTATTCATTTGGTCTGGAAACACATTATATTGTTACAAGTTAATCAAGCAAATACCTACAAAGATGTATTACATTCTTTATCATCAAAGTCAGCAATGGTTTGAGTATCTGCAGGATATGTAGTATATAAAGGAAGCTACCAGGACAACATATAGAGCTCAGAAATCTGAAGTTTTTTGGGGAAATGCCTTGCAATAACATAGAGTTTCAAAAAGTTATAGAAATATTGTTAGTTTTTCCATTACATAGATCAAGAAAAAAGTTCCATGGACAAACCTACATAGGATCTAGGTCACTCAATAAATTTTAACATCTGAGAAATCCAATATTAATTTCTGACTTTGGATCAACTTAAAAGAAAACTATTATAAAGTATGACCATACGTTGTATCACTCAAAAGCTATACAAAACTACAAGTACTTGTGATCCACTATGCTGGAAATATGAAAATAAAATAAAAACATTCATGGTGATTTCAATTATTTGCTGATAAAAAATTAAAACCTATCTGCTTGGCCTAGCCTTCCAAGGTTTTTAATTTGTTGTAAATGTTTTTAACTTGCTGTAACCTGCTTTCCCAGGGTTTTTAAACTGTTTTGAATGTTTTAACTGTTAATTGTTTAATAGTCTTTTTAATTGTCATTTGATTTTAATTGTTTTGTTTTAATGTAAACCACCCTGAGCCATTTTTGGAAGGGCGGTATAAAGATCGAATGAGTGAATGAATGAATAATGGTCAAATAGAGTAATTAATAGGATACTTAAAATTAATATACATCTTGAACTGCTAATATTTTATTGAGACATTTGACATCTATAAAAGAACAGACAGAGCTGTAAACTTGTAAGGACTGGTAGAATTATATACAGTATGTCAAATGCTGGAAGGAAATGGGGGATGTAAGTTATATAAAATGGTATTATGGGTAAACTAACATACTATATGTAAACTAAATAATACAAAAATGTAATTTCAATCAAAATTAAAAACCATGCATTATTTGATCATAGTGCACACTGGCAGAACGTTGTTTTTCTTATTTATATACTGCTTTTCAGTGCAAAGTTCTCTAAGTAATTTACATACTATAATAATAATAATAATAATAATAATAATAAATAATAAGATGTCTAACACACACACACATGCGCACACGTGCGCAATAGCCACAGAGTGATATGCTGGGGTTGAATAAGGACAGTTGCGCTTCCTCTGCTAAATATAAGAGGATCACCAATGCGAAAGACTCCTTTATGCTCAAGTAAGCAGAAACAAAAAAATCACACATTTATCATACATTTAACTGATTGTAAAATCTCATTTGTCTATAGTATGTTTAGAAAATACCTGTACATGTATGTCTACAACTTGTTAAAATATTTGTTTTTTAAAAAAATAAGAGACCAAAAACATAAGCAGATCAGAGATTGGAAGTGACATGGGAGTCCCAGGTAAACCACTCTAAGGGCTGGACTATGCATTAGATGCAAACATGTGCTTTAAAACTCAACAGGAGCTTTTCAAAAAGAGTCGGGCCAGGGAGAGTAGCTTCAGCACCTTTTTGACAGGGACACAATGAGGCTGTTCTCACAACCAGCCTAACCCAGCCTGGGGTAGCCCAAGCAGGGTTAGGCTGGCCGTTAGAAGCGGTGGGATGCTCATTGATCCCTCCACTCCTGCCCGCCTAACCCTTTTAACTAATCTGGCTGTTAGCCGATGTTAAGGGTGCACTCACGCCAGGTATTGTGTAGGGATGTGCGTTTCGGATGCAAAACGTTTTGTGCACAAAACAGGCCATTTCGGCTGTTTTGTAGCCAAAACAAAACACCCAATGCTCAAAACAGAAAGTTTTGTAGCCAAAACAAAACATCCCTGTTTCGGATACAAAACGTTTTGTTGTTTCGGCTGTTTTGGAACTCCATTTTGCAATTGCAAAAAGTCTTTCTCCTTCAGTTTCCATTTTGAGTTTTGACATCAGTTTGAATTTCCAGCCCTTCCAGCCCGCAGATTGGCCAGTGAAAGCATGGGCTGATCTGCTGGCAATTGCCTCTTATTCCTTTTAAGCAAATTTAAGGGTAAATTTTACCCTCATTGGCTAGTGGGGCAGTGTGCATTTCATTGTTGTTGTTTCATTTTGTTGTGTGTAGATCAATTGCATTTTGGGTTGGGGGTGTGTGTGGATGTGCACGACCTTTGGAAATCTGCCTGATTTTCTTCCAAAGCTCTGCTGTTGTTGATGTGTGATGTTGATGTTATTTGGGATGGATTTGGGGCAGAAAGAGGGCTTTGGGGCAGAAGAGTGGTTCAGGTAGTAGTGCCCCAATGGGTGCCTGCTGCCACCCAGATTCCAAAGGAATGGGGAAAAGGGCTGATTTTTAAAGAATTTCTGAAGTTGACATGTCTTTGGGGCAGATTTGGGGCAGAAAAAGGGCCTGAGGGGCAAAACAGTGGGTTGGGTGGCAGTGCCCCAAGGGATTCCAAAGGAATGAGGCAAAGGGCTGATTTCTTAGGAATTGCTGAAGTTTATGCTTCTTTAAGTTTTTTCCCACCTAGGGAATAATGGAGGTTTCAGAAGACCCATAACTCCACCTGGGGGGCACTGGGTTGGCCGGGAGCGAGTGATGGTGTAGTGCACACAGGGTGCCAACCACCCCCATGTGTTGCTAGCCCATGGGGTGCTGGGTTCTGTTATTTCTGAGGTGTTCTGAGTGTAGATTCTCTGGTAGCATATGAGATTTTCAACAACAAACCATGAAACCACTCTCATATGCTACCAGAGAATCTGAATCTACACTCAAACATCTCAGAAACAACAGAACCCAGTACCCCATGGGTTAGCAACCCATGAGGGTGGCTGGCACCCTATGTGCTCTATACCACCACTTGCTCTGGGCCACCCTGGTGCCCCCCCCCAAGTGCAGTTATGGGGCAGGAATTATGGAGGTCCATCATTCCCTATGGGGAAAAACTTTACAGATGCACAAACTCCATTACATCTTTAAAAATCAGCCCTCTGTCCAATTCCTTTGAAATAATGCTAGCAGCTTCCTTGCCCCCACTGGGCACTACCACCCACCCCACTCTGCTCTGGGCCAACCCTTTCCCCCCCAACATGAAGCTATACTTTTGCTGACACCTCCATTCTTCCCTATGGGAAAAATCCTACATTCAAAAATTCACCAAAAATCAGCCCTTTGCCCAATTCTTCTGAAATTCATTCCATATCTCCTCTGAAGGATATTTTCCATTTCTGATTTTTTCAACTGTGCTTAGAGAATTTCTCCTATGAGTTTTTAATCTGGATTCATATTGTGGTAGATAGCCAACTCAACCTATCATGTATTACATAAGAACAGTGTCTGTCTGTCGGCCAGTAGAGACAATCCATCACGGCCCATGGGACTAGGGAGCGGGTAGTCCTGAGAACCATGCACCCATTGTTCTCTCCTTCTCGGATGTGTTCAACTTGTTCAAACAAGTATGTGAACCACATGTATAGGGACAGTTCAGATGAGCAAACCACCTCCATGCAATTAAGGGACATGATGGGAGGGCGTTGGGGTATCCACGGAGGATGTCAAAACAAGTGTGGGCTCAACATGTCTTGTGCTGCAGGTTTCCTGGAGCAGTCTGCACATGCTCTGCATATGCACTAGGAATCTAGTGCAGCCTCACTTGGATTCTGTATTTGTGTTGGCTATTGTGGAGCGAAATGCAAGAAACATACCTCAAATTCATTCAGGCATTTTTTCAGAAGAAATAGAAAAAAATGTATAATAAAAAAAGCAATTCTTATTATGATTATTATTATCAAGCTCACCGTCCATCACAGTCACAAACCATTGTCCTTGAGCAGCAAAAGCCCCTGGTATATCTCCTTAGAGTGGTCTTTTTGCAATCAATCAGTACAGCAAAGGCGGGCGGGGGGAACAAGCAGGCAGAAAAGGGGAGGGTTTGAATTCCAGGAAGAAAAAAGGGAGGATGTGAATTCCAGGTGAAGGATGGAGCTTGGCCCTGAGCTAGTCTGATGCTGGCCAGATGGCTGGGAGGCAATTAGGCAGTTACAGTGGCAATTCACAGCCATGTCTCCAAGCAAGCAGTTATTTTGATTTCACACACCTATTTTCCACAATCCCCCCCCCCCAAAAAAAACTCATCCCTCTAGCAATAGAGCTTTGAGTAGTTCTGTTCATTTGGTGGGGTGTTGTTGTTTTTTTGAAAAATATGGGCTGGGGCCAGTCCATGACAGATGTCCCTTTCCTAATTGCATGGGCAGAGATGGTATCACCTCTGATAAAGTGGTGCCATCAAGTCGATATTGACTCCTGGCGACCACAAAGCCACGTGATTCTCTTTGGTAGAATACACAGGAGGGGTTTACCACTGCCATCTCCCATGCAGTATGATATGATGCCTTTCAGCATCTTTCAGCATATTGCTGCTTCCTGATATAGGTCTTTCCCATAGTCTGGGAAACATACCAGTGTGAATTTGAACCAGCAACTTCTTGCTCACTAGGGACTTCCCCACTGCACCTTTAGATGGCTTATCATCTCTGACACCATCTGATAAATGGGCAAAGAGGTACTTTTTCTATGGTGGCTTTCTTATATTTAGCAGAGGAATAGCAACTCCCACTTTTCAGTTAGCTAGAGAAGTGTTCCTTCCAGAGGCTGATGTTGGTGTCTCCCTTGCGTTTCTTCATAGATGGTAAGCCCTTTTGGGATAGTGAACCATCTTCTTGTTCCTTTTGATATGATTGGGTCAGTCTGCCATCCTCTCAGGTGCCCTGGAGAAATGGATATGCAATCCAAAGAATAATTACCATTGGGCTTCTTTACCCCAACAATACATGGAAGGCATAGAACGATTTTTTCACATTATGCCAGGAAACCTTGTTTTTCTCTTCCATCAACTCTCCCTCCCCTTGTTGTACTGATAAAAAGGCATTGTTGCACTAGTGTTGTTTAGCAGATAAATTTGTCTGCTTATTTGTTATTTCTAGAAAACAAACTCACATGATAAAGTATTGCCAAGTCCTAAGGACATGAAAATATCTGCAGGAAGGAAGACTATTACAGTAAGGACAATTTGTCCCTAGTATTTTTATCCCAGGTAAAGCCAAGTACTAGAGACAAGAAAACATGTGCCAAAGGTGGAAGCAGAATGGTAAAAAGAATGCTCAGAAAAACAGCAGGGAAACCACTGCTGTAGATGTTGTCTCAGATGTTGCCACAGTCTCAGATATCTATACACTAACAAACAGATAAGGGAAACAAATACAAAGAATCTGAAATTCTAACTCAGGAAGGCAAATATGATCTGATAGCTTTCATTGAAACTTGACTCATGATTGGAATACAGTACTCGAAAAATACACTTTGTTCAAAAGGAATAGATCCAACAGAAAGGGAGTGTGAGTTACATTGTGAAGCTAGTCTTACAAGCAGCGAAAACCAGGCTAGGGAAGCCCAGCCTGGTTTTCATTGTGCGTGAGAACCACTGGGAGCCATGCAGTTCCCAGTGGCAGCACGGCTGCAAGCCCTCTTAAGTAGCCCAGGTTTTTGGCGCGAGTCTGCCCCAAATCCAGACTAAGTGATTGTGTGTCTGCTGCAGCTGCTTGCAGCTGAGGCAGGCACACTGCGGGTGGGGGGAGGGGCTCACAGTAATGCACTGCACACTCACACAGTGCATTATTTGGGCTCCGGGGGCACTTCCCTGCACCCCACCCCCAGAGCTGCCGGGCGAGCAGCTGGGGAAGCCACCACTCATCTGGGTGGGTGATGTGCCTATCCAGAGACTTCTCTGTGATGGTCTTCAAGGAAGTAAGCACTTTGGGGCTTCCTCCCTGCAAAAGAGGGTAGCCCTTCTCACCGATCATGAGATGGGCTTCTATATGTAATGTAAAGAATATATATACCTTCACTTGAATCCATAAATCTGAGTGTGGAAGTCCAGGCAAAAGTATTCCAGGTAAGGGGGGAAAGAGACATAAAAGTAATACCCTTACCCAGCCAAGCAGAAGACACCGATGGTGCTTTCCTAAGCAAGATTACCAGGCATGCTGACATCGTTTGAAATTTCCAGAGGCTTATCTAAGGAAAATAGTGCCTAGGGCAAGCACTGAAATTGCGCCCCCTGTCCAAACATCTGACACCCATCTTTCAGATAACTTTACCATAATATCAGCTCAAAAATACAAGTCAAGCTTGTTAATCTTTTAATATTTCAAAAAATATTTAGCAGTGGACGTAGCCAGACCAAAAAATGCTGGGAAACTACAAATTTCAGTATTCTGGGGCTCATGAAATACCCAAATACTATGTGGCGGTGTACTTGGAAAACTAAACAGAAGTGCCTGTCTCATTCTCTACTATGCATTGTAGCATCACAATTACATAAGTTTTAAAAATAAATGGAGAATTTGACTTTTCCCAGACACTCTATGCAGAGTAGAATGTGTCACTGCTTAGAATATATTCTAGTATTTCAGAAAGACAGTAATGAGAGAGAGCAAGAAACTCCCAATGGGCCTTAATACTATGGATTTCACACTAATTCAAAAACAAACTCACCATTAATAGCCATATTATTAAGACATCACATTTAACTCACTTATCACAAGAAGCAAAGTAAGAGCAAATGAATACAATCCTAGCTCATAAGCGTCAGCTCAGTATTCACAAGCCCTGATTCTCTATACATAGTGCCAAACTGAATATGTGTACAGTGACTTATATTATATTAAATATATATATTATTTTTTAACCTGTAGCATCTTCGGGGGGCTTCCTAAAGACCATGGGGGGGTCTGCAAAGGTTCCCCTCCCCACACCGACCTCTTAATTAACCATTGCAGCCTGTCCCAGGCTGAGGGCCTTGCAGGGACCATTTGAGCATGTGCGGCGTCCATTTTTTAAAATATATTTTTTAATGGCTGCCTTAAACAAAATGGCCACCACACATGCTCAATTGGCCTCTGTGAGGCCTGGCATGGCCTATGGCCTTGCAGAGGCCATTTGAGCATGCACAGTGGCCATTTTGTTTTCAGTGGCCATTACAAATTTTTTTTTTTCATTTTAAAAAATGGCCCCACCCTTCAAGTGGTGCCCGGGGCACGTGCCCTGCCCGCCCTACCCTAGATACACCCATGGAAATTTCCCTCTGCTAACAGTGGGAGGGCCAATCAATTCTTTACCATTTATTTCAGAAGGCAGAAGAAGGGGACAAAGGATCAGCTATTTTGGACATATGCCTTACCAACAAGGTTATAAAGGGAAATGAACACTGAAGGAAGTTTAACATGTACCCTCGATTTCAGGAAAGCTAATCTTAATGAGCTCAGAGAAAAGTTAGGTAGGAATCCATGGCTAGATATGATAAAGGGTGAAAGAAGACAAAGGGGGATGGGAGATGTTGAAAAGGGCTGGCTAACTTTCCTTTAGTAATGTTGCATGCATTTTTCTTTAACAATGCTTTAGCAGTCATAGCATGAATGGCTTTGTTGACTGTGTAGCGTAGTTTCCTGATTCATCCCAGGAAGAAAAATAGCAGCAGTCAGGTGACACAGCTAGCACTTAATGTTGTGAGAACTGCCCACAGTGTTGCTAAAGGAAAACTAGCTGGTGTTTTTAATGCTGCAACTGTTGCCTGCAGAGTTGTTAAATAAAGGAATGGTTCAAGGAAGTAACATTCCTGAACACCACAGCTCCCTACCTCATGTAAGACCCCTTCTGGGTGAAATTTGGAGGCATTTTTGTGAGTCCCCACAAAACCACCAGATCTTCTCTCCCATTTCCCCCTCATCACAAAAGTAGGGGGCAAAAATGGAGGGATATTTTGATCAAATCCTAGTCTAATGATTGACAGCAGCACTCCAGGTTTTCAGATATGGGTCTTTCCCAGCCCCACCTATAATTATCCAGAACTGAATTGGGGACTTCCTGCATCCATAGCACCTGCTCTGCCATTGAGCTATTGTCTTTCTCCAAAGAATGTCTATGAATATGAAGCTACCTTCTATTGAGTCAGACCATTAGTCCATCTATCTCTGTGTCTACGTTGACTGAGATTAATGGCTGTCCAGGTAGGGTCTTTCCCAGCCCTACCTGGGGATGACAGGGATTGAATCTGGGTCCTTCCAAATGCAAAACACACACACATTGGGCAAGGAAACAATCAGAGAATGTGCTTTTCAAAAATTAGTTTAGTGGTATGTTTTGTTTCATGCAAAGAGCTTCAGTCTTGTCAGCATCTACAGAGGAATCAATGAAGTTGATGGAGCATGAATTCTGGTAGAATAATACAACAAGAAATGGTTCCACTATGCCACAGACGATCCCAACAGTTGTGGGAGGGTAGTACCATATATATACGTCAGAAACTGTCCGCTGTGACTGGAGCCTTGGAATAAAACATGCCTTTTTGATACCCATTTCAGAATACACAATGCTCCTCTCAGACAACTATTCTAGGGCATTAACTACTAGAAATCTGCTTAACAAAGCAATGATAGATGGCTAGCCAGCAGCATAATAATACATTCCTCATGAAGAACTCCAAGAGAACCTCAATAGAAGAAGGGCAAGAATAAATAGTACCTGCTCCATTCCACATAAAGAACAAGAGGAACTGGAAAAGCAGCTTGTGCAGAGAAATTAGATAGGAACAAAATTCAGGAGTACCCTAAATGGACCAAAGGACTGTTCTATCCGAGTGGAGAAATTGTGTTTAACTTTTCTCCTGCCTGCCATTGTTCTGCTCCAAATCACACTTTCACAACAAGCCTCTTTCCCAACCCAGGAGGGAATTATTTGTAACCTAGGAAATTTCAGGTATTTATAAGGAGCGCGGCCAGGGTTAACTGCAGGGAAGGAGGGTTTCCCTTCCCTTCCGACAACCTGAGGGGGTTCCCTGCATGGGCAGATCAGGGGCACAGGTGAATGGCGGCTCTCCTGCCATCCGTCTGCCCCTCTCCCGGCAGCTCTGGGTGTTGGGTGAATGAGGGCACCGCCATTCAGCGCCCCGCCCCCAGAGCCCCAGTAATGCACCGTGCGGGTGCGCGGTGCATTCTGGGATGCCCCTTCCCAAGTGTTACTGTTGCAGCCGCAAGCAGCCACAGCAGAGACACGATCAGAAAAACAGCGTTAGTAGAGCGCGTGCTCTTATGATCTCATTTAAGGGCATTTAAGTGGGCTTGCCACCAGGAGCCGCACAGCTCCCGTTGCAGCACACGACCACTGAAAAGGGCTGGGCTCCCTTAGCCCGGTTTCGGCTGGTCATGAGAATCGCCTCATAGCCTAGCAAATAGACCCATTTTAGCCCAGCAAATATATATACATAATCTAGTGGTGGGAGCAAGGAGAGAGTTACAGCAGCAGAGCAGCAGATGTGGGGGAAAGTTTAGTCACCCTCCTTCACAGTTGCTGTTTTCAATCAACGAAGTGACCATTGAGATTTACAATCTGATGTTTCCTGGCAAGACCTAGTTTAGCCTTCATCTTCAGTGCCATATAGAGTTAGTATTTAAATGAAAATAAGCAAACTCCTCTACCCCATTGTCTTTTTCAGTAGTTTTCATGTCTTTCATATTTTGATAGAAAGAAATTTTATTTTCTCGTTCATTGTCTATTACAGGGCAATTATGTATAAACTGAAAAGATGTTGTTATAGTCATTCACAGCTGCTCTTAATGATAAATTAATAGGCCCACTGAAGGTTTTATTAACTTCAGATAGTAGCAGTACAAGTGTAGTCTATCATATTTCAATATTTTACATACACATCAAGGAAATATATGATGGGAAAATTGTCTTGTTGAGGCCTTTAGAGAGAGGGGAGAACCAAATACATCTGAAACCCAGCAATTAAGCAAATGATAGGCATCGATTTAAAGGTAGATGACAGGAAGTATAAGATAAATGCAGTGTAATAATTTTCAGCACTGTTGGTTTATAACTCTTTTGTTTATCTATCATAGCAAACAAAATTTCCAAGTATGTAATTTCTGAGAAACAGCTTAGGCAAAACTCCAGGAACTGAAGTTCAGCAGATTTTAATGAGTTGTAAAACAGAACCCCTGCTGTAATTAATTTGTAGTTAAGACTCATTTTACACAGCAATCTGTTTTGTCATTTACAAAGAAATTTCTGTTTTGTTTTTTTAAAAAAGATAAACCAAATTTTACAAATCACTGATAGGCAGTCAGATTAATGGAATGATCCTGTAGGGATATGCTATTTGTGTCAGCTGCAAATCAATTCGGGTCGAATCAGGGGCAATTCGATGATTTCACCTCAAATCAAATCACCCTCAAAATAGAAGAACTGATTTGAGTTTTGAAGAGAATCACCCCTGATTTGACCTGAATCAATTTGGGTGATTTGAGTGCCATTTGAGGCCCATTTTGCTGGAAAAACAGGCCTCAGAACGGTGTTTTTTTCTGAGGTCAGCTGGTCTATCAAATGGGGTCAACAGATAGACCAGCCTTCCATTCTGGACTTAGCACGTCTGCCCACCTCAGTCTACCCATCTACTTCCCAGGCAGGCAGATGAGCTAAGTCTGAAGTGTGGGGTTGTCTCCCTACCGACCCCAATTGGTAGACCAACTCTCCCCAGAAAAAAGGTGCCATTTTGAGGCCCATTTTTCTGGGGAGTGTTGATCTACCAATTGGGGTTGGTGTGTAGACCAGCTCTCCTCTCTGGACATAACTGAGAAGTATCTACCCGCCTTGGAGGGCTGGTTTACCCGGTAGACCAGTCCTTTGAGCCAGGCTGAGGCACTAAGTCCAGAGTAGAGGGCTGGTCTACCTGCCAACCCCAATTGGCAGACCAGCTCTGCTAGAGAAAAAGTGTTTTTTGAGGCCTGTTTTTCCAGCACTGGGTCTCAGAGTAGCTATAGTTTAAAGATGTTGCTCATATTTTATCTGAACATTTAAAAAAAAAAATCTCATTCTGGTTGCAGCTCCCCCTTCCCACCCCCTTTTCCTACCCAGAGTCAAATGCTCCTGATTGATGAAATGGGTAGCAGGTCATAACAGTCACAGCAGCAAATTATATATGGAGCAAATTTTCCCATCATGGATCATGGGACATGACTACCATTTGCCTTCACACCTTTCAAATTTCATTCCAGACCTTGGCACTCAACTAATCTTCTTCCTCTTGGACAACATCCTGACCTTGACTGACATGATGAAGAAAATTATTCAAAGTACTTCCATTGACATTAAAACGACAAGCTAATCATTGCCTAACTTGTACTTTTAATTTCAATTGGACTACTTTGAGTAATTTCCTCATAACATCAGCCCTTGTCAATCAACATACATCTTGATCATCACTTACCCAACTGCCCCTACCTTTTCATCCAGGCCTATTTTGTCATCTTTTGACATCCACCACTGGACTCTCCTCCAGTCAGGAGTCATCTCACCACCCTCGCCATGTTCCATTTCCCTCTGAAAAGAGGAGCCCCAGTCTTGGAGCTAGGGAGGTAAACAGGGATCATATCTATAGTTACACAGACTGAAGATCAGAGGAAAATCTGTGGTTGCCATTTTGGTGTTGACCTGCAAAAACGCTCCAAGCACCCTGGAAGCGTAGCACAACAGCAATCGTCTTCTCCCTCCTGGAGCTGGAGAAGAGAGCTGGGACCATCCCTGCAGTTCCCTTGAGCTTCTGTAACTGTAGGGAAGATCTTTGCCCACTCCAGTTCCAATCATAGAGCAAAGTTGTCCTGGGCCTCCTACAGAGACACTGCACAAGGACAAGAATGAGTAAGGGGTATCTAGAAGTTTTGGTTATGCTTGAATTATGATGCCTCTCTCCTCCAGAGATTTCAGTTCCCACAGGAGTTCAGAAGAATCAATCTGCACACTAAAAAACAAAACAAAACACTGTTTAAAAGTCATCTCCAAATGTTAAGAAGATGAATTACCAGGGATGGGCATCAGGAAGTGTGAACATTCCTAGATAATGCAGTTTTATTGGAGGACTAGTGTTCTGAAGCCCGTTATAATAACGGGCGCTAGCCTTTTCCTCTCCCCTTTACTGTTTTTTTTTTTAAATGCAGCCTCCGCCGCTGCCTCTGAAGTCCCACCCTCCCTCCCTCCCAGCTTCCAAAACCACCTTACCCTGTCCCGTTACAGTTGAGCAAAGAAAGTCCAAAATTGAGGAGGGAGAAAGGAGCTCTCAAGCAGTGCTCCTCCCTCTGCAAAGGCTCTGCCCGAACTGGCGCTTGGGACTGAAAGGACCCAAGCGCCAGTTTGGGCAGAGCCTTTGAAGAGGGAGGAGCACTGCTTGAGAGCTCCTTTCTCCCTCCTCAATTTTGGACTTTCTTTGCTCAACTGTAACGGGACAGGGTAAGGTGGTTTTGGAAGCTGGGAGGGAGGGAGGGTGGGATTTCGGAGGCAGCGGCGGAGGCTGTATTTTTGCTTTTCTGTTTACTTCGGCCTTCGCTCGGCCCCCGGTCCCGGCCTCCGTCTCCCTGCGGCGGTCTGGGCCTCCGCCGCCATTCCCCCTCCCGCCACCCACCGCGGCCCGTGTCTCCGGCCGGGGCGGCCACCCAGGGCTCCGGCGGGCCCGCCACCCACCGCCGCGGCGGCCCGCGGCTCCAGCGGGCCCGCCACCCGCCGCCGCCCGCAGCTCTGGCCAGGTCCTCCGCTCCCTGGGGCCTCTCCCTTGTCGCCGCGGGTGTCCTCTGGGCAAGGCGGCGGCGGCCAGTGTTCGCCGGCGCCGCTCACCCCGCTTTTTCGGGGCGGCCGCTTCTGGCCGCCCAAGATGGCCACCGGGTGCCGGCCGTCGTGTCTCCCTTGCCCTGTTCTGCGCCTGCGCTTTGCGCAGGCGCAGAACAGGCCAGGGAGGCACGAACACACGCCTTGGTGTCCGTCCACGGACGGACACCAAGGCTTTTATTAGAGAGGATAGGTATGTGTTGTGAGGAAGATGGTTTATAAAGACAGGTGGAAAGGATTTACAAATTTCATATAATGCTCATTGTGTATTTCTGGCATATCTTCCATCGTCATGTATTAGTGAAAGTAAGTAACATCCAATGCACAGTCACATGGTTTTTCAAACAAGTTCACAAGAGGAGTTGCTCATATTTTAATAAAAGTTTCTAAAACCCATGTCTTTGTAATGTCCATATTTAGGCTTGCCAACTGAAGCAATTTTTGGATCCCCACGCCCCGAAATAGTTTTTTCACAATAGCATATCCTAAAAATCTTGAAAGGATTGATTTCAGTAGTCACCTGGAGACTCCATGCACTGGGGGGGTTGACCCTAGATTTGAATTCGAGCATTCAGACATTATGCAATTTGTCAGTTTTTTCCCTTCAAAAGGCAAGCAGAGAAAAGTAACATCCATAGTAGCCATTACATTAATTAAAATTATGTACAGAACATATTTTTGTGTTAACTGGCATGACTCCTGAGCTTTATAAAGACTCTTTTTATTAATAGAAGCAATTAATTGGAAAGAAACTGGTTGAAAACTGTTTGCGTGACAAGCCGAATTATTAGTTATGTGTTATCATGCATCATGTCGCAGCTCCTTCTCAGCCATGTGTAAACCTATTAGCCATTCCACCAGAAGAAATGGATTATTCCCCTTCACCCTTGGCAGTAGCACAGACTTGTCCTTCTAAACATTTGTCGTTTATATGGGGGGGGGGGACCACACCACCCTCCTGTTCATGAAATGCAGGGGCGTATCTAGGGTGGGGCAGGCAGGACACATGCCCTGGGTGCCACTTGAAGGGGGGCGCCATTCTTAAAAAATAAAAAATAAAAAAAAATGGCTGCCAAAAACAAAATGGCCACCGTGCATGCTCAAATAGGCTCTGTGAGGCCCTAGGCCATGCCAGGCCTTGCAGAGGCCATTTGAGCATGTGCGGTGGCCATTTTGTTTTCAGCGGCACCTCAACATCAATGCCAGGTAACAGGTTACATCACTCACCATATGCTCCGAGGCACACGTTACCAGATGCTTCTTAAACACTGCTGTAACACTAATCCACAGCTCTTGCTCTTGCCACCAGCCTATGCACATAGTGCATTGGAGCATGGACGATCTAGCCAAATTAAATTTCCATGGCTATGGTTTCATAGCTCAGTACAATATCTCAGACTGGACATTAGATTTCATACTTCCCTTGGTTTTCTCAGATTTGAGTTGCCACATGTATAACTATCCCTGTAAACTATTTTGTTTTCTTTAAGTCTTTCTCTCTCTCTCTCTCTCTCTCTCTCTCTCTCTGTAATTAAAATTCAGTGATTGGGCCTCACTGAATGACATGAAACTCCCAGAGCCAAGCATAAAATATAGAAATATGCAATTTTTGCAGATAGGCTCCAGACCTCTCCCAGACTAGCAAAAACTTTCAAAACCCTGGAAAAATGCATTGTCCCAGAAAATGCAGAAAAATTATCCCATTGGACAGCATGACTAATGTGACCTCATAGAGTTAGGAAAAGGCTAAAGTCACAGGGACATAAAACATTAATATGCTTGCAAACTGCAAGCCATTTTATTAGGAGAGGGAGAGAGAGAGTGCACACAAGTCCAAATTAATGGTGGCTTCTTAATACTAATGAATGAATGATCATTTTAGCAATTATGCTGCAATTAAGACAGGTTCAGTATGCAGTTCATCAATACCCTAATTCAACTGGAACTTTGGCATTAGGCCATTACAATCCACTCTCTGTGAAATTTGCCTCAGCTGAAATGGAAATTCTTTAACATACTTACAAGTTTCAAAGAAGTTTCATTTACAATTGTTTTCTAAATAGCTATGATAGTGCACTCAGTCAGGATAATTTGAAAGATCTCACTCTTTACTGCATGATGACTGCACAGGTAAATTATTGGCATTCCGCTTATTTTTGCTGTGGCTGTACACTTTTAAAACAGTCAAGTCCTTTTTTAAAAAAAACACCATTCACCACATTATAACTCCATTCATTATCCAGAGAAACTTATGGAACTAGTTTGTGCAATATGGAAACCAATTCAGATCAAATTTGCAAAAGCCACAAGAATTTTCACTGTGAGTGTTGCTAAAGAAACATGATTTGTTTAGATGATATAAATAAAAAATATGACATCAAACCAGTGTGCACCCAAGTTTCAAGTTTCTGAGTGGCAAATACAAATGCTGCTAATGGAATACATTGCCTTAAAAAAGGAGGAGGAGGAGGAGGAGGAGATCCTTGCCCTGTCTTGCTCTCCTCTATTCACTTTATGAGGCTATTCACATAAGTGTTCAAAAGGGAGCCCAGCCTGGTTTTGCATGTGCGTGTAAACCACTGGAATTGGGCGCGATCCTGGCAGCTACACATTGGCAAACCCACCTTAACTTCCTTAACCTCATTTTTAGTCTACTTTCTAGTAGGTTTATAAGATCACCCGGCGTTCTGGGTGTGTGTCCGTGTGTGAGTGTGTTTCTGTCCATGTGTCCCCCCTATCAACTCTGCAACACCCGAACCAATATGAACCAAACCTAGTACAATTGTAGGGACACTTAGGGACACCTCAATGGTGTAGTTTGTAATGATGTTACCCACCCTGATCCAAGATGGCAGATGCATAAACTTTTGAGGTACAAGGAAGCTAACTTTTGAACCGCCTAACCGATTTGAACTAAATTTACTACAGCTGTAGGGACACATAGGGATGCACTAATGGTGTGGTGCATGATGATGCCATACACTCCAACTCAAAATGGTGGCCGCATGAACATCTGAGGCACAAGCAGGCTAATTTGTGGACTGTCTAACCAATTTAAAACAAATTAGGTACAGTTGCAGTGAGTGACACACAGGGACACCTCTATGGCATAGTTTGTGATGATGACATCCAAGCCAACTCAAGATGACGGACATGAAAATTTTGGAGGTGCAAGTGGTCTAACTTGTGAACCGCTTAACTGATTTGAACCAAATTTGCTACAGCCAAATTTAGTCCAGTTGTAGAGACAATGGAAGGGAAGTAGGCTGATTATAGCCCCAAAATATAGCCCCAAGGCGGTTTACAAAAGTTAAAAACATACAATAAAAACACAATAAAAACAACATGCTAAGAGTATAAAAACATATACAAACAGGCATAAAACAATACAAAAAATAAAAACACCCAGAAGCAGCAGTAAAAACGATTATGTAAAAGCCTGGGTAAAAAGCCAAGTCTTTACAAGCTTTCTAAAAGCCATGATGGAGTCCGAGGAACGAATGGCCACTGGGAGAGCATTCCAGAGTCTGTGGGCAGCAACAGAGAAGGCCCTGTCCTGAGTGCACGACAGCCGGGCCTCTCTCATTGTCGGCACCCGGAGCAGGGCCCCCTCTGATGTCCTCATCAAGCAGGCAGCAACCCTTGGGAGCAGGCGGTCCCTCAAATACCCCGGGCCCAAACCGTTTAGGGCTTTAAAGGTCAAAACCAGCACCTTGAATTGGACCCGGAAACGAACCGGTAGCCAGTGCAGCTCTTTCAAAATGGGGGTGATATGTTCCCAATGGACAGCTCTGGATAAAACCCTCACTGCCACGTTTTGCACTAGCTGCAGTTTCCAGATAGTCTTCAAGGGCAGCCCCACATAGAGCGCGTTACAGTAATCCAGCCGTGACGTGACTAAGGCGTGGGTAACCGTGGCCAGATCTGCCTTCTCGAGAAAGGGACGCAGCTGGCGCACCAGCCGAAGCCGTGCAAAGGCACCCCTGGCCACCGCCTTCACCTGAGCTTCCAAAAGCAGAGCCAGGTCCAGTAGTACCCCCAAGCTGCGTACTTGCTCCTTCAAGGGGAGTGCAACCCCATCCAGAACCGGTAAAATCTCCTCATCCCGATTGGCTCTCCTACTGACCAACAGTACCTCCGTCTTATCCGGATTCAATTTCAGTTTGTTAGCCCACATCCAACCCATCACGGCCTCCAGCCCCCGGTTCAGGACATCCACCGCCTCCCTAGGATCAGATGACAAGGAGAGATAGAGCTGAGTGTCATCCGCATATTGCTGACAACTCAGTCCAAATCCCCGGATGACCTCTCCCAGCGGCTTCATGTAGATGTTAAACAGCATGGGGGACAAGACCGAACCCTGCGGGACCCCACAGGCCAATGGCCATGGGGCCGAGCAGTAGTCCCCCAGCACCACCTTCTGGACCCTCCCCTCAAGAAAGTACCGGAACCACTGCAACGCAGTGCCTCCAATTCCCATACTTGAGAGGCGGCCCAGAAGGATACCATGGTTGATGGTATCGAACGCCGCCGAGAGGTCCAGCAGAACCAACAGGGACGCACTCCCCCTGTCTAGTTCCCGGCGTAGGTCATCCACTAGAGCGACCAAGGCAGTCTCAGTCCCATACCCGGGGTGGAAGCCAGATTGAAAAGGGTCCAGATAATCCGTATCATCCAAGACCCTCTGCAGCTGGGACGCCACCACACGCTCTATCACCTTGCCCAAAAAGGGAAGGTTAGACACAGGTCTATAGCTGTCCAGGCTGGAGGGATCAAGGGAGGGCTTTTTTAATAGAGGTCTTACCACCGCCTCCTTAAGGCACGATGGCCTCATGCCCTCCCTTAATGAAGCATTAACGATCACCTCCAGCCATCTGCCTGTCCCCTCCCTGGCAGCTTTTATTAGCCATGAAGGGCAAGGGTCAAGAGCGCATGAAGTTGCCCGCACACTGCCCAGGATCTTGTCCACATCTCAGGCCGCACCAACCGAAAAGAATCCAACACAATGGGACCAGATGGTACCAAAGGCATGATATGAAACTACAATAAGCTTGGGACTATTAAAATTAATTTGCATAATAAAAATGCACATGCTGCTTAAGAAATCTAGTATATACTTCATACATTTCCAATACTGGACCAAGTTAAATTACTAAATATACAGATATGTTGATTTCTTTAGGGGACCTCCCTGAAGCCTTGACATGTTTCCTTTCATTCACAGCTTCATTTTATACTCTCTGGGGAAAGGAAGTGTTGATAATGTCTCACAAGCAATTAAGTCAAAGCCCAGTTTTGATACATGAAAAACACAATCTTTTCAATTTTTATATAAATTAAAAGATGTGCAAGATCTCTAATTATTTCATATGTGGAGGTTCCTGCTTTGGCAAAAGTTATGAAGCATTTCAAGCTAAAACAGTTCCCTTTTAAAAGGAAAAAAATCAGTTATTTGTAAGTGGAGTGAGGGAGATGAGAACTTTGGATATTCATGAACAGAGGTGCACCTAGGTAATTTTGGAGCCTGGACCTAAAGCCCTTTAGCGCCCCCCCCTCCTGCTGCAAGGTAGGCATCATCTCCCTACACACACCACCATGACACACACAGAGCTGGGTCTCACAATCTGTGAGACCCGGTCTGGGTCAGTGAGTGGGGAGAGTGGGCTAAACCCGCTCTCCCTGCTCACAAGCAGAGAGGGAGCCCTGGGTGGCTGGAGCACGATTGCTGGCTCCGTGATGGAGCTGGCGGGGGCTGGGGGGAGCGGGGGCCGCGCCCCCCGCAAGCCTCAGTATGCCCTGCGTGAGCAAGCAGGGCATACTGGGGAGACCCGGAGATGGGAGGCAGCTTTTCGCCTCCCCTCTGGGAGTCTACTCATGAGTAGGCGCGGCGCGAAGCACTCGCTCTGCAAACCTGGTTTTTGACCAGGGGTTCTCAAGTGGGTTACCCGCTCTAGAACCACCGGGCTCACAGCTGAGCCTGGTGGTTCTTACGATTAACAAAAATCGGGCCAGGCTCTCCTAGCCCAATCTTTGTTAATCGTGAGAATATCCCCACAGTATTTTTAACACGTTGGTTCTTGAGGGCACAAACAGCAACTGATCTCACAAGAATGTAAGGATATAAAACAGGTATATTTATGCAAATATGCATAAGCAGAAACATCTCAACACACAACTTAACATATTCCCATACCACATATTTCTTTCCCCACTATCCCCTCTGTCTCTAAAGCAGAGGACACACTCGGCCACCCAACACAGGTCACCCAGCACAGTATAGGCTGGTGGTGTGGTGACCACACCACCCAGGACACACTAAAGAGGATTGGGGGGGCCCCAGGGAGTGTGAAGTCCAGGGGTAAGTGCACCTAGGTTCATGAAAGACAAAAATCTGAGGAAACTGAATATGTTTGGATAAGATGAACTACATTCCTCAGGGAACCTGCCACACATTCCTATTAACCAATGGAAGCACAACAAATGGTTGAATTTGCATCAGAAGAAAGTGAAAAGTGTGGCGTCCCCTGAAAAGGTAAAAAACAGTAAGCTGCATTTGGAAGTAAGGAAGTTTCGTTTCCTACTTTCAGTACAGGTTTATTTTTACACACCAATATGACATGGCACTTGGTTTCTAGCATCCAGAATCTGCTCATCCTTAACCTTTCTGCTCTAATTTTTGAATTGTTTGCTCCACAACATGCCTCTGATTGATTGGTGAGTATCCCAACTGGTTGTGAAGAAGCATTTAAATTAACCTCCTCGACCATCTTTAAACAAAGGCCTCAGAGAGGTTTGGACTGAAAATGTTTAACCCTATTTTGCAGTTTGCCACATTTCTTTTCTATACATTCCCAGCCACAGTGTCACAAATTTGATTCACCATAATAATCTTCCAAAAGGAACAGGTTTGCAGTCTGGGAGTACTTCTGGATTCACACCTCTCCCTGGTTTCTCAGGTTGAGGCGGTGGCCAGGGGTGCTTTCTATCAGCTTCAGCTGATACGCCAGCTGCGTATCTCGAGATCAATGACCTCAAATCAGTGGTACATTTGTTGGTAACCTCCAGACTGGACTTCTGTAATGCACTCTACGTGGGGCTGCCTTTGTACGTAGTCCAGAAACTTCAGTTGGTTCACAATGCTGCAGCCAGTTTGGTCTCTGGGTCATCTCGGAGAGACCACGTTACTCCTCTATTGATGGAGTTACACTGGCTGCCGATAGGTTTCTGGGCAAAATACAAAGTGCTAGTTATAACTTTAAAAGCTCTAAATGGCTTAGGCCCTGGGTATTTAAGAGAACGTCTTCTTTGCTATGTGCCCCACCGCCCATTAAGGACACTTGAGGAGGTCTGTCTCCAGCTGCCGCCAACCCGTTTGGTGGCTACACAGAGATGTGCCTTTTCAGCTGCTGCCCCAAGATTGTGGAATGCGCTCCCTAAGATATGAGCCTCCCCATCTCTGGCAATTTTAAATAAACTTCTGAAAACGCATCTCTTCAACCAAGCTTTCTCAGCTTTTTAAAACTTGTTTTTAAATTGTTTGGCTATTTAATTGGTGTTTTATGATGTTTTAATTGTTAATTATTTAATGCAGTTTTACAATTTCTGTTTTAATTGTTAATTGATTTTTATGGCGGTATAAATTTTTTAATAATAAATAATAATAATAAATAAAATAAAATAAAAAATCTCAGTTACTTAGGACAGTTACTATGCAAAAGCAGTTTTTTGTTATGTTTTTATTATTTACCACTAAATCTTTTCATAGAGTCCCACAGCAATGTTTGCCGACCCAAGTGCTTTAAGCCTTTAAGTAATATTCATTTAGACAAGTGAAAAGACTATGTAGCCTGTTTCCAAGGGGAACCAAAAACATGTTTACCATTACATACTATGCACTAAGGACGCTTGTGGTTTACCTCTGTGGTAACTGTAACTGTAGATGAGTGCACTGAAATATTGATGTGGCTACACCCATTTGCATTATAAAACAATTTCAGTGGTTTTATATTCCGGAGCTGCAGATTACACACTTGTACCTTTTCACTGGGGGGGCGGGGAGGATTACTAACTATGCACTGTATGTATAATAAAATGTGCCACTTATTAGTGCTGCACATGATGCTTATCAAGCAGTTTCTTATTGCCATGACACAACTAAACGTAGCATGTTCAGTACACTGTTGAATAATGTAAAGGTGGGGGGAGACTTCTTATGTTGATGGTGGAATGCAACTCACACCCAAAGGTTATATATTTAATTTATATCTCATCCTTTCTCCATGGACCTCAGGATAGCATCCATGTGATTCTGTCATTTTATCCTCATAACCAGTGTGATGGTCCAAAGTTACCATGTCATGCTTAAGCCATGATTCAAACCCATGTTTACATATTATATATTTTATAAAAGAATACACCAATCTGTAAAGGAATGGTTCCATGCTGAAGAATTTTTTTAAAAAACAAAACCTTTAAAAAAGATGTTTGTTCAAGATGAATAGGGAAAGGCAAGACAAAACCTGGAGATAGAATTATTGCAAGCTAGAGTTCTGTCCATGTGTCCTGCAGTAACTTTAAAATAAATCCTCATAGAATGCTGGCTTCCAACATGCTCTTGGCTTCCAATCCTCTCCACATGGTTATGTACTCACACATATAGTATGTGATGGGGGGGGGGAATTCACTATATGGTACATTGATATACAAAAACAGGATATTTTCAGCTTACCATTTCCACAGGCAATGTGCAGCACTCAAAGCACTTATTGATATGAACCCCTTTCTATTTATGCAGTTTCACTAAAGAGGGATATTTGTGTTAAGAGGTACAAAGGGTTAGAGAAGGATACTTCTAATGGGAAGAAAAGCAAGTAACCAATCAGAAACTATTTCCATGCACACATTGATCACTGTGCTCATATTAACGAAGCCTATGCTATGCTTAGTGCCAAACTAAGCTTCAAAAAAACCCCAAAACAGCAGATCCCACATCTCTCACCCTGTCTTTACTCATGTCTTGATTTTATGGCATTCCATTGCTGATGTCATGACATTCTGCGTTTCCCTGCCCCATATTAGTGGCCACTGCTAGCAGTGGAGTTGAGCAAAATGACATTGGGATATTACAGATACGTTATTCTTGCTGTTATAGACAAGGAGCAGAGAACTAGATGCATGGCTGCCATTTGCAGCAGACGATGTATGTTCACCTGGATGTATGCAGCAGTACCTAGATGTATAAATTACTACAGACATATGCAGTAACTAGTTGGCCCTTAGCCTTGGTTCTTTTGAAGGCAAGCCTTGTTACTTATCAAAGCCAATTTTCTTTGTTGGTGGCTTCTCTCCAGCAGCAGTCAGTGTGGCCAGCTTGAGGGGCGTGGGGTGGGTGGGATATACCTTAAAAAAACCAAAACAATCCTGAACTTGCCCGCTGCCAGCACCTGGCATCCTTAGGGAACCAGAAGCGGCCAACCCAGCATTCTGTGGGGAGCCTGCCCTGCCCCCACCACTCAGGTGGCTTGCAAACCTCACCAGCCCCTTCTGGGCTACATTTAGTGCTTGTACTTAATTCAGGTGTGTAGCCATAATATGACCAGGTGGTATGTCTGCGGATGGGTTACTGATGACTGCTGCACATTCCTACCCCCTTGTGCTCGCTCATCACTGAACTGGTGCAGAGCTGTCCCATATCAGCAGGAATAGGTGGCACCTTGAAGGCAGGCCTGATCTTGCACTGGCAAGGGGGCAGCAGGTTAGCATGGTGATGCCATCAGATTTCATCATCATAGTCTGGCAAAGCAAGGCAGGTCTGTGACAGCAGGAAGCAGGCTGGTCAGCAGCAGGCAGCTGTGGTAGTGGTGGGCAGCAATGGCAGGCCGACAGTAGGCAACGTTGTGTGGCAGTGGGGGCCACAAAGGCAGGTGGTGACAACAGGGCCACCTCCTCCTCAAATCTTGCTCCTGGACTGCCTTCAACCCTACTATGCCCCTGATTTCATTTCTATGTTGTAATGGTTTCATGTTGAGGTCTCATATGTTCACATAGAGAAATGTGAAGGGACTTTTTGTTATTTTTTAAAAAGATGCTGCACAGCCCAACATGTCTAAGACATAGTGGCAATCATACAAGAAACAAAATACTTCTTCTGTAATGGCCTAGGAACTTACATGTTATCTCTTGACCATGGCTTGAGAAAAAAACAGACCACAATCCCCTTTACTAAAGTTTCCCCTCTTTGATATGTTAAGACATTAGCTTTCGCAAGCAGCTGTCAAAATATTAGTGAATGAGCCAAATGCACTGAAGCTGCATAAAGTCATCCATGATTTACTCTCAAGACACAAAACATTCATTAATCACACCTTAATGCATAATTTAACAAGCAGCTCTTTTGCACAGCCCAGCAAGTACAGTCATTAACGAGGAAAATGGAGAACATTTTGAGGGGTGGGTATAATATGTCACCATCGCATGAGATGAAGACTTTTTTAAAAAGTTGTTGAAGCTTCTCATTTTCAAGATATGTTTTCTGGTGAATACTTCTTCGCATGGTAAATCTGTCTGCTCACTGTTGTCAGCGATGTCCCTGACATGTTTATTCACTGAAATGCAGTGATAAATTCTTGCTCTTCATGTCTGGTACTTTAGCAGTGAGAGGGAAAAGGTACAGAAGATGTGGCAAGGATCAACATTAAGCAGCAAATAATATCTCCACAGTAACTGGTGGCACATTTTGCATTCTTTCATGGTTGGATGGAAAAGCAGGTGTGGACTATTTCATGGTGTAGGAGGGCAGTGTGCTTTAGTTCTGGTAATGAAAACAAATTCTTCAGCTAAATATGTGTTCAGAGGCACCTTATGCCCTGATTCTGTGTGTATGCCTCTCTATGAACAAGAAAAGATGGAGGAAAGAGTTGAGAGAGGGAAGGCAATTTTTGAGGATCTCAAGAGCAAGGAGATGAATGTGTGGGTCTGATACAGTCTATTAGAAAGGGCGATCTGGCAATCCCCTATCTTTAAGAGTGTGGGGTAGCAACAGGCTGCAGTTGGAGGGAAAGGCAGTTTCTTAAGTAAAGTGCATAAGATTAGGCTGCTTCTTGTTGAAGTCGCAAGGCCAAGCGTGTGCTTTTATGCAACCCTATGCCTAATTATTTGTCTGGACAACTTGTATATCTATGAGCCTCATCCCCCCACCCCGCCTCTGCTACCACCATGACCACGAAGGGGCTGACACAAATTGTTGTCCCTTATAATACTGCAGTGATTTCTCTGCCATCAATTCAGAGTCTAGCCTTGGGCTCACCTGCAAATGAAAAGTGATGGTCAAGTCTTTGTCTGGCTCTGTGGGCTATTTGGGGGGTTTGGATGTTAAAATCCCTTATTCTGCTGCTGTAATTCTTTTGTACAGGCCAACATTTTGTACCTGGCTCTGTCTCCTAAAGCCACAATTTCACTCTAATAGCTCCCAGGTTTCTGGCAAGTGTTGGAGATCCAGCTCCAGATGGCATCGATCTTTTGCACTAGGGGCATTGGGAGTAGAGATAAATAGTTAGGGTTTGCTTCTCTTTCCTATTTATCTCTGCCTCTATGACCCCCTCTATGGATAGAATGTACTCAGGAACTTCCTGGGAGTGACTTCCTTCTTCTTCCCAGAATGCTTCTAGCTCTCTTTGAGCACCATGTAGTCAGCTGTTAGATATAGCTCTTTCCTGTCTTCATGGACTTCTGAATAAAGTAGATTAGTTTAACTTTACATGAATCTCTAAGCTTATCATTTACAAGCTGTTGCCCCTGAGACCCTGTTAACTTCTGCTGTAATGGGAGTGAGTTACCTCCTGAAATACTCTGCTGTATAAGTAATTAACCTCAACAGGGTTACAGGCCCAGACCCTAACAGGGTTTTTGGGACTCAAATCTGATCTCAGGATTGATAAAGGCATAGCTACAGTAACAAAGATACTGGCCAAGCCACTACCAAGAGATCAGTTCCAGATGCTTCATGAGAAGATGGGAGTTGTGAACCAGTGTGACAGGCAATGAGAAAGGTTCTTGGAGATCCAGTTCCGGATGGCATAAACCTTTTGCACCAGTAACCGTAATGACCACTGGGGAATTGAGAGTAGAGATAGATAGGGTCTCCTTTTCTTTCCTGTTTATCTCTGCCTCTATGACCTCCTCTATGGATAGAATGGACTCAGGAACTTCCTGGGATTGACTCCCTCCTCCTCCTCCTCCTCCTCCTCCTAGCTCTCTGTCTCTGAGCATCATGCTTCTATAGGTGACCAACATGTAATCAGCTGTAGCTCTGACCAACATGTAGCCAGATGTTAGATATAGGTCTTTCCTATCACCATTGACTTCTGAATGAAGTAGATTAGTTTAACCTTACATGAATCTCCATGGTTATCATTTACAACCTGTTGCCCCTGAGACCCTGTTAACTTCTGCTGTAATGGGAGTGAGTTAGTTCCTGAAATACTCTGCTATATAAGTAACTACCCCCAACGGCAAGAAGCAGAAAAATCAAAAGCAGTACTCAGAACTCTACAGTCAGTCCATCCTGTTTAGTGGAAACAGGGCTAAGAACCCTCTGCAAAAGAATGTCAAAGTCCTTTAGAGCAGGAGGTAGGTAGTTCTAACACATACTTAATTCTCTCACTGAAGTCAATGAGACTTAAAAGTGTTTCACTTTGAATGGACTATGTCCTCCAAATCCAACATCAGAACCAGCACCAAAAGCATTTTCTCTTCATATGGTTCCTTCAAATGTAGTTGAATTTTTAAACAGTGGCCAAATTCGGACATAATAGGAAACTGGAGGTCCCTTCACCTCTGGTTTCTGTAGTCACATGTCTGAATGCTGAAAACCAGATTTAAGAACTTCGGTCAGAGTGGAGTTTTGCCACCCAGTTTTGCGGCACCAGTGTTAACATCTGAATGCTGGCACTGCAGTTTTGGCCCCATAGAACCAAAGGTGCAGAGTGGAGTTCCAATCTGAATGGCTGTGCAAGCTGTCCTGTTAAGAAGGAGCCTGCACAGCCAGAAACCCACCTCTCTACAATCTCACTGACTGCCGAGAGGTAGCTCTCCTGAATGTCTGAATTTGGATGGGAGAGCAGAGGGAGTGGTGCGTGTTTCAGACCCAATACCGCATGCTTGTCTCGTTGCCCTCCTTGGCTACGTAACAGCCAAGTAGGGACTATCTGAGTGGGTCAGAAATATTATCAAGAAGAAACAAGGAGGGAGTAGAATGGATCCATATATGTTAAATAGAAACCACCAAAGGATCCAAACCAATTGATTAATGAATAATAAGAACATAAGAACAGCCTGGCTAGATTAGGCCCAAGGCCCATCTAGTCCAGCATCCTGTTTCACACAGTGGCCCACAAGATGCCTCAGAGAAGCCCACAGGCAAGAGGTGAGGGCATGCCCTCTCTCCTGCTGTTGTTCCCCTACAACTGATATTTAGAGGCATCTTGCCTCTTATGCCGGAGGTGGCCTATAGTCCTCAGACTAGTATCCATTGATAGACTTGTTACATTTTCATTTCTTATTATTATTTATGTCCATTCTTATTACTCATTAGTCAGCTATTATTATTAATACATTTTCATTTCTTATTCACTAGTCATTTGTTGGCTTAGATTCAGAAATACATGTGGGCCTCATTATCTGCATCTAGGTCTTAGAGACCCAGCTTTATTATACGTGGTATTAAAAATAGGTGATTTTCACCTATCCCCAGTTCCAGGGCCAGCAGAAATGACTTCCAGTGTCACTTCTGTGGTATTACTGGTGGCATGTCCTGTCTGGAAGCAGCATGGAGCCATTTTGTGTCTCCTGTTTACAAAAAAAAAAAAAAAAAAAAGACCATGAAAATCAGTAAATATTTGGCTGATTTGGAGGTTTGTGGGGGAGATCTGGAAATAAAAGTACTGTGCTGTACTACTTTTATTTCTGCTTCCCTCCCATGTCTTTTTGTGATTTTTAGCAAAAAGATGTTTACAGGAACCTAACCCCCAGATTCTTATAGAGTTAAGGCTTCATCATTCACGGTTTCGGTATTCACAATTTTAGGCGAAAACAGAACCCCCGTGAATAACAAGGTCCTCCTGTATTATTCAACACCTTG
Source organism: Hemicordylus capensis (assembly GCF_027244095.1). NCBI lineage: Eukaryota > Metazoa > Chordata > Lepidosauria > Squamata > Cordylidae > Hemicordylus > Hemicordylus capensis. The sequence continues at coordinate 154,534,052 of NC_069659.1, read as the reverse complement.
TTGAAACAGAGTGCTCTTCCTTTTTCCTGTTCCAATGCTAAGACCTCATTATATCCCACCATGTTGGGTAATTTCTGGCCAAAATCATATTTGCTATTCTTGAGCAAGGCCCTTGAGCACATAGTGATAACCCAACTTCAAGGTTTTCTGAACAAAGCTATCCAGATACATTTCATTCTGTTTTCTGACCTGGTCTGGGAACAGAAATAGCCCTGCTCACTCTAGTAGAGGCTCTACACTGACAACTAGACAGTGAGAATGCAACCCTATTGGTTCTGCTGGACCTTGCAGCAGCTTTCAATACCATTGACCATGGTATCCTTTTGTGTCACCTTGATGGATCCTTTTGTTTTAATTTTGTTGATGCAGCCATTTAATTTTTTCCCACTGATTGTGTAAGCCATGTCAGACACTTATGTCAAGTGGAAAGGCAGGCTAGAAATAACTAGTCAAACGGTTCTGCCCTCCCCTTAAATTCCCTCCAGAACATTGTACAAATCCACCCGTAGCTCACATCCTTGAATCAACATAGCCAATTGCTTTCATCCAGAAAGCCATCCACTTCATCCACAGTGCTGTGTCTCCTGGAGGAGAATCAGTATTCAACAGTCCTGACCTAGTGGCCTCTCTCCTCTGTGCACCTTATTTTCTCTCCCAGTACCTTTGGGAAAAGTGGACTAATATATGCTTGGCTATGGCTGGCCTACTGAAGTGAGAAAGTCCTTCAGCTCAATACATATATTCAAACTGGAGGTATGAAGAAGCAGCTGTCCTTTCCTATGGCATGGGCAGGCACCCAGACAGATGGCTGTCTTCCCCCACCCAGAGCTGGAGAAAAAACCCATACATGCCTCCCCACACTATGATGGTAATCCAGCCAATATGGTTAAGTGGAATATATCACTGTTCCACTTTGAACTGCCAATTTTAACAGCTGATCATAGTGATCCTGGACCTTTAAAACTAAATTTAAATGATTGTTGTTACTACTGAAAGCAAGATTGAGGAGAATAGTGAATAGCAATAGTTAATGCAATTCAGAACCTGCTTTCTAGCCTATGCATTTTGCTGAACAACTGTGGGAGGATAATAACCACTATTCATGTTCTCTAGTGATTGCCAGAAAGCCTTTTCCTCTGCTCGTCACATGTAAATGTGGGTGGCAATATTTTTGCCTTTAGAGAGAGAGCACTACATTTATGCAGCAGTGATCTCTTGTTCTACCAATGCCACCCTCAGGAAAGTGCATTGCTTTCACCTTGAAAAAAATTCATGCACAACCATCTAAAATTTGGGGGTGGGGGTGGGAGGTGGGGAATGCCAGATTTTAGTATATGCCTGAAATATCAACAATGGATCTCTCTCTCTCTCTCTCTCTCTCTCTCTCTCTGTATATATATACACACATTTGTTTTGTGTATATGTGTGCATGTATTTTTAAAATACAGTTTTTCTATCTCTCATATATACTAGTTGGATGGGTATTTTTAAATTATAGATGGCAACAATGGTACACCATATTCAGGTTTATGAAGCTGTGCATTCCTGCATAGTCATTAGAACTTGAGCTGAGCAAGGCCTTATCTTCTTGCTTCATCAACATTCTCAATTAATGTTAATAATTCTCTGTTAATAATTAATGTTAAGGTAATGTTAAAATACCAGATTTTATGCCTGTGATACAGGATTATGGCACTCGATACTCCCACTGCACAGGCATGCCCACCAGCCACTGATCCCACTGCTGCCACCACCACAGGGGAGGCCAAGGCCTGCTCGGCTCACCCCTCACCCCAGACCACGCACATGGTGGTAGCAAAAAGGACAAGGAGCAGTGCAGTGGGGCAGTGGCGGAGGCGGGTAGCAGCAGGGTGGCAGGAGGCCCCCCTCCGGACATTTGGAGAACCCCCTGGTCTCAGGAGGCCATAGACCCCTGGGGCCCCAAGGTCCAAGGGTAAGCTCCTCCCGCTCTTAAAAACACATGGCTGCTGTGGCTTTCCTTTCCGAGGAAGTCTGCACAGCCAGTTCTGCCCCCTTTGCCATTTCCCTAACTGCAAGTCGCAATTGTGTGGGAGCATGCCAGGGGACTTGAAGGGAAACTGCAGCTCTGTTGGGCCCACAGTTAAACGGTACATCTGAATGGGCATTAAGATTAATATGCTTTTGGCTTTTTCAGATTTACGTTTAGGGAAATTTCACGCTGAAATATTTATGGGTTTAACTATGCTATCATGCTCCTTTAAAAGCATCATGGTGCAATATTTACATAAGGGATACATTTCCCCCCTCAGTGTTGTTCTCCCAGTACTCTTTTCCCGACGCCTTTTACTAGTGTGACGAATGAGGACAGCTAATACTGTATATTCAATGCAGAGCAATAATCCAGAACTTTACTCCTTTCAATGTAGTAATTGGGAGAGAGAATATAACCCACAGCAGATTCTTTATGTAGGCCATGTCATTAATACTGCTGCCAGTAATCAAATATTAAAGATGTGATGTTAGATGTCAGAGTACTTATTCTGAAATTGTCACACATATGCTTTTCTGAACAGAGGCCATGGAGAATCTCTGTGGCTAGGAAAAGAAACACAAACCCATTTTTGAAACTCACTACACGCAATTGAAGCTAGATGCATCTATGATAGTCAAGACCCAAAGTAGGTAATCCATAGAGGATATCTGTATCACAGATTAAACAGATATAATAATTTATGAGGTCATTCACACAATCAAAAACTGTGTTCTACCCAGGTTTGGGAGCTGTGTGTGTGCTCCCAATTTTCGGTTGTGTGGAAGCAAGGTAGGAGGAAAGCCTGGGTAGATGTGATTATGTGGAAGCAGGGGTGTAGATACCATTGAACAGGGGAGGGATGTCCCTCAGCCCCTGAGGGAGGGAGTGGGTGACAACTTGCTCTCTGCTCTTTCCCTTATTGATTGATTGATTGTTTAATTTCTGTCAAGTTGGTGTCGACTCTTAGTGATCACATAGATTCTCTCCAGGATGATCTGTCTTGAACTTGGCCTTTAAGGTCTCTCAGTGGTGAATTCATTGCTGTCGTAATCAAGTCCATCCACCTTGCTGCTGGTCATCCTCTTCTCTTGCCTTCAAATTTTCCCAGTATTACAGACTTCTCAAGGGAGCTGGGCTTTCACATAATGTGTCCAAAGTATGACAGTTTGAGCCTGGTCATTTGTGCCTCGAGTGAAAATTCTGGATTGATTTGTTCTATGAACCATTTGTTTGTTTTCCTGGCTGTGCATAGTATCCTCAAAAATCTTCTCCAGCACCAAAGTTCAAAAACATCAATGCCTTTTCTATCTTGCTTCTTCAAAGTACAGCTTTTGCATCCATAGAGTGTCACGGGGAAAACCACTGTCCAAACAATCATTATCTGAACAATCATTTGAACATTGTCTGAATCTTTGTAGGCATAGACATGTCACGGCATCTAAATATCCTTTCCAAGGCCTTCATTGCACCCTACCAAGTGCTGGTCTGTGGCATATTTCTTGACTGCTGGATCCTTTACTGTTGACGGTCGATCCTAAAAGGCAGAAGCTATCCACCACTTCAGTGTCTTCATTATCAATTCTGAGGCTGGTTGCTGTACCCATTGTCATTAGTTTAGTCTTCTTTACATTTATTTGTAGTCTCTCCCTCATACCTTTCTGGAAAAGAAGGGGAGGAAAGGGCCCGTCTTCACTTTTTGTCCCAGGGCCCACTCCAGCCTTGCTACGCCTCTTTGTGGAAGCAAGGTTGGAGGAAAACCTGGATAGGTTTTCACTTCTATCCAGGTTTCCCTCCTCCCTTGCTTCCACACAACTGAAAATTGGGAGCACACACAGCAACCACAGCTGGGCAGAACACAGTTTTTGATTGTGTGAATGACCTCGTAGCCTATTGCTTGACCATTATTGTGTTATTTATAGAAATATTTTCATCCAATTTTTCCATTTTAACACAGCCACCCAAGGTAGCTAACAGTCAAATTAAAATCAAAGCAGATATTTAAACACAACAAAACTATTTTAAAACAGACAAGTGTAGCAGATAACATTTTTTAAAAAATTAAGCAACAACAACAAAAAGATCTCCACAGAGGAAAGCAGAGGATACGTCAATGCTGATCACCTGCTAGGGTAGAAAGGTTTTCAAAATATGGAACACTACAGTGGAAACAGCCAGATGGGTTTCCTAGGTCAGAAGTAAGTCTCATTACATATAGCTGAATTTAACACTGAATAATCATGCATAGAAATGAAATGTAATAGAAAGTTTGATCTTTTATAATTAGAGTTAATGAATTTTATCTAATGTTAGATGTCCAGATGAATTGGGAGGTTTCTAAAGAATGAAACATCCCATGAATTTTGAGAGAAGCAGAATCAGAAGTAGTGCAATTTCTCAGAAAAAAACATGTATATTCCTGATTAATAAGCACCTTATGTGTCTGTAACAGAAGAGTTTTTCAGCCTGGTCCTAGGATATGCTGAGTAAGGCAAAAGGGACTATGATGGGGAGGAAGGGCCACCATAAAAGTGTAATGTTGTGCTTCGTATGACAAAACATCCAAGGCAAAGCACCGATGCTGCAATTTATGAAACTATGGCCAAATTCAGACATAACAGGAAACTGGAGGAAGCTGGACTTAACAGGCAACTGGACACACACACATCTGATGATCTCATAATCCTACTTTCCTTAAGGGAAATAGGCTAAAAACCACTTAATGCTTTATTTACTTCTAACTATATAAACCACTTTGGGAACTTTTGTTGAAAAGCGGTATATAAATATTCGATGTGTGTGTGTGTTGAGGCTGTTCTCACAAGCAGCCTAGCCTGGGCTAGGCTGATCGTGTGGAGTTCTGGGATCCACGCAGATCCTGGTGCTCCTGCCCAGCCTAACTCCACTTCCTAGCCCAGTTAAAGAACCTCCCTTAGCCGAAGTTAAGGAAGCGAATGCTCCCTTAACCTTGCTGCCGGGACTATGTGTCTCCTCAGGATACATGCAGCCAGAGAAGACACAGAGGTGGGCACCTAGGGCCACAGAGATGGGCGCCTAGTGGGATATCCGAAGGCTAGGAAAACAAGTCCTGACCTCGGTTGATCCATGCTGCTGGGAGCAGCGTGGATAGTGTGGGTGGTGGGCACACAGCTCATGCATTTAAGGCATGATGATGGATCTTCTGGGGGAAGGTGGTTTGAACCTTGCCTCCCTGCCTTGGTATTGGTCCTGTGAATGACTTCTTCGGCTCAGGGGAGAAAGAAATAACCCTGAAATATTGGTAGACAGGGAAGGAAAGGCAATGAGTACATAGACATAACACTCTTTTGTACGTTCAGAGGTTACCTACTCACATTGCTTCTCTCCAATAAACTGGTGATATTTCTACTTTCACAAAACTGACCATAGAGCTGTAGCTCTATTTACTCACACATTTTTCTTGTTCTCCATTTAAAGCAAATTGGTAGCCAGTTACTTCACCCTTGACATGAGAATGTACCCAGTGCTAATACTGAATTTTTAAAAAATCAATTATTCCTTCCTGTTGTTTCAAACGCTTGTGGTATCATTGTATCTACAGTAAGGGTTACTGCCTTAGGACAGAAAATTCTTCTGGTATATAACAGGCTCTTGATTGCCTGTGGTAATTCTACTGTATGTTTTGTTTGATTAACCACAAGAGTTTTGCATAATAAGAACTCTTGATGGAAATGGGACATTTTCTGAAACCCTATCAAATCAAAACATTGTGTCAAGTAATCAATCTGATACAACACAAAGAAAAAGGCGTGCAGCTAAAGATTTCACCAGCTATTTCAAATCATGAACTTCCTCACTTTCCCTCTATACTCATTTTCTCTCCTAGGGTTTTATTTTTTTAAAAAATCTCAGAGATCCCTTCCGATAACTATCTTCCCTTTCTTCTAGAGCGCCTATCCTTGCTGTGCTAAGCCTCCAATTCTTTTAATTTCTTCTCTGCTAAGATCTTCATCCTGCACCTAGGTATCCAGCAGCTAAGTAGGCCTCACTGAGTGGCAGCCATAGAACCTTCTGACCCTTTCCGTGATAAGTAGGTGGCTAAGCCAATCACTACAACCCCCCACCCCGCAAGGCTCTTAACACATCACTACACAACATATATTTAGCAGTCATGATCCAAATCCTGCAAGTGCAGCTTGTCATATAATAATTAGTACTCTGGGAAAGATATACTTTCAGCTTTACCCATCCCCACAGTGTCCTCCAACCAACAAGCAACTGCCCTATGTACATTTTAAGATATATTTTTTTCTAAAATAGATACCTAATTCTAGACAAGGAAGATATATTTTCATTTTATGTTACTAACAAATAAAGAGCTCAGCTTCATAATTTTGTACAGACCAGTATCTTTGGAGAATGTTGACTGGACCTAAATTTGGATACCATCCTACACCATTATATGCATACACTAAAATAGGCATAAACTAAAATAAAAGGGAAATAATAGAAAATAAATGAGGAAAATAAAATACATACTAAGGAATACAGTATAGAATTTAGAATGCTGTTTTTTTGGAGCCAAAAATTGTGAGAACAGTTTCTGCTAAAACACCTGAATGGGACTTTTGAGTTAAACAAAGGTATTCAGCATTCATTTTGGTTGGAGAGGGAAAAAGATAAAGTATATGTTCCTGGCAGGCACATATCTCCTAATCAAAAGTGTTGTATCCGTGACAATATAATAATTATTCAGGCACAGTAGTTCAATTTCTGACAGGACATTTACTGTAGTAGATGGCATTTTGGGGAAGCATTTCTTTGCGGGGATGAATCAGGTGTATCTCTAGCAAGTGAGCAGGAAGCTGCACCTACTGTATTTCTGTTTGGACAGATCCCTGCCCAGACCAGTGTTGAACAGAAAGACCAAGGTAGTAGTGGTGTGCACGGAACCACATAGGCACGGTCCGGCACTGGGGGGGTGTCTAGCTTTAAGGGTGGGGGGGTAGTACTTACCCCTCCCTCCGCTCTTCCTCCTCCAGCGTTGCAGTTAAAAGTGAAGTTTGGGGGGTGGCAGTGTTCCTCCCTGCTGCCCCTGCCCCCGTCATTGCCTAGAAGTTGTGTAAAATACCAGCATGCATGTGCCTGTCGTGGCGCGCGCGCCCATCACTGCCGTGCGCACACCGCACATGTCACATGCAGCATGCGAGTGATGTGTGCAGCGCACGCGCGCATGGCAGAGATGGGGGTGCGCGCCACGACGGGCACATGCGTGCTGGTATTTTACACAACTTCTAGGCAGTGACGGGGGCAGGAGCAGCAGGGAGGAACGCTGCCGCCCCCCAAACTTCACTTTTAACTGCAGCGCCGGAGGGGGAAGAGCGGCGGGAGGAGTAAGTACTACCCCCCTGCCCTTAAAGCTAGACACCCCCCCCCAGTGCCGGACCGGCCAGGTTCCGAACCGGTTCGGAGGCCTCTAACATGGCCTTCCGACCGGTTCGTGCACACCACTACAAGGTAGGGTGTGGGTACATGGAGCCTCATTTGTAAAGCCAGAATAATATAGTGTACAAAGATTTTACTGCTTAGATGGTGTGGATGTTAAGGTGAGCACCTTAATTTGCAGTTTCCATACTTTTTAACCACAAGTGAAAATGTTAGGCACCTTAACTCTTATCTTTAGGGATGTGCAAATCGAATTGGGTACAAATCTATTTGTACCCGAATCTAGCTGATTTGGGTGATTTGGAGACAGAACAAATTGCCCCCGTGGTCCATTAGCTAGATTCAGGTCCAAATCGAATCACGCCAGATTTGATTCGGATTGCTTTGAGATTCGGATTCCTCCTAAGTTTTCCCCCAGATCCCCAGTTTTCATTTAAAACACACACACACAAAAACAACTAAGCTCTTTTGTAGAAGTGGCGTTATGGAGCAAAATGTGTGGTCACTATTTTTCAAGTGTTTGGAATCTTTGGTGTATAATAACTTTTCCTCAGTGAATCCCTATGAGGATTCATTATTATTATTTATTTATTATTTATTACATTTCTTATTATACGCCTTCATTTCTTCTATTCATTTTGACTGTCATTGGACAGTGCCAACTGTCAACTGTCACGTGCCAACTACACCCCCTCTCACCCGCAAGGCAGTGGGGTACTACTCAGTTTATGTTCTAGGGATCCTCCCCCCCAATATTTTGACCTTTTGGTGTCTAATAACCTGTCCTCATAATGAATCCCTGTGAGATTCATTACACACCAAAGAATTTAAGCACCTCAGAAATTCCTAAAATATAAACTGAGTATCCAGTGGCTTGTGGGTTGGGGAGTAGTTGGCACATGTAATGTCACAAATACCCCACCCCCACCTACAAAGCAATGGGGTCAAAATGAACAGAAGAAATGAAGGTGTGTAATGAAGACATCAAAGCATCTAAACACTTTAAAAACTCCTAAAAAATAGACTGAGTACCCAAGTGTGTGTGTGTTGGGGGGTGGGGGGTTGACATTTGACAGTTGGCACTGTCCAATGACAGTCAAAATGAACAGAAGATATGAAGGCATATAATAAATCCTCATAGGGATTCATTATGTGGAAAAATTATTAGACATCAAAAAATCTAAATACTTCAATATTCCACACACACAAAATAAACTGAGTGCTCCACTGCCTTGCAGGTGGGGGATGTAGTTGGCACATGGCAGTTGACAGTTGGCACTGTCCAATGACAGTCAAAATGAACAAAAGAAATGAAGGTGTGAAATGAATCCTCATAGGGATTCCTTATGAAGGAAAAGTATTATACACCAAAGAATCCAAATGCTTGAATAATAGTGACCGCACATTTTGCTCCATAACACCACTTCTACAAGGGCTAGAGCGTTTTTTTTGTTTTGTTTTGGGTTTTTTAAAATGAAAACTGGGGATCCATGTTAGGGTGAGGATAAGGCAACTTCAAATCCCCATTATTTCCTATGGCAGAAATATACATCAGTAAAAACTTAAAAAAATATTAAATATCAAGCAAGTGCACCACTGCCTTGAAAATTGGGTGGTAGTTAGCACCCATGGGGACCTACCCAACAACCAGATTTAGTAACTCTAGAACCTTTCTAAGTGGTCAAAATCAATCCAAATCTGAATCAAATCAAATCCAAATCAAATCTGGGGTAATTCTGGGGGACAGATTCAGACACAAATCAAATCAGGGGTGATTCAATTCAGGCACAAATCAAATTAAACAAATTGATTCATGCACATCCCTACTTACCTTAAACTGAAGGTGTTTTTAAAAAAACATTCTAGTCCATGTAATCTAAATCAACCAAGCTCCTAGGTGTGTATAAGATTGCAGCCTCAGAAATCTGTATTCTGAATGAAATCTAATGTTGAATAGCTTGCCCTGAGTAAAAATATTTAAGTTTGAAACATGTTGGGACATTGGGAAAACATCTTATTAAGAATCTTTTTTTTCCACCCATTGGTTTAACCTGCATAATTCAGTTAATATATTGCCATAAATGCACAACATTGTGGTGTATCCCTGCTGGAATTCAGCCCAAAGGGCTTATTCATATCAGCAAGTTCCGTTCATTTTCTTCATTTGCTGGAACAACATCCCAGAAATTAGGACCTGCACACTGCCTTATGTTGAAATAACACAGCTGGTAGGATTCACTTTAGAATGGAGTATTATAATGTAATGACATGGCAGTAAAGGGTCCAGTTCCAAATACTCTTATAGCCCATAAGTATGACCCATGGAGCAAATAATAGCTTGGGTGTGTGAATTTCATTGTGCAAAATGGCTTAGGGGGCATTAATCTCTCTCGGCCCTGCATCACTGTCATGATAAAATTCCCCTTCCTTTGTCTATTAAGCCTTTAAAATACAAAGGGAGATCCAATCATGGGTCTCCCAACATATCTTGCTGTGCTCTTATAAAAGTGTCACCATTTAATAGTTTGCATTAGGAGCCATTATATAAAACAGGCAGAAGACAGAAAATATATTGCATGAAATAGGTCTTAAGGCAGACAACTGAAGCATATTTATCTGAAAGCAAATCCCATTGGGCTTTCACAATGGTGGTGGAAACCAGTCAGCAGCCCATGTTCCTCCCGCCAGCGCAACCCCACCATGCCCTCTGCATCTGACATCAGGTGTGGGGGGCGTGGCTGGGGCACGAGGCTTGGCCCCTGATTGGCGGCAGCCCGGGAAACCCTAGTTCAAAGCTGCTCAACTTGGTCCTGCAGCTTTTGTTGGACTACAGCTCCCATCATCCCCAGCCACAGTGGCCAGTAGTCAGGGAAGATGTTTGTAGTCCAACATCTCCAAGAGGGCCAAAGTTGTGCAGTCTTGCCTTAGTTCCTGGGGATGTTTCTTGGGTTTCTCAAGGATATCAGTAATAGTGAATGGGATTATCTGAAAGATAGCTTGTTCACCCTTACCAAACATTCAGCCATGATGGTAGATGTATTTCAGAGCACATGCCAAGTTCCTCTGGGACAACCTGATTGGAGCGTACCTGAGAACAGATGTAAGAGTCCTCTCTATAACACACAGGGTTCCAGGGCAAACATTTAGGGGTCCTTCAGCAGACAAGTATCGCATCCAAGTGTCCCCTGAGGGTGGAACTGACACAAAATGTCAGTTAGTGTCATGAGATACTGACACAAAGAATTAGCAAATCCTTTCAGTTCCTGACTTCTAGGCTGCAACACTGTGCAGATCAGATTGCTTAAAATTCAGTGTGAGAGTTAAGCAAGCCAGCTGTACACAGGATTACAGCCCTTCTACAGCCAAAGCATGTTTATGCAGCTCAGTGCAAGCCCTGGTGAGTTTAATGTGACTTACTCCCTAGGAAATGGATTTAACATTATAGCTCTAGTGTGCAATTGAGTCCCAAGTTGGCATAGGTCAGAAACATTAAGTGCCCCTCAAAAATTCTCTTAGGGTTTAACTTTAAATGAATTTAAGTCAGCTCTTCCTTCTGTTAAAACTGTTAACCTCTCCTGAGGTCATGAAGCAAGAGGAAGCCTAAGAACTAGCATTTCATAAGGAAAAATAAAATATGATCTTCCCTTTTGAAAGACATCATCTTCAAAGAATGTGACCTGCTGATCCTGTTCCAAAATTTACCTTTTTTATTCACACTTCATGAACTCAGATCAGTCAAAGGACAAAGCAAAGCGAGGCTTCCAGGTTTTTTTTTTAAATTATGTATGCATATGAATGATAGAATCGCAGATTAGGACCAGCTAGTAAGTTTGCTTAAATTGTGTGGGAGGTAGGTAGTGCAGACAGCAATGGCAGTGATTTGTAATAGGTATTTGAATTCTCACCTGCAGTACAGGGACTAATTTAAACAGCCCCAGGCCTGGTTTCTAACTTGTATTTTACATTCCAGTTTCAATATCATTATGATTTATCCCAGGTTCTTGGCATCTGCACTTCATAAAATATGGAAGACTGCCTATCACATAGCCCTAGATCCAGAATGAATTAGTTAACAGGTACACTTCAGCATAGCTGGTTGATTCATATAATGAATCCATCTTCTAGTACGTTTAAATTCACTAACACTCATAGCTCCCAGTATCTACATAGTAGCAAAGTTCTTGACACATGGGACACTTGTCTCCCACCACTGCCTTTATTGTGTAGTGCTACTTTTGGAAATGTTTTAATAAAGAAAAATGCCCCATCCTGCAGCCTCCTGCTGGGGAATGGGTCTTTGTCACACACCCTCAACAACACCCACCAGGAGTGCCCTGATTGGGCATGGCAGGGGGGAGGCGGGGCTTGCATGCCGTTGAGGCTGTCCCTCCCCTCATCAGTTCACTTAAGTCTGGCTTTGGGAAGGGAGCTATTTTTCTTGTCTCCTTCCTAGCCACATGGCTGTTCAGGCCAAAGAGGAGCACAGCAGTGGAGATTGGTGAGGGAGCCCATTTGGGAGGGCCAGGCGTGGCCAGGATCCCAGTGGCAATCGACGCAATGATTTGGCTTGGGGCGATAGTCCCAGGGAGCATTCACAAGCATAATTGGGCCCATTGGGGTGTGCCGGGGAGAAGGGCCGGGGCAGCCATGATCCCAGTGGCCCTTGCCTCAGTGGGCAGATTGTGCGAGGCTCCTGCCCCTTGCGTGGGAGAAGGGCCAGGTCAGGGTGGGAGCGCAGAATTTCCCCCCTCACCTGGTGGGAGAGGCAGAGCTTGTAGGCGGCTGTGGCAACTCAGTGGGCCTACTTTCTGAGACTCCCCCCCCCATTTCTGGGGCAACCCCATAGGCCCTCTTTGTTCTTGTGTTCCCTCTCCCCCCTTCAGAGGATGGAGCCATAGCTCAGTGGTAGAGCATCTGCTTTACAAGCAGAGAACCCCAAGTCTTAATCTCTGGCAGCACTTCCTGGTAGGGCTGGGGAAGACTCCTGCCTGGAACCTTGGAGTGCCTCTGCCAGTCTGTGTAGGCAATACTGAGCTAGTAATGGAGTTATGACCGGCTCTATAGTTGTTGAGACACCTTAGCATTGCAGAAGAGTCTGGGCATGTTGTAACACATGCCTTCCACAGATCCATCCAGATCATTGGCAGGACCCATAGCTCAGTGGCAGAGCAACAGCTTTGCATGCAGAAGGTCCCAGGTTCAGTCCCTGGCATTCCCAGTTTAAAAAGTGGAAAAACCACGTATTGGCTGGTGAGGAGAAACCTGAAGAGCAGCTGCCAGTCAGAGCAGACAATTTTACTGGGGACCTTTGGCTGGGGTCAGTCTGCCATCTAGTGTGTGTGTGTGTGTGTGTGTGTGTGTGTGTGTGGTTACAAATTTGTTTGCATTTGTGCTCTGGGAAAGTATGGTGTGGAAAACTGTATCCTTAGGATTGTATCTGGGGCTCTTGCCATGCCTTCCAAGAAAGTCTTAGGTAAAACAGGGGTTGCCTCATTAGAAACCTCAGTAGGCCCCTCTATCATTCATTCATCCTCATCAGTGAATGGGGAGGATATTGGCGCAGATATGCTCTCTAATTCATAGGAGAGAGTCACTTGAATGGCCCCACCACAGAAGGGGTCCGGCCCCTCAGGGGGAGGGCTCCAGAATACAGGAAACACAAAAAGGGGGAAGCATGTGCAGAATTAATGAAAGTCTTGTCCGACAGGTTGGCCGCCTCAGAAAAAGGTCAAAGATGAGCCTACACTGGTTTCAGCTGAGCCAGCGGACTTCAACCATCAACCACCCGGGGAGTTTGCCGCCTTTTGGTAGTTGGGGTTATAGCTAAGTGTGATACTGAAGCTGCTGTTCATCTGTTGTATGTCAGTTCACTGGATTTTGAACTGATACGCTTTGCCTTCAAAGGCAAAGGTGAGTTTTACTTTAACTGGATCCTTCTCATGGGATGCTCTGTTCCCTGTGCTGCTTTTGAAGCATTTAGTACCTTCCTGGAATGAGCATTGAGGCAGAGGGTGAATTGCGTGGTCACGGCACGTTATTTATAGGTTTTCCTCATTTGGAGGCCTCGGGCCTCTGATTTGGGTCACTAGCTGCTTTTTTATTTCATCCTGCTGCCCAAGGAGTTGGGTGCCCCATTGGCCAAACATAAGACCATTGGCCGACACTGTCGCTGGATATCGTCGCCTTCCTGAAAACAAGCTTGGGTGCTTAGGGAGATTATTGGGGCTTTGAAGATGCTGAAATTAATCATATGGAACATTGGAAGTCCAAAGCATTGATGCTTTCTGTGCATTAGGCTGTGTTGCGTTACTCCCTGGCCTGTTGCCGGGTGTTAAGATCCTTCTGTTCCTTTCGTAGGTGCTGGTGGAGCAGAGGCTCCTGTGCATGTTCTGATATGCAGCCATTCCATGGGCAGCTAGAAAAACCATTCTTAAGGAGTAGCAAGTGCTCATTGGTCCCCTTAACTTTGCTTGAAGTATCTCTGCCATGCTGTTGTTGGAGTCAAGCTGCCTCCCCACAGGGTGTGGGTTTCTAAGGGCATGCGTGCTGACTTGGCAGTGTGGGAGTCATTTCTGAGGGACTTTGCTGGGGTTTCATTCTGGTGTGCTGAGCAGCTTTTGAAATCCCAGCTCTAGATGCATTCCGATGCACCTGGTGGTCTTGGTTTTGAAGTATATTTTAGGGGAAGTGGGGGCTCTGCCCGGGGGCCCTTAAGATGGGCAGAGGAGGGGATTACAAGAGCCCATACAATTTTGGAACTATTCCCTATTGTCATGGCTGTGCATGTAGGGACGGACAAGTATTGTGACTCTGCCATCTATTTTTGGTGTGACAGCTAGGCAATGGTGCAGATTATGAACTCTCAAACCTCCTGTTCACCTAGGGTTATGGGGCTCCTGCGTTCCTTTGTCTTTCAGTGCCTATACATTAAAGGGGGTTTGATGACGCTGATATTAATGCTATGGGACATTGGAAGTCCAAAGCGTTGATGCTTTCTGTGCATTAGGCTATGTTGCATTACTCCCTGCCCTGTTGCCGGGTGTTAAAACCCTTCTGTTCCTTTGGTAGGTGCTGGCGGAGCAGAGGCTCCTGTGCATGTTCTCATATGCAGCCATTCCATGGTCTTCTGGGCTTACAATCAAGCCAGCACCTCACAGATGGGTACCCAACTTGGTTTGGGGAAGCTTGCCAGCTTGTGCTGGTTGGGTAGACGGGATATGCTGTGGAGCCAGTGTCTGTGTCTTCCTTGTGGCTGGGGTGTGGTGGCAAAGACCCCTTCTTCTTAGGAAAGAGTTGAGTTGACTCCCATCAAAATTGCCAAGTGATCAGGAAGAAAATCCTGACTTGCTCTTTTGCCTTTAACTGTGGCTAGAAGTGTAGAGATCAGCAATGAAGCTTTTCACAGCATGGAGAAAATATCATTTGCTCACATCAAGCAGCAACAGAAGTCAATTCAAAAGCTGGCAGTCCTAATGACCAGAGGCGGCAAAAAAAGAACCATCTTCTCTACTGGTAATAGTTGTGTAGAATACTGTAGAATTGTGTAGAATACACAACTTGTAGAAAGTGCAACTTGTCATATGATACAAGGAGACACATTAGTCAGGGAGGAAGAAGAATGTGTTCATTTATTTATTATTTTTCCACAAAATGTATATGTAAATTTTCTGTAGTGTAATATCCAAAGTAGCTTGCAATTTAAAGGTACAAAACAAATTCAACTCTTGTTTTCCTCAGCCCTCCCTCCAGTTGTTTCCCCTTTGTCAAAGTGCTCTTCTTTCAGATGGTGATTAATTCCACCAAATTACAACAATAAATAAAATGAGAAATTCACACAATGTACAAGAAAGTTGTGCAATATTCATATTGTCAACTGCTGGCAATTCAACTCCCGCCCCCAAATTAGAATAAACAGAATTTGACAAGAGACACGATTTATTCACAGATTTCTGCAGGTTGCCAGCAAATGGTACTAAGAATATTATGCAATAACCTTGTACATCATGTGGATTTTTCATCTTCTTAATTGTCGCGATTTGCTCTAAAGTTGGAATATATCACTGTCTGGAAGAGTCAAAAATGCAGTTAATATGCTTGTTGGAACCAGAAGTCTATCTAAGTTTTGTTTGTCTGTTGGTGACTTAGTTCTGTAAAGTACCATGTGCTCGAAGAATACTATATAAATAAGAAAAATTGTAAAATGTTTTGTACATTAGAAGTGATATATACATTAATAAACAATATACGATAACATATTTCTAACACAATTTTGCAGGAGACCATGTATTTCATTTTAGGAAACACCAATCAGATTACATCAGAAATTCCCTTATACCAAGTTAGACCATAGGTCCATCAAGCTCAGAATCATCTTTGCTAACTGGAAACAGCCCTACAGGTTTTCAAATGGTTATTTTCTAGCCCCACCTGGCAGTACCAGGGATTAGAGATGTGCACAAAACCACCTGGAGTGGTTCGGTTTGAATTTGAACGGAATTTGAACTGGGCACTAGGTTTGGGGTCGCATTCATTAGAACAGACCAGTGGTTCAGTTCAAATTCAAACCTAATTTGAACCAGCTCTGAAAGGTTCTCCATAGGGAATAATGGGTATTCGAACCAGCCCATTATTCCCTATATTGAGCACCTAGAGGGACAAAAACAGGTTGGGTGGTAGGCACCCATGGGTGACAACTACTACCTAACCCCCACAGCGATCAGGCACTCAGGCAATTTATTGTTTTTATTGAGATTTTTAAAAATAAATAAATTCTGCCATAGGGAATAATTAGTATTTTAGGCAGCCCCATTTCCTCCCTTGAGGGTGCCCAGGTGCTATGAAGTGGGTTTGGGGGTAGGGTACATTGGGTGATGTCTATCCCCTCGACCTGCAAGCTGGTGGGGTGCTTGGATTTTGTTTTTAGGATTTTGTTTTAGTTTTTGGCTTCTTTGACCAGGGGCGTAACAAGGCTGGAGTGGGCCCAGAGACAAAATTTTAAAATGGGCCCCTCGCCGATACACACACTTCACAATATATAGTGCACTCACACTCACATCCCCATTATGCCAGCCTCTCTAGAAAACTCCTCTCCCTCGCTTTAACCCCGTCCCTCCACCCTCCCATGGGGAAGAGCTCTCCGGCTCAGAGTTGCTTCTGCAGACAAGGACTTTGCTGCATGCATGCCGCCTTTGCTCCGAACTTGGGGTTGGCTTTTCCACACACCGAAGCTCTGCGGGTGTTGGGGAGTCATGTGACTTGCCTCGGGGGGGGGCTCGAGGCGTGGGAGCCCCCAGGCAGCTGCCTCCCCTTACCTAATAGTAGTTACGCCCCTGTCTTTGACTGTTCTTCCAATGAATCCCTATGAAGGACTTATATTGAAACCACGAATCTACACTTTGTTTGGATTCATAGTTGCTACTATATAAGTGTAGAATGCACACTTGCAGGGGGCACACCACCACCCTCCTCCTGGTCTCTGAGTCCCTAACCTCCTCCTCTCTAACTTACTCGACCAGGAGATCCCTCCACCTGGGCAAGTTGTCAGCATGAACAGCATTGTCCTTCATCATTGGGTCACAATGACAAAAAAGGACATACTCCTCTTTGTCACCCATCATTTTTACTAGCCGCTCGACCACTCCAGACCTCAGTCAGCCTGACAGGGCTCGACCATCCTGAAAGGTAAGTGAGGCCTGCAGCTCACCCATGAGCTTCTCCAGGAGAAGCGCAGTGTGCAAGACCTGGCTCAGAGGTGTGGCATTGGCACACAAGCTCTTTGTGGCAGACAGGAAGGGCTGGAGTGCTGACACCATCTTGGACATGAGGTTCCACTCCACTCCCAAGCCACAATTCCTTGCCAGGTTGTAAAAGGCTACCTCCTGCTCCAGCAGGCGACGGGGAAAGAGAATGGTGGAGTTCCACCAGGTCTCTACATTCCCAGGGATGAGATGGCAATGGAGGTCATGCTCACACTACCGCTCATGGAGCATGCACCTAGCCCTCTCGCTCTGGTGGAAATTGACTGCGATCTTGTGGGGCTTCTCCCCAAGAACAGCCATGGCAGCAGCAGCACCTGCTGGCAGACGGCCCTGTTCTCTGGGTGCTTTGGCCTCCTAGAGGCAAAGGGTGTCTGACAGAACGATGTGAAGTGTGTGGGCCATACATCATATTTTCACAAACTCAATCCACTCTACAGTCTACAGTCTTCGTGACATTGGAGGCATTGGCCATGACAATGAACCCCTGGCTGAAGTTTGGAAACCTGGCTAGCCATTCCTCCACCTGGCAGTCAGTGACGGCTGCCACCTCCTCCTTGGTGTGTCCATGTGGAGACAGCCATGTCAGTTGTCTCCACATGCAGAATGACCCACCTGTGTCAAAGTGTGTGGGATGGGCTGGACAGGAAAACAGAGTGCATTCCACTGACACTGTTCCAGAGATCAGTTACGAAATGCATGACACAAGCTCCCTGCATTGCCTGTAGAGGGAGGGGATCACCCTCTGACTGGAGGTGGTCCTAAGGGGATTGTGTAGCCATCATCCATCCCCATCATCTCACCTATGAACCAGGTCACAAGATGTGTGTCAGTCTGACCATGATGCTTGCTGCCTGATGCCTGTGTCCGCTGCTTGACAGGGAGCATCCCCTGCTTCAGTGAAGAAGCTGGTGCACATGTCTTGCCAGTACTACCTACAGGCATACTAGATGAACTAGTGCTGTCAGCCGTGGAAAGGAGATCTGGGTGTTGGCACTGCATTGAATTTAAAGAAAAAAACCAAAAGTGAAAAGAGAGAGAAAGGGAGGGGGAGAAGGAGAGGGAGAGGGAGATGGAACAAGCTTGCCTCTCTCTCTAAAAAAAAGTATCTCTCAGAGGTTAAAAAAAAGGGGAAATGTTTTTTAGCCCTGGGCCCAGAGGAGGACCCCGACCCCTGCCTGAGCCTCCGCTACTGCTGGCCATGATGTATGGGCAGTGTGCTTCAAAAAGGTTTTTTATTAAACCTTTAATAAAGGGGGGGGGCATTAAAAAGGCAGCCAGTCAGGAAAAAAATCCTTTTAAAAGGACAAAAAAAGGGGGGGGGCAGGCCACATCTAGACAGACCGGAGAGTGACTCGGGATTAGAACTCCACAGAAGGCACCAGCAGCTCTCTTTCTCCAATCTTTTGGCAGAGTGGATTTACTAGGCCAGTGGTGGCCTTTAAATATAACTTGAATCACCCGCCTTTGCAGCACTCCCCTTGACCCTCCCCTCTGGCCAATGGGGTGACAGTTGTCCATGAGTGGCAACATATTTAATTCTACAAAAAGGCCAGAAGCATCTGGCCAATCAGAGAAGCGTCAGCTTGGCCAATCAATTCAAGTGACACATATGTCACAAAATAACCACCTCTTTGTAAATTGGATGCTCGAACCTCAGAGCCTCTTTGAACCAGTTTGAACTGAAGAGACTCTGCTTGGTTTGAACTTACATTGGCACTGCCATTGCAATGGCTGATTTGGTCCAAGTTTGAACCTTTGAACTGAACCTTTTCAAATGTGAGCCGGTTCGAATCCAAACCAGTTTGCATATCCCTACCAGGGATTGAACCTGGTACCTTCTGAATGCAATGCAGGTTTTCTACCAAATGAGCTATGGTTCTTCTGTTGAGATATGGTTCTGCATTTTGAGCTATGGTTATGCTGAGTTTTGGTTAAACCTGGGCTCTCTTTCAGCCTACTTTACAGGGTTGTTGTGAGGATAAAAAGGAGTGTCCCATACATGCCTCCCTAAGCTCCTTGGAGGAATTAATAAATGTCTCTTGTGATGATGATATCAACACATACATAAATTCTTCTGTGGCATTTATTCACATGTTCATAAGGGGATTCAGTGAATTTTAGATGCAAAACCATGCTTAAGATTACAGCTCAAATGCCTTTTCTTTACATTCCAGCCAGGCACCTCATTTTATTCCCTATTCATCCTAATTCTTACTGATGGATTATGTATGAGAATGTGTGTATTTAAAGGAATTCTTTTTTTAAGCATGACTATAAGTGGACAATTTTAGAGTCAACTGAGCAATATTTGTCTTTTATCCCTGTAAAATATGGAAGATGATTGAACTTCATGTTAGGTTGTGATATATTTTCCGGTAGCTCTTAAAGTTTCTCTGAACACCTAGTGAATATCAGTCAAATCAGTCTTCTGAGAAGCATAACAAATATATCCTGTACATTTGGAAAAAAGGGTTTGCTCTGCCACAACACTGAAAATGATTGATGATTTGGCATGGCAAATTTGACAGTGATATAGGAACTTCCTCAACAAAGAAACGTCTCCCATTCTGTACTTTTCACCTTGATTGTTCTGAGGTTTAAGAATAGCATTAACTTGGGAGACAAAGCAGTAGAAATGTTTTAAAAAGTGGTCATATAAATGTCCGCACAGGCAATAAAAATAAATAGCAAAATAACCTTGAAATACACTACCTGGGTCCCTTCTTGAAGCTTAATGTGCTTAGTGTTATGAAACTAGAGTGCCAGGGCTTCAGCCTGATTGATCAGAATTTTTCTTCTTTCACTTTGCACTATTTTTGTTGCTTTGAATGTTAAATTCTTTTTTTCTTTTTTAACTAAATCAAATAGGTCAATGGAGATGGTCCATTCATTCTTTCTCCTCCAATATAATCTCCTCTACTTTTTTGCATTCTCATATATATCATGGGAGACATGATGCTTCGGGCAGTGAAGGCTCCAGCACTGATTGGTTGAACGGAACTCAACAAACATTCCAATTGCTTGCGGGGGGCAGGGGACTGTCAACAACAACAACAACAACAACAATGTGCACAGCCAGATGTCTGTGTGAAGGGGCAGTTGGCACACTGGGATTACAAAAGTCCTGTGGAAGGAAGAGCTCTGCAGAGAAGGCCAAGATTCTATAAGGAAGAGTAACCTATAGGTCAGGGAACCCAGAGGCAGGGTGGCTTAGATGCAGAATAACAGTGAATATAGGATTATTTTTGAAGGACAGGTTGCGAACTTGAAAACAAAGATTCACAGATTAATCTTGCAGAACATGGGTTTAAAATAAACTAGATAGTAACAGAGAAGTTAAAATATTCTAGGTGTGTGGAAACAAAGACCAATGTGGAAGGACAGAGAGATTTGTATAATGATGTCTTACCTCTTACCTATCTAATTCCCAGTATAATCTTCTTATAGCTTCTAACTCATGATCCACATTACTCATATTTTCTTCCCCCCACCCACTGCCCCTTGAATACATATGAATAGCTGCAGGATTCTGCAGAAATGATAACATTCTGCATTCAAAGTCGTATTTTGCACTTCTAGCCCCATGACTGTAGTGTACTTCATGGCAACTTAGCATTATCCAAATATACAACTAAGCCAAGTTCCCTTTTCTATAAGATTGCCTTTTTAATCATATCCATGACATGTTGATTAACTATGATCCTATCTCCTGAACAACTCTATCTGACCCCCCCTCCACTCCCGCCCCTTGCCATTTCCAGGATAAATCATCTGCCATTTTTTGTCAATTGTGAGGCATTATCTACATAGCATGTATTTTTTCTATCCCAAATATCCAGTTTCCTCATTATTTTCTTTGTTCTAACAACAGTACATAGCAAATGACAAAAAGGGTGTGAGCAGTGTGAAAGACCGCCACAGCTCCCGCCACTGCCCTACTGTAGAACATGCTGAATCCTTGCACATCTTCTCTGTATTCCAAGCACATTTGGAGTGCACTTTCAGTGCTACAAAGTAATGCGCCGTCCGTCACTTGCCTAACTGCAAGGAGATTGGCAGCTCGAAATACAGACATTTGAAACGAAGGGTTCTGGCGCTATCACAAATACCAATGCAGATTCTGACACTGACATTGATGGCTGCTATCCATTGACAGCAAGAGATGGAAGGAGGAAAAAAGGACCCCTCTGGACAAAGAATCCCACAGCATCACTGTGTTTGACAGCCGTAATTATCTTGACTGGGAGATGAATGACTAATCGCTTATGTGGGATTTTTGCATTTCTTGTACTATGGTTTGTCAAAACTGTTATGTCTTGTTAAAGTGGTGCCTTTGCTTTTCATTTCTTCAGGAAAAAAATAAGTTGGCATTTCCATTCCTGACAAGCTGGAGAAGGGGGGAAATGTAAGAAATAACTCTTTTAATCATACAAACATTTTCTGACTGCAGTGTCCCATGGAAGCAGGTAGCTGAATTTTACTTCATCAAAAACATTTCCGGTGAAGAAAAACCATAGAGGAATCTTGTCTAGTAGTCGCTACATGAACAGAACAGTCTCTTCATCTTTTTGAGCGATATGCTTACTAGCTTTGGCAGGCATATATGCTAGGTTGGGAGTGGACTTCTGAGCTTTTCAATTTCCTAATTCTTTAAATATGACTTGATGGGATATAGTGCTGAAATCAGGATGAAAAAGGCATGCATTTTTATACATTATCCATTAGCTTATTTGGAGTGTTATATCTCTCCAGCTGTAACATCAGCTGAAGCCTAAGCTTAAGCCTGCAAACCTAAGAATATGTACTAAGGAATAAGTCCCACTGAACCATCTGGAACTTAAAAGGTCCAACCCTGCACCTTTAAAACTGAAAGGTTTCAAAGGATAGGCCTGACTCCTGGCTCTCCTGAGATACACTCTCCTGAGATACTCTACTCTGGTGTTTTGTTAACCAGGGCTGTTCCCACATGACGGATTTACTTTGAAGTATGGTGGGTGTGTATTCACACATCAGGAGGATTTACCTCGAAGTCCCTACAAGGCTAAGGGGAGCACTCCATACATGATTCGGGTTTCCTCCTGCACAATGGAGCTCAGCCCAAATTATTCCCATGCTAAAAAGGTTTTGTTTTTGTTTTTAATATTTCAGAGTACCCCAATGTTTCTTCTGAGATGTATGGAGGGGCCACAGTGATAGAGCAGTAACATCCCCCCCCTTTCTTTAAATTGCTGGGTGATCTTGCAGAATACCCAGCAAGACCACCATCTTTGATGAGTTGGTAGTCTTCTGCAAGTTGACACCAGGTGGAGGGGGGTTAAAAAAAAAAAAAGAAAAAAGGATCTGCCTGCCCACCTCCATGCTTCTCCTCACTTCCTCTGCAGTGGGTGAGGCAAGGAGGGAGGGGGAGGGGGGGAGGCGGGCACCAGTTGTGTGATCTTGCAGAACACCAAGTGGGTGGAGGGGGGATACATTGATACAAATTGAAATTTCATGTTCAAAAGACCTAGGAGAAGAGAGCCATTTTTTATGGAGGCTGTGCTTGTTGTGTGTGTGGGGGGGGTTGGGGGTTCTATGTTGCCCTTGCCATTTGGTGGTGGTGTTGCAAGTCAGTGGTCTTGTGGAAGACCCCCTAAAACAAGTGTGTGTGTGTGTGTGTGTGTGTGTGTACACACGTTCACTATAATTATAGATATAGATATAGATATAGATATATAATTAAAGTGAATGTTTTTAGAAACACACACCACATGTGCGTGGTGTGGGGGAGGGAGAAGGCACAGCATCCCGCCTACTCTAGAAAGCCATTGGCCAGAAAGGATCTGAGAAAGACTTGGCGGCAAACAGTATGAATGGTCCATAGGAAAAATCCAAAAGGAACAGAGGGACCATCAAAACAGCCCTATGCGAATGCCTCCAGAATTGTTATTATTTCAGCTTCAGGCTGTGGCTTCTATGTGACTAATTATTAGTCACATAATCCCATGAATAAACCTTCCATCTGGGATAGGACCACATAAAAGATTCTAAAGTTAATCAGCTTAATCCTAAAGTGCTCTTGTTAATAATTAAGGTGTGGCCTTCTTTGCTGGATGGACAGAATTCTGTCTTGCAGCTAGAGTTTAATAACTGCAGAAACGAAATGGGTTCCTCTAATGCCAAGATTTATTGTGCTCCTTCTCTAGTCACACAAACTCTGGCAAATATGTATAAGAGACACAGTTTCAAGCAAGCGTGGTGTTGGGGTTTCCTACCCTCTGTCATGCCGCCACTTGAGGACATTGGAGAGGAATGGGAGGCAGGCGATTTACTAGAAAGTGTGGAGGCACCTGAGGAGGTGCATTCCGATAATGTGAATGGGGAGGTAATTGAGACAGGCCAGGGCGAGTGTTTGGCGCAGGAAGGGCCAACAGGGCCAGGTGGGCTTTGGAGAGAAGGGTCAGGATCTGAGCCAGAGTCTGAATGGCCACTATCTCCTTGAAGACTCATACGGGAAAAACTTCAGCAGCAGGTGAGGGAATTATGGAGGAGTAGTCATCTGGCAAAAAGGCCGCGGGAGCTGGATTGAATCTATGGCAGCTGGCGCGGGTAGAGAGTTGATTAAGTGCGCATGGCTCTGACTATAAATCGGGTAGCCTGTGCCCTGAACAAACTGCTGGAAACAACATGTCAAATCTGCGTTGAGCTTTTGTCGGACAGATTGTGACTTTGGAATTTGGGCTTCTCACTCCTCACTTCTGTATTCCTAGTGAGACTGTTAAACCTGACTATTTAGCAGTAAAACTGAAACTTGAGCTACTGGCTATTGTGTCATATATTTCTGGCCAGTGTCTTCTGTCAAGTGAGCTCATGACACCCTTGTCCGTGAGACGGGATTGTCTACCCAGTCAAACGGCAGTGTGCCGAGAAAAGCAAAGGGCTCCACTCTCCAGGACAACCCCAGTGATTACCTTTCAGAAGTCAGGAAGGGCTCAGAAAGGCGGACAACAGCTACTGGGGGATGGGCGGGTGCAGCTCAATAGGCAGCAGAATGGTGAAGATGGAATAGTGATGATATCAGCTCCACAGCTGCAGCCTTTTGTGGAAATGCTAGTGAAGGGGGTGGAGTTGGTGAAGAAGGTCCTTTGGGAGGCAGGGATTGGGTGGCCAATCCACTTACTTGGCCAGGGAAGAAGGAGCAAGCTGGAAGGGGGGAGGAGTGCCCTAAATGTAAGGCTATATTTAAGGCAGAGGCTGCCGAAGATGAGACGATCCGCAGGGATGGGGTTTGTTGGTCTGGTGGACTCCCGGAGAGAAGCTCAGACCTTTGCTCCCACTGATAGGCGAAGGAGTGGAGTGACTATACTTCCCTCCTCCCCCAACTCTGAGGCAATGCCAATGGCTATAATTTGGTGTGAGCCGGTGGGAATGTTAATTAGAGAATTCCTCCTCCCTAAACATGGATATGTGGTAGCAGACCTCATAAATTGTAGGGCTGAATCCAAGTATGGAGGAAGGTGCTAGGGATGTTTGCAGAATTCTTTCCATTGGAACTTCTCCTCAGATTTTGGGGTACAAATTAGTCAGTCTTGTTTATGGAACAGCACACGGTGTGTGCAGTTTGGTAAAGTTTGGTAAAGTTAAATGTCTCTTCCTCCTTACAGCTTTGCAAGGCAAACTGATGCATATATGCATTAATTTTGAGATGTGGAAAAACTGTTCACAACATTGTCTCAAGATTTATGTTATCTGTGATTTAATAAAGGATGGTTCTCATCCCTAGAATCACCAAATTTTAGAGTTGTAAGGGACCTTGGAGGCCTTCTAGACCAGCCCCCTGCTCAGCACAGTAAACTGATACAGAATCCCTGGCAGATGGTTCTCCAGCCTCTGTCTGAAAATCTTGAGAGAGGGAAAGCCAACTGCTGCATGAAGCAGACTGCCCCGTGGTTGAACAGCTCTTCCACCAAACAAATCCTTACTAGCGTCTATTCTAAATCTGCTAGATCCCCAATCCTAATTTTCCTTCCCCCATTCAGAAGACTGTTTGCTTCACTTCAGCCCAACATGCATATTTATCAGTACTCTCCTCTCACACTGTCATAGTTTACAACAGAATGTGTCCACTGGTCTTAATGTTGTTTTCTCCCTCCGCCCCTGCTCCTCCCCCCCGCCCCAATGAATTTTTTTCCTGGTTCTTCCTGGTCCCCTACCACACTGCACCAGCACACACACCCAGTTCAACTGCATAGGCCCACACACTTTGCTCTTAGGAAATAAAGTGTCGTAAATAAATGAATAAATAAATAATCTCTCCGTTAAGGTTTAAGTCAAAGCTTTCGTGGCACTCTTGTGGCACTTCAGTGAATGACGCCTGTGTTTGTCTTGTAATGGCACTTTCACCTATTGTTTTTAACTGACATTTTCCGGTAGAAACAATTAGTAGTAGCGCCAAGGTCATGGAAGCAGCCATCTCTAACAATGCACTGCAATAATAAGAAGCAGACAGCATATGCTCTTTTTGAGAAAATAGTACATCGTCCAACCAAACACATAGGAAGCGATGGAAAGAGACGAATGCAGTTTTTTCTTGAATTTCTGATAGCTAAGGTGGCTTTTTCCTGGAGCCATACTTCACTCAACACCACTCCTCACATAAATGCAACATTTTAGAGTGTGTAAGAGGAAGAACTCCCTGCCCTCAGGGGAGACACTCCCCATGTTTCTGCACAAATTACTATTCTGGGATAAGTTACTGTTCTGGCAGGAAGGTGTACATCCCAGAGACCTAGTAGCAGATAGTTCGGCTGCATCTCTCCACTAGGAGTGAGTGGCTGAATAATGCTATCCAGTGCAATTCTTTGACACGGAAGACCTCCTCCCACAGAGGCGGCTGATTGGAAGGAGGCTAGTTCAGAGCAGTCTCAATGGGAAGAACATTCCCAACATTTTTCATTAGCCACGTCAGGGGGAATTTTCTGCCGAAAAATAACACTTTGCCCCTGTGCTAAGCCTACATGCTGCAGTCCTGAACTGAATCAGATCCCTGTGGCTCATGTTTTGACAAAAAAGAGGTAATTCCTGATTACTTTATATTATAAAGCCATCTCCTAATAATGGGCTTAGTGTAACATGAAGTTTGCCTTGGAGTTCATTGGGGAACACTCTGGCTTATGTACAAACGTTCTACATTTTAAAAATTTATTTATTTATTGTTAAATTTATATACCACCTTTCATTAAAAACAATCCAATAAGAACAGCTCTGCTGGATCAAGCCCATGGCCCATCTAGTCCAGCATCCTGTTTCACACAGTGGCCCACCAGATGCCACTGGGAGCCTACAGCAGGAGCTGAGGACACGACCTCTCTCCTGCTGTTACTCCCCTGCAACTGGTATTCAGAGGCATCCTGCCTTTGAGGCTGGAGGTGGCCTATAGCCCTCCAACTTAAAGCCCTTGATAGACCTCTCCTCCATGAAGTTATCCAAACTCCTCTTAAAGCCATCCAGGTTGTTGACTGTCACTAGATCTTGTGGAAGAGAATTCCACAAGTTGATTATGCATTGTGTGAAAAAGTACTTCCATTTGTTGGTCCTAAATTTCATGGCAGTCAATTTCATGGGATGACCCCTGGTTGTAGTGTTATGTGAGAGGGAGAAATTTTTCTCTCTATCCACTCCCTGCAGCCAATTTTTTTCTAAATTAAAAAGCCCCAGGTGCCTTGCAGAGGTCCAGGGCCGCGCAGAGATCATTTGAACATGTGTGGCAGCAGGAAAAATGGCCGCCGCACCGAATAACAGAGGCCTGAATGGGCCAAAAAGGATTATTTTACAGGAAGCGGAAGTGATAAACGAGGCTGGCGGGGGAGGGGAAACCTTTGTGGAACCCCCCCCCCCATGGAAGCCCTCTGAAGGGGCTAGGAGGGGCTAATTTTTTTTAAAAAAATGTTTTTTTAATTTGCAAACTGGTGCGGGGGGGTTGGTTCTAGGTCTGGATAGAAGTGGGTGGTGGTGGGGTTCAGTTCAACTGAACCCCCTAACCAGTTTGCACATCCCTAGCTGGTTCTCCCCCAGCAGGGCCTGTTCTTCCATGTGCTTTACAGTTTCATCCTTGAGAATGCTTTCAATCAATTTGCCTGGAACAGACGTTAAGCTAACCGGCCTGTAATTCTCCGGATCACCCCTGGATCCCTTTTTGAAAATCGGTGTTACATTTGCTACTTTTCAGTACAGAGCCTGATTGTAGAGATAAGTTATATATTTTTGCAAGGAATTCGGCAAGTTCACATTTGAGTTCTTGAAGGACTCTTGGATGGATGCCCTCTGGCCTTGATGATTTACTAGTCTTCAGTTTTTCAAGACAGTTTAGAACATCAACTCTTGTCACTTCTATCTGACTCAGTACTTTAGCCTCCATCCCCAAAAAGCCTGGTTCAAGAACAGGTATATGCTCAGTATCCTCTGCCGTTAAGACAGATGCAAAGAACTCATTTAGCTTCTCTGCAACCTACATTACCTCCTTAATAATCTCTTTCACTTCCCCATTGTCTAACAGTCCAACCACCTCCCTGGCAGGTTTCCTGCTTCTGATGTATTTAAAGAATTTTTTTTTATTGATGCTTTTAGCTAAATGTTAGCTCTCTTTTCACCTCCCTTATTGTCACCTTGCATTTATTTTGCCAGAGTTTGTGTTCCTTTCTGTTCTCTTCATTTGGACAGGCCTTCCAATTTTGGAAGGAAATCTTCTTCCCGTTTATGGCTTCCTTGATTGTACGTGTTATCCATGCTGACATCCTCCTGGACTTAGTGGTATCTTTCCTCCTTTTTGGTATACATTCTACTGGCGCTTCTAGTATTATGGTTTTGAGTAACATTCATGAATTCTAGAGTGAAGTGAGTGAGTCTTCTGATTTTCCTTTTCAGTATTCTTTTCATCATACTCCTCATTTTGGAGAAGTTCCCTTTTCTGAAATTCAGTGTCTGTGTTAGACTTCCTTGGTTATTTTCTCCGCGCCTGTATACTGAATTTGATCGCACTATGGTCATTGTTCCCTAAGAGGTTGATGACACTGACAGTATGCACCAGGTTGTGTGTGCCCCTCAGGATTAAGTCCATGGTTGCCTTCTCTCTGGTTGGTTCCATGACCAACTGTTCTAGGGCACAGTCATTCAGTGTATCTTGAAATCTGAGCTCTTTGTCATTACCTGACTGTGAATTTATCCAGTCTACATGTGGGTAATTGAAGTCACCCATTATTACAGCCCTGCCTCTCCTTGATGCCTCCCTGATTTCCTTCTGCAACTCCCAATCACTGTCAGCGTCGTAATCCGGAGGGCGATACCTCGTCCCCATCAGCACATTTCCTTTCAGGCCTTTTATTGCCACCCACAGGGTTTCTGTGGAGGACTCCAGTCCTCCTAGGTTTTCTAGCTTGTTAGATTCTATCCCTTCCTTAACATACAGTGCTACTCCACCTCCAAGGCGCCCCCCCCCCGTCCTTTGTCTCTGTGCCATGTTGTTGTCTACTGAGCCTTGATATTGATGAAATCAAAGATCAGTAAAATTAGCAGCATGAAAATGTTGTTGTCCACGCTAATTTCAGTTATTGGAATAACTTAGTTATTTATTTATTCGATTTCTATACCGCCCTTCCAAAAATGGATCAGTGCGGTTTACACAGAGAAATAATAAATAAATAAGATGGATCCCTGTCCCCCAAAGGGCTCACAGTATAAAAAGAAACATAAGATAGACACCAGCAACAGTCACTGGAGGTACTGTGCTGGGGGTGGAGAGGGCCAGTTACTCTCCCCTTGATAAATAAAGAGAATCACCACGTTAAAAGGTGCCTCTTTGCCAAGTTAGCAGGGGTGAACCAGTGCTTCCCCAGTCTTCCCACCCAGCTACATCCAGACACACGGAGCATC
The DNA here is from genome assembly GCF_027244095.1 of Hemicordylus capensis. Taxonomy (NCBI): domain Eukaryota; kingdom Metazoa; phylum Chordata; class Lepidosauria; order Squamata; family Cordylidae; genus Hemicordylus; species Hemicordylus capensis. Next base: position 154,504,955 of record NC_069659.1, on the reverse strand, counting down.
AAAATCTCCTTTAGGTGTGTGAAGGGCTTTCCTGGAGAGGAGGAGGTCACTCTGCAAAAGTTCTATCATTAACCAGAGAGAATGCAAGCAGCCCCCCCTCTTTTTGATGGCTCAGTTCATAAGTGTGCAGTTTGATGAAAAACCAAAGGTTGGTTAGCCTAAGGTGCTCCCCAATAGAATGGTCCCCTCATGAGAGTGCTAGTCCCCTGGCTGCAAGCCACAATGGGGGCAGGAGTGTGGTTAGGTCTCCATGTACTGCTTTGATGGGCTGAGCCATCACAAGAGCATCCTTGGTCTGGCCTTAGTCTGGATCCTGGGCCAGACCCTCATATACACACCCCCTTGTAGGAAGTCATCATGTTCCCTTCTCATTCCTGAGTAACAGAAAAATAGTGCCCCTCTGCATCCCTCCGCTGCTAGAAATTGTGCTTGTGTGAGACTCTTACAAGGGGGGTGGGGTGCAATCGCTGTCAGAAGAAGGGCTTGCATGTCATGGCATGTGAAGGGATTTTAAATGCCCTTTCCCTGCTGAGGGTGGGCAAAGGGCATTCCCAAAAGGCATGATAGCTGGTTTCATGTTACGTGTGAATGTGACCACTGTATCCACAACACTTCCCAATCAACTAGCTAGTCTTTGACTTTAATGCCAACCTCCCTGGTTGAAAGCTGAGCAGAAATTGAAGGGGTTGGATAGAAAACCAGGTGTGGATTTTTCTGTGTAGTTGGGCACTCTGAGGTTCAAATTTCCCTATCTCTAAAATGGGGCTAGATTTAAGAATTTCGCTGCCACAAAATACAATTGCTGTACCTTTAACAGTTTCAATTTCTTTTAAAAAAACGATTCTTTGCCTTGGGTCCAGTGGTTGGATTTGGGCTTATCTCTTATTTTTAGCATTTTGGTTGCCTTTGATCATGCACTTGTCCAACTCTGCTGGCCATTTGAGGTTTACCTCACATGCTTTTTACATTGTTCTCGACTCACATTTTTAAGAGAACCTTTGCATTATTCTCCCCTCCCCCAATAACATTTTTCAGGGATTGCTTAGCTTTTAGATGTACATTCTTTGTGGTTTCCCCTCTTTTGCACTTCCTTTTCTTTCCTTTGTAAATTTGCAATACATTTTATTATTTTTCATTTACCTAAACATAGTAATGCAGAATGCCAGTTAATTTTGCTGAATTACATGTTTATGAACTGTTCCCTCATTATTTCGAAGCGAGTCCCACTTACTTCAAAGCAGTTTACTTCTTTCTAGGTGTACACTTAGAATTGCAGGTTCAGTTATCAAAATGCTGCTGGAAAAGGCATGTGTACTACAGCCCATCATCCCCTTTCTTGCATTGCTCAGCTACAAAGTGCAGCAAGGAAATTCCAGAAACTACTCCCACCCAGTGCCAACAAACTATTATTGTGGCATAGACTGCCATTGAACATGGAGGTTCTACATGAGATTCAAACTGCCTGTGAATATGGAGGCTTCATTTCTTAAGTATGGGCAAGTGAAGCTTCCATATTAGTAGTTTGGCTCTAATGTAGAACCTCCATATTCAAGAGCAGTATACACCAGAATGACGGTTTCTTGAGAATGGTTTTTATAATTTCCTTGAGGTCCTATATTCGGAACTTCCTAGCATGGGAAGTTTGGTCCCAATACTATACATTTTTACTCAAAAGTAATCCCCAGATAAATAAATGGGGTTTCCACCTCAAGAAGGGACCCCCCATGCATTGCTGATGGGCTGGGAGGAAGTGAAAAAGAGAGAACACCGTTTATTGCCTAGGTTCTCTGCTGTTTTTGATTCCTGTGTGTTTACTCCGAAGTAAGCACCAATGAAATCAATGGACTTACTTTCTAGTAATTTATTCCAAGCTTCCCTGAGGGACTTTGCTTCCCAGCTTTGGTGGGGGTTGAGAAAAATGGGGCACAGGGAGAAAATATGCCCATGGAAGGAAAGGGAGTGGGGAGGACTGGTTGTTTAAATCCCAGAGTGCAGACTGTACTTATCAGGCACCTATGTTCAGAACCAGGAAGCCACTAGCTGGAAATTGCCAAGATTCACAACTCCCAAACTTTGACTTCAGAATTCTCAGTGGGCAGACTCAGTTATACTCGTAACTAACTTTCGTTATTTTCCCTGTTTTATGGGAATTTTGAACAATAATTACTCATACACCAGTCCAGTATGGATCTGGATTTGGGGGGAATGCTAAAAATATTTTAAAACATTAAAGACATGCATTATCTGTGGTGAAAAAAATGTCGCCAACACTTTGAACAGTCTTTTTTGGAGTTAAAAACCTAAGCTTCTGTATCCCAGCTAGCTTGCAATGGATTGTACCGAATTTGGAGGAGTGGTGTCTCTTGTCCCCTAGTTGATGTGAGCACAATTTCACGGGCATTGGATGGATAGTTTTGATTTTAAGAGCAATAGAATGTTCAGGGCTTATAACTGATTATTTATTTATTTAAAATATTTATAACCATCCAAAACTTGCATCTCTGGGCAGTTTACAGTTAAAATCACTGAAAACATTTAATCAATTAACAATTAAAATCACTGAAAACATTGAAAACCCAATATTAAAAATATTAAAAATATAAATCTAATTAAAAGCCTAGGTGAATAAATGCGTCTTCAGTGCCTTTTTAAAAGTTGCCAAAGATGGGGAGGCTCTTATTTCAATAGGGAGCACATCTCAAAGTCCAGGGCAGAAACGGAAAAGGCTCATTCCTGAGTAGCCACCATACGAGTTAGCGGCAACTGCAGACGAACCTCTCCAGATGATCTTAACAGGCGGTGGGGCTCATGGGGAAGAAGACATTCTCTTAAATATCCAGGGCCTAAGCTGTTTAGGGCTTGATGATGATGATGATGATGATGATGTTTACACACAGTCTACCAGATGTTATTGACTGGATTTGGTACTTTAATTATCGGGTCCTTTCCAAGGGTCTATGATAACCAAAGAAAAGTTAAAGATAGCATCATGGTATTTGTGCTGTCCCAAGTAGTGTGGCCTTCTGTAGCTGATGTGTTGTGATTTTATCGATGTCTAAGGTGTTCACATTCTTTTGGTACTGCATGAAGGGCACCATCAACTGTTGGCACCACTATTGTTTTCTTTTTCCAGAACTTCTCAATTTTAATCTGAAGGTCCTTGTACGGTATTTAGTTATTTTCTCCAATTGTTTTTCGCTGACTCGTCTATCCCCTGGGATTGCAATATCAATTATCAGAACCCAATTCTTTGCGATGACTGTCAGATCTGGCATATTGTGCACGAAATGCCTATCAGTTTGTATTAAAAAATCCATAATGATTTTTGCCTCCTCATTTTCTGTGACCTTCTTAATCGGATGATTCCACCAATTCTTGCTTGCTGGCAATTTGTAATTCTTGCAAAGGTTCCAGTGGATCATCACAGCAACTTTATTGTGTCTTTCCTTATAATTAGTCTGCATGATTTGCTTACAACAACATACAAGGTGCTCAACCATCTCATCCGCTTCCTTGCATAACTGACACTTACTGTCTTTCTGGGTCTTATCAATTTCTGCTTTTATAACATTTATTCGTAGTGATTGTTCCTGGGCTGCAAAAATGAGACGTTCCATTTCTTTTTCAAGTGTCCCCTTCTTTAACCACTGCCATGTTGTGCCATTGTTGACTTTCGATTATATGTCATTAAAAAAACAGACCATGCAATGGTTTGTTGTGCCATTTTTCTCGTTGACTCTTCATCTTCTGTTTTTTGTATTTGTCCTTTGATTCCTTTGTTTTCAAAAGTCCTGTCTTACTCACTTCATGTAGTATTTCTTCTTGGCTTTCATTGATGTATTCCACCAATCCTTGTTTCTCTTCTTCAACAGACTGTCTGACTTGCAACATTCCACGTCCACCTTCATTTCTTGGCAGGTATAGCCTATCAACATTACTTCTTGGGTTCAGGGCATGATTGACGGTCATTATTTTCCTGGTTTTCCAATCCAGTGCATCCAATTCTGCTTGTGTCCAATCAACAATATCTGCTATATATCAGATTACAGGAATTGCCAATGTGTTGATTGCTTTGATAGTGTTACCACCATTAGGTTTGGACTTCAGTGTCTTTCTTACTCGCCTGATATATTTCTTACTAACTTTGGTCTTCACTTCAGCATGCTTGATCTTTTCACTTTGGAGAATGCCCAAATACTTATAACTTTTGTTTCAGTTTGGCATCTCAATTCCTTCAGTAGTTGTTATTTTTCCTTGATTTTTTGCCAAAATAGCACATCTGCCCAGTCCAAACTCCATTGTGATATCATGGCTATAAATTCTAATCATATTGAGTAATGACTCAATTTTGGATGGTGACTTTCCATAAAGCTTTAGATTGTCCAGGCAAAGAAGGTGGGAAGCTTAACTGTTTTTGAAGTCTGGTATCCATGGTTTGTTTTGTTCAAGATAATGGATAGCGGAATTAGGGAGATTACAAAGTAAAGGTGACAATGAATCTCCTTGAAAGGCAATAATGAGTCTCCTTGAAATATTCCTCTCCAGATGTTAACTTCTCCCACGTCTCCGTTTACTAGCAAATGAGTCTTCCATGTGTTCATTGCCTTTTTAAAACAAGGTTTTTAATATTATCATTCACTCCAGTCATATCCAGGCATTTTAAGATCCAGTTATGTGGTAATGAATCAAACACTTTCTTATAGTCAATCCAAGCTACATTTAGATTCGTCTTCCTTTTTTTACAGTTTTCCAAAACCATTTTGCCAATAAGAAGCTGGACTTTTGTGTTTCTTGTTTTCTGACAGTTTCCATTCTGTTCCATTGGTGACAAACTATTCCTTTCTAGGTGGTCTTGCACAGCATCTGCAACAATTGCTGCCATGGGTTTGAACATTGTTGAAAGGCATGTTATTGGCCTATAGTTACTTGGTACTTTACCTTTTTCTTTCTTTTTTATTACTATTATTACTATTACTATTACTACTACTATTATTTATTCGGTTTCTATAACGCCCTTCCAAAAATGGCTCAGGACACTTTACACAGAGAAAAAAAATAAATAAATAAGATGGATCCCTGTCCCCAAAGGGCTCACAATCTAAAATAAATGTAAGATAGACACCAGCAACATTCATTGGAGATACAGTGCTGGGGTTGGATAGGGCCAGTTACTCTCCCCCTGCTAAATAAAGAGAATCACCACATTAAAAGGTGCCTCTTTGCCAAGTTAGCAGGGGTTTATAGGTAATAAGCAGCAACTTGTATTTTGCCTGGAAACATATCAGCAGCCAGTGTAGTTCTTTAAAAACAGGAGTAATAAGGTCTGTCTGAGATGACCCAGAGACCAACCTGTCCACCGCATTCTGAACCAATTGTAGTATCCAGACTACATACAAAGGCAGCCCTACATAGAGCACATTGCAGTAATCCAGCCTAGAGGTTACCAGCATAGGTACCACCATTTTGAGGTCATTCATCTCAAGAAACAGATGCAGCAGGCATATCAGCTGAATCTGATAAAAAGCCCCTCTGGCCACTGCCTCAACCTGGGACACCAGGGAGAGATTTGGATCTAGAAGCACCCCCAGACTTCATACCTGTTCCTTCTGGGGGATCGTGACCCCATCCAGAACCAGCAGATCAAAATCATCTCCTGAGTTCCGACTCTGCACAATAAGTACCTCCCTCTTATCTAGATTCAGCTTCAGTTTGTTATCCCTCATCCAGCCCATTACTGCTCTCAGGCAGGCATATAAGGAGGTTATGACTTTTCCTGATGAAGTAGACATGGAGAAATAGATTTGGGTGTCATCAGCATATTGATAACACCCTGCACCAAATCTCCTGATGATCTCTCCCAGTAGTTTCATGTAGACATTAAACAACATCGGAGACAATATGGAGCCCTGAGGGACAGCATAGGAAAGTTGATATTTTGAAGAACAACAGTCTTCAAGAGACACCATCTGGAATCTGCCTGTGAGGCAGGAGCGTAACCACTGCAAAGCAATGCCTCCCACCACCAATCTCTTCAGATGTTCCAGAAGGATACTATGGTCGATAGTATCGAAAGCTGCCGAGAGACTCTGCCAACAGAGTCACACTCCCCCTGTCAATTCCCAATTGGAGATCATCCACAGGCCGACCAAGGCAGTCTTCACCCCATGTCAAGGCAGTCTCCACCCCATAGCCCGCCTGAAAGCCAGTTTGGAATGGGTCTAGATAGGTGTTTCTCAATGATTTTGGAGTCATGGACCAGCACATTCTTCATGTGCAGTTTCTCAGACCAGCAGTTAGTAAAGGGGTTGCCCCCCTCACCGCTACCCCCTACCCCCAGTAATGTCATGTGCAAAGGGGGTGGGGCCCAGGGTCCACGGTGCCCAGGCGAGCTCTCTAGAGCTCATTTGTAGGCAGGCAGCCCTCGCTGCTGGATAATGTTCATTTCCCTTCCTCAAAATGAACATTATCCAGCTGTCTGAAATGAGTTTTGGAGAGCTTTTGGCACGGCCCCTGCTGGCCCAAAATTGTTTTTTTGTGGGGGTGATTTTTATTAGTGATGCCTCGCAGACCAGTACCCAACACCTCGCGGACCAACACTGGTCCATGGACAGGTGGTTGAGAAACACTGGTCTAGATGATCCATTACCTCCAAGACCACCTGGAGCTGGGAGGCCACCACTTTCTCAATCACCTTCCTCAGCCAAGGAAGGTTGGAGCTTAACTCTGAGAGATCCAAGGCAGGCTTCTTCAGAAGCGGTCTAATGATTGCCTCCTTAAGAGAAGGAGGCTTCCTGCCCTGCCTCAGAGAAGCATTATTATGATGGTGAGATATTAAAAATACTCCCCATCTTAACTATACTGTCACACATTGCCAGTATAATCCATCTTGCTTCTGATTTTGGTGGCTTATCTAAGCAAATACATGTGGACAAGAAGGGTTAGTTGTCTGGTTTGAACAATTAAAGCCAATGGATAGTGGAAATATCCTAATTCATATTATCTTGGCACTTCCTCAGCTTTATAGAAGTTCCCTTTATGGCTAATAAAATTCATTTGATGAAGATGTTATTTCCTTTGACCTCTGTCAAAGTAAAGAAGCGACACTGAAACTGTCTTCAAATGAATAAAAAATAGAAGGCTGTTTAACAGAAGGATTCTAATAAAAGAGTCATCAAAGGGTATTTTTTCACTTCAAGAAGTATTCCGGGAAAAGGACAAGAAATCTAAAAGCTGATATTATGATAAGTTCTTCTACCTGTGGATTTGAACATGGTCCTAGCCCACTGATTTAATCCCTAGGGGAAAATGGCATAAGGAGAAGGAGCTGGCTATTGAGAGTCACTATGGTTCGGGGATTAGACCAGTGGACAAACACAGTTCAAATTCCCAGTAAACTTGGTGGGCCATCTCACTACAGCCTAACCTACCTTGCAGGGTTGTTGTGATGATATAATGGGGATGACCTTATCTAATGCCCTGAGGTCTCTGAGGGGAAGGATGGGATCACAATGTAATAAATATATTTTCACTTGATTGTTCTCAGAGACAGATTATATTAATATTACTATATGTATATATTGCTTTTCAATTACAAAATGTTATTAGAAGAGTTTATATAACAAAAGCAATATAGAAGATGGTTCCCTGTCCCCAAAGGCTCACAATCCATCACCCCTCCTACACACACACACACACACACACACACACACACCACTCCAATGAGTCACCAACAGCCACTGGTGAGATACTATGTGCTAAGGTTGGATAGGGCTGTTGAAATTCTTGAATTTGGGGACTGGTCAGGACCAGTTACATGCAAACCTTGAGCTCCAACACTCAACAATGGCACCTCATTGGCCGCTGTGGGACTGTGTCTTAAACTAGCAAATAGAATGGACGCATCCTGGTAAGAAAGTGAGTACCCTCCAAAATGAAACAAGAATAAATGATGATCTAAACTTTCAAAGCTTTATATTATTTTATAAGATAAACTTGGGGCTTATCCACCTGATCAACCAAGACATTCTCAACTGCAAATTCTTAAGCAAAAGTAACAGCACCCTGGCCAGCACCTCATTTTTGGTGACAGGGGCATATTTTGGACGGATTAGGCCTCCAGAATCAGCAACACTGATGTTCCCATAGACACAGGCAAAAGGCTCTGTAACTCCTCCCTCCCCTGTAACTCCTCCCTCCTCTGTAACTCCTCCCTCCCTGATGTACAGCAGCAGAGGCTTTGGCAGAAGTTGGCTTGTACACTTGTCAGCAACCAATGTGCATATAGGGAGATATCTGACAGTGCCTCTGTTAATTATGCTGGCATGGAGCCCTGTGCCTGTGCTGCTGTGCTGGTCTATTATTACGTTACATTTGCCACAGGAGTCAGCAACCCTGTGGCAAATTCTCCATTCCCAAATGTAGCATCTTTTATGGGGATGAGCATTATCTTCCTGCCAATACTGCAAATTTGATTGGCTGGCTGAGAGCTAGCATGGGTGTGCCCCCCTCACCCGCCTTGTAAATTTTGTACAAGCTGCCATCCTGGGAATGCCTTCACCTATTTTGTGCTAGTAGCTCCCAAGGCTCTGGATAACTTAATTAATTAAAATAATAAAATAGAAGTGACTTCCAGGAGCCTCAAGTTTTCCCACCCCTGATCTATCAGAACTCACCCATTGTGACTCCTGAGGATGTGAAGAAGTTGCTTGGAATTGTGTGGCCTACCACCTATCCTCTTGATCCTTGCCCAACATAGCTTATACTATCTGGCAGTTGTAGAGGCTGTTGTAGAGGGCCTGGTAGAGAGAAGGGAAGCTTCTCTGAGGGAAGGCAGGATGCCTCCTTGTCTGAAGGAGGCAATCATTAGACCACTTCTCAAGAAGCCTACCATGGATCCCTCAGAGTTAGGCAACTACAGGCCTGTTTACAATCTTCCGTGGCTGGGCAAGGTGATTGAGAAGGTAGTGGCCTCCCAGCTCCAGCCAGTCTGGGAGGAAACTGATCATCCAAACCCACCTCCAGCCTCAAAGGCAGGATGCCTCTGAGTACCAGTTGCAGAGGAGTAACAGCAGGAGAGTGGGCATGTCCTCGGCTCTTGCCTGTGGGCTTCCCAGATGCATCTGGTGGGCCACTGTGTGAAATAGGATGCTGCATTATATGGGCCTAGGGCCAAATCCAGCAGGGCTGTTCTTATGTTCTTAGGGACAGTTCTTCTCTCTTTGCTAAATATAAGCCAGCTCCTTTAAAAGGTGCTTCTTTCCTCAGTTAGCAGCAGTTAACACCATTTGCATTGGTGTTAATAAGATGGAGTCATAATGTTTTTTTTGGGGGGGGTGCATATGTAGAAGCAATTGATGATGAGACAATCCATATTTATGAAAATGACACCCCAATAGAATATGTTTGAGGCCAGGAAGCATATGGTGAGGTGTTTCTCATGAGCAACCAAGCCCAGGCTTAGGCGGCCAAGCCTTGGCTTGGCTGCACTTGAGAACCACCGGGATCCACCCAGAACCTTACAGTGCTGTGGCACCAAACCTAGTGCTGAAGCCTGGTTCTTGTCCAAGATTAAAGGCACACGCATGCCCTTAACCCGGCTCCAAGCGTTGTGTGTCAGCACGAGCTGCTTGCCGCGCACACTGACACAGAGATGGGCGCCTAGAGCGCCTGCAACCCGAGGGAGTCCCCCAGTGCAATGTGGTCGGCGTGCAGTGCACTGTGGGATCCTGGAGGCCGGGATAATGAGTCCTGGCCTCAGAGCGATTCGCGCTGCTCCACAGAGCACGGAGCAGCTTGGATCATGTGGGAGCACACTCTGCCCTTCCACCAGTCTAAGAATGCTCATATGGATGGAAAGGCAACGTTTGCAAAGCCTTCCCCCAGCCCACCCAGCCGCCTGCCCGCCTGGTCGGTTGTGAGAACAGCCTCAGTGAGTATTAACTATATGCGACAAAACAGTTCTTATATTGATCAAAAATAATATGACTATTTGCAGAATGTGACTAATATTCTTTAACACATATTAGCATTTTTACACTCTTCAGTAGTCCACATGCTGTGCAGCAGTAGGTGAGTGGGGAAAGGGCTGCACAGCTGCAGGGAGCCTTCAGCTGCATGACCCTCAGGGTCAACCATGTGGGCAGTATCACTAGCCTGCTTCATTTAGATATTAATTCAAAGGGTCAGGACTGCTGTTCCTTTTGGAAACAGGAATCTTACCTTTTGGTATGCGGGGGTAGTGGGCTCCTTTTTTAATTGTTTAAAGTTAAAAAGGAGAAATAGGCAGCCCCCAGTGCCACTGAGGGTTGCCACTCCTCTTTTCCCATGGTGCATTGTGTTGGTTTTAGTCATTGTAATGAGAAATAGTGGCCACTGTCAGAAAAACATGCTAGCCCCCACCACAACAGCCATTTCCACCCATAATGCTGGCTGAAAACAAATCCAGGGAGTTGTGTGAACAATGGCCACTGACCCAACTACTGTGAACATATATCTTGAATAACCCAATACAGCTACTCTGCTTTCCTCATTCGTTGTGAAAATACAAAGCAAAATGACAGTAAATCAATACTATGATCCCATATGGAGGGTAATTCTGCAGCCAGAGTTGCTTCATTTGAGCTTTTGTGATAGCAGAGCTTGCTAATTACTTTTTGAATCACACTTTAGTAAAAAGCAGTGATATTGATACTCTTATTCTCAGCAGACTAGTTCTAGAGGGTTGAAATCTGCTCTTTCACAGCAGTGTTTGAAGCCTTGGGAATGTAGTTATAGTAATTTATGTTGTCAATTGTGTTTTAGGTTTAATAATTTAGGATGCCATTGCTTATTGTGCTACAGATGAATACTGTATTCTATACCACCTACTTTGGGCTCTTGTTCTCTAGGGGCAATTCCTGGCAATTTCTAGCAAGTGACTTCTTGGATCTGATAAAGACAGTCTGTGAACATTCTGGCACTTGTCTAGTAAAACAACTAGTGTTTTATCCCCTCCCTTTCCTTTCATCAGGATTTGTTTTCTCCCTCTGCCCCATTTCTCATTTCTAGATTAAGCATCCTCTTATTCTAGTGGTTTTCAAATTCTGTTCAAGGGACCTGATGAATCAGAAGATCAGTAAAGGAAATCAGAGACTTGCTGGAAGTCCGTTTGTCCACATTTCTGATATTCGGCTGTATGCACATACAAGTCCAAACATACAATGCGTATGCTATCCAGGATGCTCTTTTTGTTCAAGTGGGGCAATACTGAGGCCTAGAAGGCCAACCATTTTCCTACAATAATTAAAACTTGCCATTGAGTTTTTTTGCAGTTTCAGGAGTTCCATTCTATGTATTCATCAGCAGGGTGTCAATCTAGAAAGGGCAACCAGGCGGTAGGATGTTCATTCTGTTCAGTCACAACCAGCTTTCCTTTGGTTTCTGATCACATTGGTCAGATTGTAAGGATCGGTTTTTTATTTGACAGTGCCTTTACCGTTTTGAACCATATAATTTCCTTCAAACAATTTCTAAATTTGAGCTTCCATGACAGTGTCCTCTTAGGGACACTCACTATATTACATTTTTAATTATATACCTAAGATACTTTTGCATTTAAACATGCTTCAGTATGAATGTGACAAACACATGTTTTCAAACAGGTACATATTCATGTTGTCAGGGAGTCATGATTGACTGCAGCTCCTGGTTGAGTATAGATTTTCATAGTAAACCTGGGATAGGCATGTGCATGAACTGAGATTCATGCACAGGCTCAGCGCTGAACTAGTTTTGGTGAGAGCAGAGCCATTTCGGCACTCTGAGGCACCTCTGGGGTGGGGGGAGTGGTGAGCAGCAGCTCTAGAAGGGAGTATGGTAGGTCCTTACCTGCTCTCCACCACCCCAAGCAGCTTCCTGCTGTGATGGTGATCCCACGAATAGCCTGACACATGGTTCTTACCTGCTTTCTGCTACCCTAAGCAGCTTCCTGCCATGATGGCGCTCCCCCGAACAGCCTGCACATGGCCCAAACACACACATGACCTCCACACATGCACTGATGCCATTTGCATGGTCAGCAACACCATGCTGACCACGCAAATGACATCTACACATGTGCAAAGGCCATATATGTGCTAGTTTTTGGAGATGGGGTTCCAGTGCATCGACCTTTTGCACAAACTATCCTAATGACCACTAGGGGCATTGGGAGCAGAGGTAGCTACCTGTCCCTGCTTTCCTCTGCTCTTTGACCCCTGCCTTGACTCCTCAGGTACTTCCTGTAGTGAGTCAGTCCTCTTCCTTTCCTCCTAGAGAGAAGATGGAAACATCTCTCTCTCTCTCTCTCTCTCTCTCTCCCCCCCCCCATTCATTATGTAGCTGATAGATAGGATAGGTCTTTCCTGTCTCAAATGTAGGAAAGGAAAGGTTGTGTCATTGAGTCGGTGTCAAGTCCTGGTGACCACAGAGCCATGTGGTTTTCCTGGTAGGATATAGGATATATACTGCCTGAGCCATTTCGGAAGGGCGGTATATAAATCAAATAAATAAATAAATAATAGGAGTGGTTTACCATTGCCTTCTCAAATGCACCTCACCAATAAATCCTCATCGGTGAGGACCAGAACTCACCAACTCACAGCTTTTGCACCAGTTGTGAAACACACTTCAATTAGGACACTGCTCAGCGCAGCAGCAGCCAGAAAGTTGCAAGTTGACCACTTGGATGTAAATACTGCCTTCCTTCATGGGGAAATCAAGGAAGATGTCTACATGCAATAACCACCAGGCTTTGAGGTACCTGGAAAGATGGGACTTGTGTGCAAACTGCAAAAGAACATCTATGGCTTAAAACAAGCAGCCAGACATTCGAGATATGCTAGAAAAAGGGGTAGTCCAGTTGGAATACTGTCTGACATAAGAGATGGTGGCAGATGGATTAATTAAGCCACTGCCCAGAGACAGATTCCAGATGCTTCGTGGGAAGATGGGAGTTGTGAGCCGGTGCAACAGGTGATGAGAAGGTGTGTTGGATATGGAGTTCCAGTGCATCAACCTTTTGCATCAACTATCCTAATGACCACTAGAGGCATGGGAGTAGAGGTAGCTAGTAAGGGTCTCCTTACCTGTCCCTGCTTGCCTCTGCTCTGTGGTCCCTGCCTTGACTCCTCAGGTACTTCCTATAGTGAGTCAGTCCTCTTCCTTTCCTCCTAGAGAGAAGATGGAAACATCTCTCTTTCTCTCCCTACCTATTCATTATGTAGCTGATAGATAGGATAGGTCTTTCCTATCTCAAATGTAGGAAAGGAACGGTTGTGCCATTGAGTTGGTGTCGACTCCTGGCGACCACAGAGCCATGTGGTTTTCTTGGTAGAATACAGGAGGGGTTTACCATTGCCTTCTCAAATGTTCACCAATCAATTAATTTAGTTTAGGCTCTACATTGATCTCTAAGTTTGTTACTTAAAGAGCTGCAACAACTAAACTCTGCACTCTGTAACTGGAGTGGTAGCTTCCTTGGTGCTTTGCTAAATAATCACAAACTCCAACACTGGCACCATGTGCGGGTTATTCAGGGGAATGCCATCACAGCAGGAAGCTGCTGGGGGCCGTGGAGAATGCTGATCGCTGCTCCTCCCAGCCCCCAGCAGCACCTTGGAGAACTGAACCAGTTCAGCCCTTGCCCAAACTGGTTCAGTGCTGAACCCGGGATTCTCTCTGTTTAATGTATGAAGTGGCCTGTGGCCTTTCTTTTCCTTTTATTCTGACTTCTCAAAATAAAGTTCAGCAACACTCTGACTTCTTTATGTGGGTTTGTTTTTTTGTACTCCATTCCCTATGAAAATATGGAGGAATCCAAACCAGCCTCTCTCTCCCTCTCCCTCTCCCTCTCTCTGCATACACACACACACACTCACAAGCCCACTTCAGTTTCAGTATCACTGACTCCCAAAGCTCCCTTTCTTGCTCTAAGTCATCCTCTGTCTAATCTAATACCATATCTAGAGCTCTCGTTCTTAACATTTCTTCCTAGTCATCTAATATTACTGTAAAACCACAATAATGGATATTGTAACAGGGATGGATTTTTATTGATATAAACCTTCACTGCAGTTTTATATGGCTATTAAACTTTTACTGGGAAAAGAACGAAGCTTACTTTCAGAGGACATCTCTATCAGATAGTTAAATGAGAATTAGCGAAGTGCTTTTGAGATGAAAGAATTTCACTAAACTGTTAATATTTCAGCCAGCAATCAAATTACATACAAAAAGCAAATTAAATGTGCAATATTTAAATGTCAGATGGGCTGCTTTTCAGCGGCATCATCCCTGATCCAGCAACATATAGATTTGATGCAGATGTGCATTGTGATATATGTCCAGTCCCCACTAAACCTGATGGGAATCTCTGATATGGATGGGGATGTGCAACCCCATCTGGAGCAACAGACCACCCAGAAAGTGAACTACAGCTGGATTGGGGCTACAGTGTTTGAGCATGCTGCTGGAAATGGTCAGAAACATGTGCTTCAGATATAAAGCCCTATATAAAATCTATATATAGATTTTAGAAGACCAGAAAGTCAATGGCTGGATGAGCAACTCATCAGAGTCATAAAGCAGGTTTGCCTTATCCTGCTTTGCCTCACTCTGCTCCTGCATGACTGACTCCCTTGCTACTCAACTCCAGTCCAGCCTGGACTATGCCTTCTGCCTCTAGCTTGACTGTAATCTGCTACCCAACCCTATTCCTATTGATCCCTATCCACTATTCCTCCTGCTTCTTACCAGCACATGTCTGATCTGGAGCTCCCTACCATAGCTGGTCTTGGCCCCTAGCCAAGGAGTGACAAAATCTCTATAGCACCACTGGATACATAGTACTTCCTCACCCTAGCTTGAGCCACGTGACACAGGTGGCTTCTGCTGCTGACTGTATCTCAGGGATACAGCAACTCTGGAAGCAGGCTGCAGGGGTCTGAGCATCAAGCAAGAAGCACAAATGCCAAAAGGGCTTAGTCAAGCTTACCTTGGCGGGGGTGTGGGGGTGTGGGAATGTCACTCCAGCACAAAGCAGGCCCGACTGAAACACACCATTAGTCCTTTTGTCTGGTCCAGGCTGGTGATGGGTTAGGGATGTGCACGGAACCGATCAGCACTCCATTCTAGGAGCGCCAAACCAGTTCCAGCAACTGGCGTTCGAACCGGTTCAGAGGATGGGGATTGCTTTAAATTTTATTTATTATTTATTTTTATTTATTTGATTTGTATACCGCCCTTCCAAAATGGCTCAGGGTGGTTTACAATTAAAACACACCATGAAAACAGTAAAGAGCCAAAACAAATTAAAAAACAATATAACAATTAACAATTTAAAAACACTTTAAAACAACAATTAAACAATTACAGTAATTGAAAACCCTGAAATCGGGATTTGAATTTTAAAATAAACCAGAAATTTAGGGAGCTGAGAAAGCTTGGGTGAAAAGAAGGGTTTTCAGGTGTTTTTTTTGAAAATTGCCAGAGATGGGGAGGATCGTATCTCAGCAGGGAGCACATTCCACAATCTCGGGGCAGAGACCGAGAAGGCCCATCTCTGTGTAGCCACAAAACGAGTTGGCGGTAACTGGAGATGGACCTCCTTCCCTACCCTAAATGGCTGGGAAGGCACTGCCTACCTGCCAGCCCCTGCCTGCGCTCTTCCAAAAAGCGGGTGTGTGGGGCTGCAGCATGCCTCCTTGCAGCCCAGACCAGCGTCACCACGCAAATGGCCAATGTGTGTGCTCATGGCACACACATGCGCCAGCCAGCAACGATAGGCAGCGACTTCCCTGACACTTAAAGCAACTCCCACCCCCGCCCTCCCAGGTGTACTTGGAACCAGTTCCGTTCACACCCCTAATTAGGGTTGACTGCTTACTGAGTTCCTGACATTTGTAGAAAAGTAGTAATGACAAGCTCCCTTATTGCAAAACTGCTGCAATTTTAGTGGAGCAATACTTTACAAGACATATCTTGAATCCTTAGGAAGGGCTTAATGGTAAGAACGGCAAAGTGATACAGCCAAAGAAAGAGAACTGCTGAACAATTTCTACAAATACTTGGATAGTACTGCAAAGGCATGGGGCCTTAAACATAGATGACATTTGAAAGCATTGTTCAAGGAGATGGTGACAGGTTCATTGCACTTATAAAAGCATTTGTGCAGGGCCACAGCAGATGCAAATATGGTTGGTGGTCTTTCTTATCAACAGCAGCCGAGACTGGCATTGTGATTGATGCGTAGATGTACAAAATCACAAGGATTAAACATTTTGAATAGGTGACATGTGAATAGGATACTGGAACATTATCCAGAGTACTGAACCATAAAATCAGTGACCCACATGATGCACAAGGCAATACCAGCTGTCCCAATTGACTGATGTTGCTGCACACATGGAAGCCAGCCCTAGAGCACTGAAATGATCCAGAACATTAAAACCACCCACAACACTGAATAATAGCAATCAGTGGCCCATATGACTCATGTGATGTGCAAGACAATACGAGCTGTTGGGTGATAAGATGGGTGAGCCTGACCCTTTTGATTCTCCTGGACCTCTCAGTGACTTTCAATACCATTGACCATGTTATCCTTCTGGATCACTGATCTGAGTTGGGTCTTTTGGGCACTGTTTTATGGTGGCTGTAGTCGTACCTGGAGGGCCGTTCTCAAGTGGTGCTGCTTGGAGACACCTGTTCCACTCCTTGGCCCTTGAGCTATGAGGGGCCACAGGGTTTTATCCTGTCCCTCATGCCATTTGTCATCTACATGAAACTACTGAGAGTGGTCATCCATAGGTGTGGATGTGATTAGTATGCTGATGATACCCAGCTCTAACTATCATTGAAACCTGTTGATGCCAGAGAGGCAGCTGTAATCTTGAACCAGAGTCTGGAGGCTGTTCCAAGTTGGATGAGGGCAAACAAGCTGAATTAATCCAGATAAGATGGATGTGCTTTGGGTCAGAAAAACCGGTGATCCAAATAGTATGTTCCAAGTAGTGAGGTAAATCTGGTCTTAAATGGGGATGTATTCTCTCTGAAAGATCAAGTGCATACCTTGGGGTTTCTCCTGGATTCAACACTGTCACTGGAGGCCCAGGTGGTGGTGGTGTCCAGGAGTGTCTTTTATCAGCTTCAACTGGTATGTCAGCTTCAACCCTACTTTGAAAAACCATTTCCGACCTCTGTCACTCATGCATTGTTCAAACCCAGATTGGATTACTGCAATGAGCTCTACATGGGGCTGCCTTTGAAGAACAGAAGCTTCAGCTGATCCTGAATACTGCTGCAAGGATGCTCATAGATGATGGTTGCCACACAAGCTTTACACTCATCCTGAAGCAGCTTCATTGGTTGCCAGTTTGCTTCTGAACTAGATTCAAAGTGCTTGTCTTAAAGCCCTTCATGTCTTGGAACCAGGGTACCTTTTGGACCACATGCACCCATTTGAATCGCCAGAGCCCTCAGATTGTCCAATCCCTTCTCTCAGCCCTACCATTGAAACAATTCTGGTTGGATTGACACAGTTCTGGTTGGCAGGGACCAGGGCTTTCTCAGTATTGTCCTCCTTCTTTAGAATGCCCTTCTAGAAGGGCTTTGTCAATCTCCCTCTTTGCTGAGTTTTAGAAAGAACTTAAACACTTTCTTTTTTAAAAAAGAAAAGCTTTTAAAGTCTGGCTGTAATTGGATTTCTGGTGCCATTTCATTTTAATCATGGCTGCTGTTTTACTTGGTATGTCTTATATTATCTGCTCTGTCTTTTACTGGCCAAATTTGGACATAATGCAAAACTGGAGTTTCTCTGGGACAGACGTTGGAAGTCCATTATGTCCAAATGCATGCAACTGCATTTTTGCAGTGAAAGCAACCTGCGGTTCGCCTCACCAAATTCCAGTCTGAACCTTGAAGTGGAGTAAGGTTTGCCATTGAGACGTGAGATTTGGCTGCCCAAGTGTTACATCCAAACATGGACAGTGCCATGACCGCGGTTCCGTGAGGTTGTTGAAACTGCAGTAATTGAGACAGTGGTGCAGACCCACCTGGGATCACGTCCGCTCCATGCCTATAGCACTTACTGCTGGCCACCTCTTTGAGCATCAGCAGCGCCCTCCTGTCTTTGAACCAACAAAACAGGGGCATGCCCTCTTCCCACTCTGTTCCTTGCTCCCCCCATGCAAGCAGGAGGTAAAGGGGGTGGGATGACAGGACAGGCACTAAATGCTTTGCTCCCTGAGAATAAAGCAACAAAGATGTATGTCCACAAGCACAAACACTCCAGGTGGCAACATTAGCAGTCCACTCCATTAGAGCACTGGGATAGAAACATGTGGAGGAGGGATAACCAGGGTTGGATTTAAAAGGCAGTCCCAACCATGGATTGTTGAACAGCCACTTCCTATTTTTGAACAATTAAGTTGGGGAAGGGGGGCCCAGCCCCCTCCCCTTGGTGGGAACTTGTGCAGACCCTTGGCTTACTCCTGAGAAGGGCTGGGCAGCAAGAACAGCATCACCAACACTAAGAGGGAGGATTCCTCATGTTTGATGGCGATGGATGCTGAACTTGACTGGACCACTCACTCATGCAAGTGTGGGCCATGGGGACACCCCCTCACAACTCATGATAAGAACCTTCAGTGGGGACAAGGGTGCTGGGCAGAATCACTAATAATGTGTGATGACAAAACAACCCCTTCTCTCATGGACCATTCTCTCATGAAAGTGTCAGGTATTCTTTGCCCTCCCTCATATACATATCCCCTCCTAGGAAGTCATCATGTTCCCTTCCCTTTCCTGAATAACAGGGAAACAGTGTCCCCTCTCCCACCACACACAGATATTGTGCTTGTGCAGGACAGTTTTGTTGTGGGGCTCTTAGGAGAACAGTGGTGCAATTACTGTCCAAATAAGCAGTAGCATGCCATGCCATTTAAAGGGATTTAAATGCCCTTTCCAAGCTTGGGGCAAGCGGACCATTCAGAAGAGGCACAATTGTGCTTTGGCATGCCCCTTTTAAGATCATGGCCAATAGCAGCCACTCTGGTGACATGCTGATGCCTTGCCCACAGTTTGGCAATGCAAGCAAGCACTGTGGAGTTTGTGGATCAGCCTTGGAGGACCAAGAAGAGGGAGGCCTCCCCTCCCCTGAAACCAGAGGTTGCTGGACTGTGGTTGGACGAATGTCTGTGATGTGATTTACTGTTTGAAATAAAAACCACAGGTTTGTCCACCTGTCGTTTCACATTTTGTATGAATGCGGCCACTGTATTTTATGATGGCTCATTATGTTTTATTGTATTTTATTCTTTTATCATTGATTTTATGTTTTTATTCTTTTAATTTAAGCCACCTGAAGAAGAGTGTTCAGGAGGGCTGGGTATAAAAATTTAAATAAATTGGCTGGTACTGCCACACACATGGAAGCCGCACACATATTACACAAGAGCACAGTTGCACAACTACTTTGAACAGCACACTCACACTTGGGCAGCATAACTTACATTGTGCAAGTGTGGGACCATTGCTTTGAGTAGTTTCTGAAGTGCTTTCTTGTGCAACACTGCTGGGATTGGATTCCGTATGTGTAGCAGTGCTGGCTAACTGGGAATGCCAGTGTTGCTTTGTGCATCATGTGGGCCAATGAAAATCAAAAGATAATTGCACACAAATTCAAATCTTCCAAGCCATGGCCATCCATTCAACCACAGGCACACACACACACACACACACCACCAAAAACACCTTTACTATCCAACGGACAAGTAATAGCATTTACCCATAGGTATTCACCAAAACTAAATACAGCATTTCTGATATCTGCATCTGGTCCAAATAATTGTCTCTACTGCTTCAAGCCAACACTGTGATCCTAACATTATCATTAAGGAGGATGTGCCTCAGCATCAGTGCAGCTACTACTATCCTGGTTTCGGCAACAAACTGGATAATCTTTTCAAGATCAGCAATAGTGCACACTGACTAACATCCAGACTAAGTTACTCAATCCTACTTTAAAGGACTACTTAGTTGCATTAGGACCTTCCATCAACTAGTTTAGACAGGATGTCAGCCAATCTTCTTCTACAGCTGCATATTGTCTGTTGTTTAGGATCTTGGAATAATACTTCTTCACATATTTTGTGGGCACTGTAGTATTATCATCATTAATCAGGATGTCAGCCACTGTATTCAATCAGATTTGGAGGTGGGAGACAGAATTCAAATCTCTATTGAATGCAAACATTTCCAGAAAGGCCCTGAACATGTCACTATCTCCCACTCTAAGCTACTGTATTTTCACAGGGTTGTGCCAGTGAACTGTTTCCTTGACCAGAGATTTGAAACTGCATAAAGAAAAAAATAGAACAGAATTCTATAATACAATGGACATTAAAATGCTGAAATGATTAATAGTAATAAGGGATCAATAATACTTCTTCTGAAATAATTTTCTATGATATAAAAAATGAAGAACTTTTATATATATCTTAACCTCTATTATTCTCTACAAAACAGTCTGTCTTGGAGGTCATCAATAAAGGATATTTTTCTGAATACTTGGGAATTTTATCATATATATATCTGGTATGATTGGTATTTCTGAGAAGAAATATGAGAGCAGAAATCCACAGGTTACAAATGTTGCAGTGCTGAGAAAATAAACTCTATAAATGCAAAAATGAAATAACACTGTTACAATTGGGCATTTATCATTGTTAAATCTACCATTATATTAGCATATCCCCAGTCTGTCTGTTTTGGCATCTTGTAGGTCTAGCTACAAATGGTGTAAGTTAGAGGAACAGTTGCAAAGCCTCTCAGCCAAAGAATAGCACTTAAAGGGAGACTTGGAGCTTGGAGCTCTTGAAACCACCTGGGTTCAGAAAGAGTGAGGCAGCAGACCTAGGTGACCTCTAAGTCTTACTAGCAATGCTTTTCTGCCAGCTCCCAGGAGCCTCTTCGTTTGTGTTTGTGTCTCCAGGCTTGGAGTTCTCACTCTGGACATGCTCAGGAGCTTCACAGCATCATGAGCTCTCCATTTGTGGTGCATGGGGACAGGTCACTTAGTTGACAGTGGGCCAGTCACCCTTAGATTTGGCTCCTAATAAGCAAATTGGAAAGGGAAGCAGATGCACACCCTCCTTATCTGGGATACTATAAATAGACCCCAGAAGTTAACTAAAAGCAGGTTAACTTCCAGTCAAGTTCACTATGCACTCAGAGTGAACTGCCTCACCATCCCCTCCTTTCGCAAAGGATAGTAGCAAGTTACTGTGCCAATTAACTCCGCAGGAAGAATGCAGATAAGGCACGCACAAGTGCTTTCTCTCCCTTCACAAAAGAGGTTGAGTCAGCAATATGGACCTAGATATGCACCCATTAAAAGTACTGATTAGATTATTGGACTCTCTGTCCATGCAGATTTCCTCTTCTCAAGTCTATGCACTCTGTTTTTATGACAAAAGCCTTGGCATGCCTCGGCAATTCCCACATTGTTACACAAAGGAAGAAAGTTCAGCAACAGTGGAATCCTTGCCAGTTCCACCCAATATACCTATCCAACAAAAAAGGTCAATTGTTCCCCCCAGGACACGTTTTGGGGTATAACAAGCCCGAATTCCATGTTCCAGTGTGCTCTTTGTGTACCAGCTACCTTGGAGTTACTGGAAGCTTTTGGGGTGATTTATTTTCCACAGGCCACCATGCCAAGCTGTGTTCAGTTCTTTGTATCACCCTCCAGATTGGCTTTCTTGCCTAGCCTGATCTGCCCAGTCTTCCCTGCCAAAATAGGAAACTGTTTCCATGGAGGAAGCACCCTCGTGGATTCACCTCTTATCAACTAACCACTCCAATCTTCTTGCCCAAGCTGTCCCTGAGGAACGAGGTCCTTCACTTCCAGGAACCCAGAAGTCTCTTTGCCCAGAGCAGGTGATAAGAATGTTTTCCCCTTGCTGGGCCCAACTCTATCTCTATTTCCCTTTCTTAAATCTAACCACCTCCTTCTCTAAAAGCCACTTTCTCTTTCCCACCTGGGAATTTATACAATTAGAACTTTAAGCTAAAATGCCTTATTGCAGTTAAATGTACTTTTAGTAGTAAGATTGTTTTAACCACACATTTCTTTTCGCTGTACCCCTCCATACAATAAATACTGTCTTTTGAGCTTGAAACTTAAACTTGCCTCTTTACCAACTGGTACTCAGAGGTATACTGCCTCTGAATCTGGAGGTTCCACATAGCCATTGTGACTAACAGTTGGTGGTAGATCTATCCTTGCATTTGGTAGATCTATCCCATGAGGAGGAAGAGGAGGGAGATAATCCAGTGAGGAAAAGTGTCACCTGTGGTCTCCACTTGCTCCTACTGTTTCTTCAGTTTCCAATGGGCTGTGTTTAATGTGTTCTACATTTATCAATGTTATGTATGCCTATCTGGATGCCTTTTTGGCTGACGAGTAGGATAGAAATACAATTAATTAATTAATTAATTAATTAATTAATTAATTAATAATTAAAATATTGCAGCAATCCGTACTGCAAATAGGGGTGTGCACAAAACTGGAAAACCTGGTTCGGCTTGAGTCGAACTGGACTTGAGCTGAACTGGGCCCAGTCCAGTTTTGTGCACATCGAGCCAGGTCCTAGTCTGGCTCAAGTATGAACCAGTTTGGACCCAGCTCAAAGTGGGGGGTGGGATTTGTAATGACCCCTGAACCAGTCAAGCTGTTTCGCACATCCCTAACTGCAAACACAGTGTGTAACAGAGCCCTGTGTTAGATCGTGGCTAAATCCCAGTTCTGCATCTGTGTTTCTTAATTTCTTTTCTTTTCTTTTTCTTTTTTCTTTTTTTGCTTTACCAGACCAGGAGCATTCTGTTTGTGAACATCCTCAGAATGATAAGGGAATACAAAAGTTCTCTCTTAGAACTATCCTCTTCCTGGATATCCATATATAAAACCTACATTTAATGCCATAAAATATGAATGGTTTCATCTTTAATTATTCTTCTGTGACAGTATGAAGCTTTAAGAGAAGAATGGTTTTATGGAGAAATGTACTTTAAAATACAAAGGCAAAATCAGACACAGTGACTGAGATCCTAATGAAGTGAGAACACGGAGGAAGCTGCATCCTTGCAGCAGGAGGCTTCTCGTAGCACAGTAGAAGCTTCTCCACTATGGGAGTGCATGCATGTGGGGAAAGGGTAGCGATTTCTGCTAATCTGCTTGCCTCCATTGGAAGACTTGTCTGAGTCTTCCAAAAATATGTCCCCGAGGGCTGCATGATCCTCAATAACATATCTGAAAGGCACAGAGCACTAAATCTTGTCTAGAAATTAAGTATGGCCATATAATTGTTTATTATTTATTTATGTTTATATACTACCCTTTGTCTTAAGATATCAGGGCAGTGAACAACAGATGAATAAACTACAAACTAATTAAACCAATGACAGCAATTTCACTTAAAAATACAACTGAAGGCCAACAGAGACAGTGACAAAATCATTGAAAAGGAAGTCAGGGGACAACTACTCACTGGCCCAAGGCTTGGTGGAAAAGGCAGTCTTCAGTTGCCTCTGAAAGACTGGGAATCCTTGTGAATCTTACGTGGCAGCAGGTTCTACAGCCTGGGGGCAATCACCAAGAAGACCCTGTCCTGTATGCCTGAGAAATGAGCTTCTGCAGAAGTTGGTAAGTGGAGAAGAGTCCTCCCAGCTGACCTAGTCAAGGGGGTAGATTCAGCTGGTAGCAGGTAATCTTTAAGGTGGTTTGGGTCCAAGGTGTTTAGAACTCAGAAAAGCAACTATTTTGCATTTTAAAATGTTACATTTTCTGCAGTAATTTTTATTTTTATTTTTAACACTTACCGTTAAAAGTACGGTATGATTTCACCCAAAGAATATGGGAACAAAGATCAGGTAGGATGTTATTTTGGTCTTCATGTGTACGAGCACACTTTCTCTACATTTGATTTTTATGCAGTTTAGTTTTATGTGGCATATACAGGATATGAACGGATGGATGGGGGTATGGGATCACAACCTAGTCCCACCCAAGTTTTGATGCAATGCCTACTCACAAAGAATCTGTACATGTGTCAGTTTTGCATATGCAATCAGAGATCTAAATAATGTGTATGAATACCCAATTGCAGGGAGTAAGAAAGCCTGGCCTATGCTCATATAAGTTGTGCATATACAGTCATCCTTTGCCAATTGCATAGGGGTGTGCACGGAACCGCGGAGTTGCTGTCCGGCACTGGGGTGGGGGGTTCCAAATGAGTTCGGGGGGGGCTTTACTTACCCCCTCAAGAATGCCGCCGTATTTCTTGAAGTAAGCAGGCGGCATACCTCCCTGCTGCCCGCTTCATTCCCCCTCCTCCGCACGGCTGCTACTGCTAATCCTCCTTTCGTTTTGAATTAATACTCAATCGGGCAGCAGGGTATCTCCCAGTCCCTGCTGCCCAGCTCTTCAATGCCCCCCGACTCGGCTTAAATAACCCCCGCAGCCCCAGGACCCCTGCCGCCCCTTCCCTTCCCATACTCAAGGGGTCGGCAGGAGAACTCCCCCGCCGACCCCGTCCCCTTCCCCGGCTAGGCTGCAAATGGCTTCTAGGAAGCCTTTTGCACGCCTGCGCAAAAGGCTTCCTAGAAGCCATTTGCAGCCTAGCCGGGGAAGCAAGCGGATGGCAGGGAGTTCTCCCGCCGCACGCTCTCTAAAGTTTAAAGTTTAAACTAAACTTTAGAGAACAGGCGGCGGGAGAACTCCCTGCCATCTGCTTCCTAGAAGCCATTTGCAGCCTAGCCGGGGAAGGGGACGGGGTCGGCGGGGGAGTTCTCCTGCCGACCCCTTGAGTATGGGAAGGGAAGGGAAGGGGCGGCAGGGGTCCTGGGGCTGCGGGGGTTATTTAAGCTGAGTCGGGGGGCATTGTAGAGCCGGGCGGCAGGGACTGGGAGATACCCTGCCGCCCGATTGAGTATTAATTCAAAACAAAAGGAGGATTAGCAGTAGCAGCCGCGCGGAGGAGGGGGAATGAAGTGGGCGGCAGGGAGGTATGCCGCCCGCTTACTTCAAGAAATACGGCGGCATTCTTGAGGGGGTAAGTAAAGCCCCCCCGAACTCGTTTGGAACCCCCCACCCGAACCAAAACTACCCGTGTCCGGACCGGTCTGGAGGCCTTTATAATGGCCTCCGAACCGGTTCGTGCACATGACTACAATTGCAAGGGTTCAATTCTGGAAAAATCTAATGATTGGCAAATTCATGGTTGGAGAGCAATGGAAATACATTGGAAACGGGGGGACTGTGATCAGGAAAAGACTGAAAAATACAGTTAAAAATAGGAAAAAATAACAGAGCCCCAAAAACCACACCCTGAACCCACAAAATCACCCCTGAGCCCCAGAAACTACAAAAAAACCAAATGACCCCCAAATCTCACCAAACCCTGGATACTCAGGTTGCAGTTGATGAGACCTGCCACAATTGCCCAGTTGCAGATACTTAAAACCACAGCTGGGAAACCCATGGTTGGCAAAGGATGACTGTATAGGACCATTCAGAGCTTTGTATCCACAAAAGGAAATGAGAGAAAAGGCCAATAAATATGCTTGAACACAGCATTTGTGCTTGGAGTCAACTGTGTGAATAAGTTCAACTGAGAGGCATTCTGGGTGATGTGAGTAGCTATGATTCTGTGGTGTACACACATTCACAGTGTCATTTCTGAAGTCATCAATATGCAAGTGTGAACCAGCCCTATGACTTTAAAAAGATACTTTTTCACTTAGCTTTTGAAAAGAGATACTTTTCAATCTCATATTTGCATTACTAGAGGCAGAATGCCCAGATAACAAGAAATCATAGCTACATTCTGTTGTGTGATGATCAGACCTCATTTGGAATACTGTGTCCAGTTCTGGACACTGCATTGTAAATTAGAATAATTTCAAAGAAGGGCAACAAAGATGGTAAACCAAGTCCTACAAGGGACAATAAATGGAGTTTGATGTGCTTAGCCCAAAGAAAAGAAAACTAAGGTATATGAAAACTCAAAACTAAACTGTATATGAGAAACTGTATATGAGAAACTGTATATGAGAAAACTAAACTGTATATGAGAGCCATCTTCAAATATCTGAAGGGCTGCCATACAGAAGATGGAGCAGACTTGTTCTCTGACAAGAATAAATACGTTGAAAGTACAAGGAAGCAAATTTAAGCTAAATGTTAGGAGGAATTTCCAGACTGCAAGAGTGCTTTAATAGTGGAACAGTATGCTTCATGTAATAGTAGGTTCTCTTTCTCTGGAGGTTTTCAAATGGAGGCGGATCATCATTGGCCAGAAATGCTGTAGTTGTTTCCTGCACCAGAAGCGTATCTATGGAAAATAGCACGGAGGGCAAGCACTGAAATTACACCCCTGTCCAAACATCTGATGCAAACTTAGAATAAAAACTGCTTTGTTCCAGTAGGGTGGGGGAAAAGTAACTTAGTAGGGGAATACAAAAACAAGCCTACCTCTCACACAAAATCAGCACAAGTTTCCTGTAAGAATTCAGCAGTAAATTGGGTTTTCCATTTTGTCCCCAAAATTGTCACTTCCTTATTGACTGAGCCATCCATGATTGATCCCTACAGGGAGCATAATTCATTACAGTAGAGGTTTTCAAATGTGTGCCCGCTGATGTTGTTGGACTACAGCTCCCATAATCCACAGCCAAAAAACCACTGTGGGTGATGGATGTTGTAGTCCAACACCTGGGGACCCATGTCTGAGAACCCCCTGCACTCAACAACCGAGAAACAAAGAAATAATTACTTACACATTTATTTTTTACATTTGTATTCCACTCTTCTTCTAAGGAACTCCGGGTGGCATATATGGTCTCCCACATTTTAGTCTCAAACTTGAAAGGGGGACACTCAAAAACATTCAAAAACCTGATTCCCACATGCACCCTGAAGTAAAAGGTAAAAGTAAAGTATGCAGTTTAGTCGATTTCTACTCCTGCCGCCCACAGAGCCTTTTTTTGGGGGGTAGAATACAGGAGGGGTTTACCAACCCTGA
Source organism: Hemicordylus capensis (assembly GCF_027244095.1). NCBI lineage: Eukaryota > Metazoa > Chordata > Lepidosauria > Squamata > Cordylidae > Hemicordylus > Hemicordylus capensis. The sequence goes on along the minus strand of NC_069659.1, from coordinate 154,477,857 downwards.
AGTGGTACAGTCCAATCTTTCACCTCAGGGCTATACCACATCATTTTAATGAATATGTAAGCTAGAGCTGCAGTGGATCCGCCTGTCACAAGCTCTTCAGACTTTGAGTAAAGATACTTGTAGGGTTTGCATTCTTACTGTAGCAAAAACTACTTTTATTTGTTCTTACAATAAACTCCTTTTGTTAATTAAAACCTCTCTCCCAAGCCAGTTTTCTTGAGTTCAGACACTTGCACAAATTAAAACTGCTTGGAACTGTCTTTCCTTTTAAGATGAATTCCCCACATTTGCCCAAACTGGGGGTGCTGACCAATCATCCCCAAGGCACTTCCATCAACAGTACAGGCTGACAAAGCATGGAGAACTACATAGTGTAGCGCGCACACATGTACCCAATAAACACAGTATCACAGTTCCAGACTAAACAACAAGTCTGGAAGTGCCCTTCTATTCCTTTTGGCCAGAGAGATATTTGAATTAAAAATATTCGAAAAACAAAAAAATGAGAAGCCATAAAGTGCTGAATAAAACTTCTGATAGTCATACACTGGGATTTTGATGCTTGTTGGCTTTCCTGAAGATTTACAGAAGCAACTTAGATACATGGGGAAATGCTTTATACTGAGTCAGACATTCTATCTAGCTTGGCATTGTCTACTCTGATGGGCAGCAGCTCTCACTGACTTACATTCAATTTAAGATCAGCGCAGCGGCCGTTTTGGAGGCAGCCATGCATGCTCAAATGGCCTCTGCAAGGCCTGGCAAGGCCTAGGGTCTTGCAGGGACCATTTGAGCATGTGCAGCGGCCATTTTCAAAAATATTTTTTTTAAATGGCCACCAAAACCAAAATGGGCATTATAGGGATTCCTCAGATGCTGGCCAGGAGCCCCACAATCTCCCAGCCCTGTCTGCAAGCAGCCGTTGCTTGAAGATGATCCAAAAAATGGGGTTAAAAGTACACCTGCTCTCTTAACCCCATTTAGGCAGGTTTGACGCCAAATCACTGCTGGGATCGGGCCTGATCTTGGCAGTTCTCACGCATGGGCAAGACCAAGCTTGGCTTAATTAGCCTGGTTTTGCCTGCATGTGAAAACAGCCTCAGTTCATATCTGCATAATCAGCTGCCTATGGATTGGTGGCCATTTCACTCCATCATGCTCTGATCACTGCTTTGAATTCTGCAATGTTTCATGATTTTTCAATATTGAAATAAAAAGCAGGAGAATGTAAAGGAGCCCCCACCCCCACCCCACCCTGATTTGCTTGGGAAATGTATTTGTAAATACATCATTTTCAACCCTTGATTAACCAACGGTTTTATTTATATATATATATATATATATATATATATATATATATATATATATATAAATAAATAAAACTTTTCAAAATAATTATTTAGGACTACAACATAATGAGACTCCAGAAACAAACTCTAAAATATTACAAGGGTTGACTTCTTGTAGTAAGGGGTGTGTGTGTGTATGTGTGTGTGTGTATATATATAATGTTCTAATAGAAAGCTAGCTACTGCTTTAATTATGGCAACACTATTGCTGCTTGGTATTGCTTACATCACTTTACAATGTGGGTGAATTATGGTTGCTATGGGAACAATAACTCTAAATTTCTGCAGAGATTTAAAAAACAACAACCCATAACGTATAGCTGTATTAACCTTTAGATGGCACAACCTGTTCCTGTTTATCTTCAATGTGTTTGCTTCCATTCCTGTATTTATTTTTGGAACATGAGATCACCGTCTAGATTTAGAAAACATCTGCAACATCTGGTCTGGATCCCAAAAGATTTCACCAAATAACCAACCAACCAATCTTCCCCAAAGATGTACTCAACCAACCATTACATGAAGACCATTCCGTCCTATGAAATGCACGATTGTGGCATGATTTCCCCCCAAACACCCAAATGCAATGATAACTGGTGAAAGGTGAGCAGACCAGCAATGCTTGAAGCTTTTCAAGCATGCCAATCAAACACACAAAAAGCCTTGAAAAATTGATTTAACATTGAAAAGGTCGCCATCTCTCCCTCCACCACTCCCTCTGCAGACTACAAATCTTTCATGGAAGCTTGTGGCTGGGGCAATGGAAAGAGTTACAAGATTTATTTAATTATGTGATTTTTTACTTCTGCTCTGAGCAGATTCTGTGGAAAAGAGTATTAGACGTTTCCCTCCCATAGGCGTAACTATAGGGGGGGCAGGGGGGCACGTGCCCCAGGCGCCACTTGGCAGGGGGCGCCAAAAAGTGCCCCCGCCGATTTGCTGGAAAAAAAATTTTTTTGGTTTTTTTTAATTTTTAATTTTTATTTTTTGCAGAGCAGTCCCCCTCCCCCGGTGCCCCCCCCAATTGGCATTGCTCATCCAGCACTGGGCGCCGCGGCGTCTTCGTAGTCCAAGTCTCTGACTCTCACTCCCCGGCGCGCCCCACCACCAGTCGCGCATGTGTCAAGAGGAGGACACGCACCAGAGCAAACTTCCTGAACAACTCCCTCTTCTGAACAACTTCCTGAACGCCCGAACCAGTTCCTCTTTTTGCTCATTCAAGTCCTTCCTCCCCTATAATCTAACCACGTTTTAACTGAAAATGTTCAGGGAGGGGGAGATGGGGGGGATGTGGAACCTTGGGTTCCACATCCCCCCATCTCTCCCTTCCTGGACTTTTTCACTATGTAATGCAAGCTAATTTAATTAGATGTCATCATCAAAATGGATTAGCTGTTTCAGCCCATCAGCAAAGTCTAAACCTCCACCGATTTAATTAACCAGACTGAAAATCAGATGAACAGAGAATGTTTTAATGAAAGGTGGTATATAAATTTAACAATAAGTAAAACTATCATTAGGAGCAATTAGCGATTACTTAAACATTGGTGCTGCCAAGCAATTTGTAAATAAAACTAGAAGCCCTTTGAAAATAAGCTGGAATTAATTGTAGGTTGGGCAGGGGGTGAAAGTATATACTTCTAAACATTTATTGTTAAATTTATATACCACCTTTCATTAAAAACAACCCCAAAGTGGTTTGGTTTTAGTCATGGATTTTAATTTTAATTGCTCTTTTTGTCAATGTGATAAAGATTAGTTAAATCTGAGTGGTCTTAGGCAACCGATGTTGCATCTGAAATGCCATTTCAATTTTTTATTGTCATAAATACTCTCCAACCAATTTAAATAGCAAAGGTGTATATTATCGCTTTATTCAATTGCAGGGAATCTCAAAAAAGCAGGATTTGCAACTAAGGCAGTGCATATCTTCTCTAAAATGGCCCTTTTATAGTTTTTCTAACTTTGAAATCATAACATAAAACAAAGCATAAATGCATAAATGCTTCCCCCTCCATTTGAAACCTTTTCTGGTGTAAATAGTGCGCGGTTTTGGAAAAGGGGAGTCTTTCTTTAACAGCGGGAGAATAAGGAGTCTTTAGCACTATCACCCTAGTCCCTCGAATTACTTTGGAGTCCTTGGTTTTCGTTTTGTTAAAATACAGTCACTCACAAGGGAAAGTCAGGAACAGAACCAGGGCGTGAGGGAGGGGCATCATAATCATAATAATCATCATCTATATATATAATTCTCCTGGGTGTGCCCAGGAGAAATGTGTCCCGGCAGCCCAGCTGATTGGCTGGGCTGCAGGGGGTGCCTGATTGGCTGGCAGCACACCCAGGAGAATTTGCTTGCTGGGTGGCTGCGGAGGCAAGGCGGCGGGCCCAGGGCCGCGGCGGCGGAGCCCAGCGAGGCGGTAGGCCCAGCAAGGTGGCGGCGGCCCCGGCCGTGAGGCGGGGCGAGGCAGCGGGCCCAGCGCGATGGCGGCGGGCAAGGCCGTGGTGGCGGGGCCCAGCGAGCGGCGGGCCCAGCGAGGCGGGGCAAGGCGGCGGGGCCCAGCGGGGCCGGGCCGGGCCGGGCCGCGGAGGCAAGGCGGCGGGACTGGCCGGGCTGGGCTCAGCCGCGGAGGCAAGGCGGCGGGCCTGATGGCGGCACTCTGGGGCCGGCCGCGGCCGCGGCATCGGCGGCGGCACTCTGGGGCCGGCCAGGCCCGCTGGCGGCGGCGGTCGCACTCTGCCCCGCTGGAGACGGGGGGCGGGAGGAGAGAGAGAGGTAGCCTGGCCTGGCCGGGCCCGGCCGCGGAAGCGAGGCGGTGGGACTGGCCGGGCCCGGCCGCGGAGGCAAGGCGGCAGCGGCCGCACTCGGCCCCCGCAGGGCGGCGGCGGCCGCACGGGTCAGCTAGTTGCATCATAATTCTGATGTTTGAGATACAAGCCAACTTCACAGGGTTGTTGTGAGGAAAAACCTAAGTATGTAGTGCATTTTGAAATTTTTGGTAATTTTTGTAATTTTTTAAATTTTTAAAATAAAAGTTTTCTGAAACATGTGTGTCAGTCAGATGTATGTTGGGGGGTGCGGTGGGGGGGCGCAATTTCAGTGCTTGCCCCGGGCGCCGTTTTCCCTAGTTACACCTCTGTTCCCTCCTACTAAGACAGTGTTTGCCACATGCTTGTTCTGGGTGAACCCCCACCTCCTGATTTTTCCTGGATTAAAATTAAGATCACATTTCATTTTTAAAAATAGTAATATTTTCTCCATAGAGAAAATAAACAATGGGCAGCTTCAAATGATTGCCCAAAAGTAAGTAGAAAGTAAGTAAGAGGGAACTGGAGGTGTGAAGCCACAAACTGCCAGTTCCCAAGTTGGACTTCCCAAGATTCTACAGACCTCTGTCACCAAGTTTTGAAGTTGGCTTGACAAAGTCAGAAGATTCTTGGTAATGCAGTGTGGGAACTGGTGGTTGGCAGCTTCAAACAACATGCCTGTCAGGAATGTGCTCTTATCAGGAACCTCAGGTTCCCTCCTACTTACTTGCTACTCATTGTGCGAAGCTGCCTATTATGTTAACAGACATCATTCTTGTCTAGGAGGATAACCTGTTTAATATTGCCTCCAGGTGTCTTACACTTCCCACTTCACCCCATCCCTCTGGATTTGAAGGAACAGGACCGTCTTTCTGGGCAAGGTTACCACGTTCTGGGTATCATTATGCATGTGAGCTGCAGCTGGGGCATCTTCTAGAAGCCACAGCATCCAGAACTCTCCTTGGTTTTTGGAATTCTGGTCTTCTTTCCAAAGTAGAACCAATACATAGGAAACCTCATTAATACATTAGGTAGGAAGAAGAAGAAGAAGAAGAAGAAGAAGAAGAAGAAGAAGAAGAAGAAGAAGAAGAAGAAGAAGAAGAAGAAGAAGAAGCCCTACACAGGCTTTCACAAACCTAACTGTGTAGGGTGGGTAGCCCAAGTTTTCTCCCCAGGCTTTTACTGAGGTAGAAGGGCATGAGCTCATCCTCCCATCCCAGTCCTCAGTTGTGTGGATTGCAGCCCAAGCAGCCACAGAGCCGGATGGCTAGAGAGCCCGGCAGTGGGAAAATCTCCCAATGTCTTTTGTAACATTTTATCAATGCACACATATGCATTTCTCTCTTTTTAATGTAGAAGTTTGTAATGTTTGTAATGTAATGTTTAATGTAGAATGTAGAAGGGGAAATATTATAGAACTGAAAGCTGTAACAAATTAATTGTGCTTTGATTCTGGAATTAATTTTAGAAATTCTCTTAGTTAAGTGGGCAATAAGGAGAAGTGAACCACAGGGCAGAGTGAACAGGAATGAACAATAAAATAACTGGATGGAAGAAATCTCTTATCCTCGGCTGTTGCTCTCATGGTATTCCAGGGCTGATGTTACTGCACTTAATATTGTCAGAAAGTAAGAAGATCCATGCTGAAGGGAGTCCTCCTTTCTCTGAGGAGCAAAGAGTCAAAACATGCATCAAACATAGTGGCTTAATTTTTCAAGGCACACTTCTGCCCCTCTCACAACACATTTGTCCTGGGAATCACTGAATAAGGCCTTCCACAAACCCAGAGGGAAGGCATGGAATTGTAGCACATGATATTTTGGATCACTGCCAGTGCATGAATTACACTATAAGCTATTTGGGTCAATAAAGGTTTCCACTGAAAATTGAATACTCCATTTGTTGTCAGCCTCTAGTGTTTCCAATGGCAAATGTGGAGAATCCTGCCCCAAAGACTTGACAGAAGGAGTGTGTGTGTATATATATATATGGTCTGGAAAAATGACTCTTGTTGCATGGGGTTGCTCTTGTGCCCCTTCAGGCACTATAACCTTTTGCCAACATTATAAAGCGCACAGTTTTCCCAGAAAGTCACAACCACAGGCTAAAATCCAAATAAAAATATATTTTACTGAGTAAGGAGTGAGACTTGGATAATAGAGAATTAGCGGGGCATCCCATGTGCCACAGAACATGCAAGGTGGAACACTTGTCTGGCACTAATACTTAACATCTGCTATACCTATCACTCTCTGATGTGCATGCGACACTGACTCCTTATATGTCTGTTCCATATGGAGGAGTGGGGGAAGGGAAGACGGTTGAGACTGTGAAAAGGGGGAGAGGGACAGAGACAGATCCAGCTAAGATCTGGCACAGCAGTGGGGTCAGGTCAACAAAAAGACCCTAAGAGGGAATGGAGGGTGTAAGGGGAGTGACTTGAACAAGTTCAGGTAAGGGAAGCAGATTGGGGTCAAATGAGGGAATGAGGCACAGAGATAGACAAAGCCCAGCAGAAGCACAGTTGAGAGGATTGGTCCAAAAGACCAAAGGAGTGAGTGAGGTGAGGAACATGCAAAGCCTGGAAGAACCCAGGGAGAGAAAAAGAGTTAAGCTCATCCAGATAGCATGGCAGAACATTCATTCATTCATTCATTCATTCATTCAAACAAAGAGGGAAAGGAAGCCCAAACTGTTTTGGTTAAGGAAACTAGGAAAGAGAGGTCTGGATCAACTTACTTCTATGGAGGGAAAGCTACAGCTGAGCTTCCTGGCTAGAGAGCAAACTTCAGGGCAGGGTTATGTAAATGAAGAGGGACTGGGAGGTGAAGGGGGACTGGGAGGTGAAACCTGCGCAGGCTTTTCAGTTGACGGACCCAATTCTCATGAGGCTGCAAGCTTTGGGACTGTGTACCTTTGGGTAGGAGTCCCTTTGGAGTTCCTTTTTGTTGGGAAGTCTCTCTGGTAAGAGAACCCCTTTTTCATTATAGCAGAGTGCACAGAGGCACAACACAGAGGAATTTAGTTAGGCATGCGTGTATGCTGAGAGTTAAGTAACTTGGAGCCAGTTCATAGTTTCAAATCAATACAAATTGTATTTATTAGAGAACTCCATTCTAGATAGGAAAGTGAGGAGTTAGGATCTCTAATCTAGCTAGCTAGCTGGATGCAGATGGATTCTGCATCTCTGCACACATGGTGCAGGGAGAGGAGCTTGCATGTTGCAAGGTAGAAGGAAGGGAAGAGAAGGGAGAGAGGAAGTGACAAGGCAGGCAGGAAGGAAGTTAGTCCCTAAGAGTAGCAATCTACATTCCAAAGGGATAGTGTCAGAGCAGTAGAGAATGGATGACCAATGTCTTGACCCTCTAGCCCTCTGACTCACTAGTCTGACCTCCTATGTCATTGAGACAAGGGACAGCGCAAAGTTCTTCACTTCCAACACTTTTTTATTCTGGGGAGGAGGTGGCTGCCTTGCCCACAGGGAGGTGGCTGCCTTGCCCACAGGGAAAGGGGAGTTGGCTTCCCTCCTCACCCCTTTCCCATCTTTCTTGGTGAAGAATTGATCAGAAACCCTTCTAGCCTAGCTAGTTGGGACTTTGTCTTCTTGCATACACTAACGCACACACCTACACATGCACTCAGGATGGGAAGCATGGATTAGAGATGAAAAATAGAAAACTTCTGGGAGCAGGAGGGAGGAAAGTGGTGCTCCCTATAATTCAGTGATGATAATAATGATAATAGAGCCAGGGTCTCAATGAAGAAGAATTCAGTGTGATGATGGAGAAGAGGGACCTGACAGTCTTTAGAATGTGACCCAAAGACTGCATGCCTTGGGAGGGGCTTGAGGGGCAATCTATAGGGTAGAAAGACCATTAACTCAGTTAGCAGGCAAGTTACTAATTATCTGGGTGTGCTTCAAAAAATGGGATCAAAAAGGAGCCAAAGGGATAGGCTTATCTTGATTTAAAAAAAAAATGGTTACAGGGAGTTTTAGCCTTTGGGCTTAGGAAGATTCAGAGAGGATGATTCAATGGCTTTAACAACTAAAGGAGGAACATGAGGAACATGTTGGGGGAAAGCAGAGATATGTAGATTTGGTCTGAGTGTCTCAGGTATGCCTTAGAGTTGGTTTATGGGAATATTGTTGCGGGGGGGGGCAGGTGCAGAGTCTTTTGGGACTCTCATGGAGATAGGAGATGATAGCCATGCTTCCCTCTCTACCTCAGCTGCTCTTTAGCTTCAGTGCTGAACACTGTTCTTTCCCTGGACTCTATTACTCTCAGACACACATCAGACACACCTCTTGTAGGTAGGGGTGTAGAAACAGTCCCAAGTTGAGACCCTCCGTAGCACTCTGATGCTTTTCAGATTGGCAGAGAGCTTTTCTTTTTCTTTGGTGCTTTGTGTAAAAAAACCCTCCACTTCAGACTTGTGCTTCTCTCAAAGGTGTCCTGAGGCTGTCCTGGTCCCTAAAACAAACAAACAGCAGTTCTCCTAAGAAACAGCATTGACTCATGGCCTGGTTCTGTGAAGCATATTCCCTAGTGAGCTCCACAGAATAACTCCAAGGCACATAAAGATTCAACTCCAAAAAGCCAAAGAACACACAAGCCAATGACAAACAACCTCTGTCAGAGCAGCACACAAGAGAGACACGATGTTGCCCAACTCGACGATTTAACTCCCTTTTCTGAAAATGTAATCAAACTAACTCTCTCAGACTCTATGCTGTAGCAAAGGTAAATTTTCAGCTCAAAGGCCTCTCAAGGAAAATGAATGCTTAATGGTTCTTCTTTTATGAAGAGATAAAACATGCATCTGTAACACTTTGTGTGTTGGCAAAGGCAGCAGATTGAGAGGAGTTTCAGGGAGAAAGCAGTGTGCAGAAAAATGCTTAAGTGTCTCCTGCTTCCTCCCTTCCCCCACTCCAAATTGCTCCCAAATTCAATGCTATATTAATGGACTGTTGAGGATTGCACACTCATGTGTGATGTATATTTGAGCCATTAGAAGGTACAGGGTGCATAAGTTGTAAAGGCAGAGATTCAGCAAAAGTCAGAGATTCTGCAATAAAAGCCATATTGATATTGAACAGTGTTGTATCCAGAAAGGGGCTGGAACCAGAACGGTGTCCCTGGAAATAGCCCTCCCCCATCCCCGGCCAGGAAAATTGTTGTCCTATGTATGATGGCTTAGAGCAGGGGTCTCAAACTGCAGCCTTCTTGCAGATGTTGCCCTACAATTCCCATAATCCCTGGCTACTGGCCATTGTGACTGGGGATGATGGAAGTTTTAGTCCAATAACAACCGGAGGGCCACAGGTTTAGACCGTGGTTGGCATCCTAACAACATAGCTTGAGTCTTAGGAGGCTCTGCAGGGACATGGTGGGGACCAGAGCACAACTCTCCAGGCCTCTTCCATGCATGCTGTTGCGCTACTGGTTAAAACTTGCCATCCCTGCCTGTGCTCTGGAAGTGCTCTGTGTTTCCTCTCTTACAATTTCCTTCTGGAGCACAGGCTGAGTTGGACAGTTTCGTCTGCTGGCTTTGTTCTTTTAGATGCCAGGTGAAGCCTTTTCTGATCACTCAGCCTTTCAAAAACTGATTTAAATTTTTAAAAATGTTTTTTAATTGTATCATTTGTTTTGTTTTATATTGTGATTTGTTTGTTGTGTTTCATATGTTTTTATTGGATATTTTTAAAAGTTGTGTTATGTGCTGCCCAGAGAATAATTTGTTATGGGGTGACTAACAAATAAGGTTTGTTTGTTTATTAGTAGTAGTATCATCATCAGCAGCATTATAATCATCATCATGCATGAAAGAGGCATCATCATCATGCATGGAGGAGGCCTGGGATGTTCTGCACAGGTCCACGTTTCATCCCCACAGAGCCTCCTAACAGATGCATTATGTTGGGATGTCAGCCACTGTTTCTTTTGAGTTTTTATTCATACACTTACTGCTGAAGGAGATGAGCTTGCCATATTCTCTATACCATGACCCTAGTCCTGGACATTTCTTTACTAAGGATCGGTTCAGATGAGCACAGTCCACACCGGCTCCCTACACATGGGTGCATTCATAGTGTGCCCCCTGTGCATAGGGATCTGGTGGGGAAGATCTGGTGTGTTCATCTAAACCAGGCCTCTCCCATGCTACCTTCCAGAGTAAATATATTTTGCAATAGATATGAAGGGCTGAGCAGTTTATCTCTTCAGCTGTTGTCTTACTTCATCTATTTCACAAGAGTCAAAGCCTCCTAAAACTTTCTCATGAGGCTTCTGTTGCATGCCCTGTGTTTATTATTATGTACCACCTTTCTGCCCTGACCAAGCCACTTAAGGTGGTTTACAATGGTCTTCATGGACTGTCCTGACCCTAATCAAAGAACTAGTTAAGACAGAAAAATACATGTTGTAGCTAGTGTGCACAAGGCAGGGACACAAGTCAATACTTTTCCTCTCTGGAGAAAAATCTGTGTCCATTTTGTTTTCTTTATCTTGTTTGGGAGATCCGCAAGTGTCTAGGGTTCCCAGAATTGCTGTTAGAGGGTAGAAGCTGTCAGATTTAGAGTTGTATACTTTTCTCTGCCCTTTTCCTCAAAGAGATAAACAAACAAACTATTACTTTACTGCTGCTGTCCGTAACTTGCATGATCAGAGCAGTATACAGCTTGAGCTCTTCTTTCCATAGGCCCCCATCACTGAGCTGGTTTGCTCACCATGCAGGAGGCTGCCACGGCTTCAGGCTTTGAACAGTTTTATTCTGAAGAAATCACAGGTCATCTGTTACTACCACCTTAAAACTAGGGAGGGGAAGAGAGAGATTCAGGAAAATTACACTGACAACAAAAGCCTTCTGAACTGAGAGTTATGTCCAGAACGGGGCTGAGAGCAGTTCCCATGGAAACAGCTTCCCCCAGGAAAATTGCTCTCCCTGAGTTCAGTTCCATTAATCATGTTAGAGAGAGTACCTGTACATGTGTTTACTAAAGTGTGGCAAGGAGCAGAGTTATGCCCGGTGATCACACACCCCAGTGCCTGCACATACAACATATCTCTGTGTATGGAGTCCTATATGCATTCATGAGTACAGAGCTTTTGCAAGCAACAAATGAACCAACTTTCAGTTAGAGTATCTAATTCAAGAGGTAAATCAGTTATTCTGGTACATATCAGTGCTAGTGCCATGCTTGCCCCCAACACTTCTTTGGCCTTCACTGTTTGGCCAGCCTCTGGCCTCTCTTGTTGTGGGTGGATCTTCTGGTTCTAGGTATCTCCTGGTTCTAACCCAGACCTACAGACTGGTTTATCTTTGACTAAGACTTTTGTTGTGTCTCTGCTGGACTTGTCTCACTGCTAGCCTGAGCTTTTGGTCTCTATATACAGAAGGTAAGACTTTGAGATCTGAACTATGGTGGGAGCAGAGGGTTAAAGCACCCCTCTCCCCATGCCACTCTTCTGATCCAGGGGAGGTCAGACCTGGCTGCTACATACTGAATGAAAGACAAGCTTCCTAACCCAATCATGGATGTAACATCTTGTCTGACTGCAGGTTGAGGATTTCAAATAATTTTGCTCAAATAAAACTGATCTAGTAATTACAGTCTACCCTCCAGTCCGCAACACTTTAATTATAAGCTCTCACATAGATTGTTCAATATTAATCCAATTGTAGAATGAAATATTCCTGTCTAACTTGTTGCATCATCTTTCTCTTCCTTCTTCCCCTGGCGACATGCACTGAAAACTGTCCAGGTGTTTCATTTCATGTATTTTTGGGCTTCCTCTGAAGCATTAAGCAATGGCCACTACCGAAGGCATGATATCAGACTCAATGGATCAGTGGACTCTGATCTTGTACTTCAAATTCTATGTTCAGTCTTTTGAGCTCAAGAATTCTTCAGTCACTTGAGACCAAGAAAACTTTTACTGTTAACACAGAAATGGAGAGAGAGAAGTGGCCTTGCTGCCTCATTGCACAAACTTCAGCTCAGCTCTTCAAACCAAGATGAAAAAAGTTAGAACAATAGGTGAGCAATGCTTCCTCTGTTTAAAGGAAGCTGTTGCAAATTTAGCTGCATTTGGAATATATTTCCAATCAACAGATCTTGATCTTGGTGTGTACAAAGCCGCATAATTCAGTTTTGTATAGTAGGAATTTAATTGTGTAGGATCTGTATTCCTCAAAGGCATCATGTATTCCTCAAAGGCATTTTTAAAACAAAATATTGTGAACTGCCCAGGGACTTTTTTGTATGGGATAGTATATAAATAAAATAAAATAAAATAAAATAAAATAAAATAAAATAAATGGCCCGAACTATACTTTATGACTGATGCATAGGCCCTGCATGATCTCTTCCTTTCTCCATCTGTAGCCATTAGGACGTTATCCACAAATATCAACCCATGAAGTAGAGAAAAGGGTCGAGAGACTTTCAATACAATCATACAATGTGACAGATAAGAGAAGAGGAAACTGCCATGGGGCAGTTTCCAGGATAGTCACGACTGAGTCCCATTTAAATTAATGGGAGTTACATTAGTCACTACCAAGTCCCATTGTAATTAATGGAAGTTACATTTATCATAACTAATTTCACTAATTGAATTTTCCTGTTGCTTATTCATGAATAACTTGTCTGGATGCTCCCCATGTACTGATACTTTCAGCATTGGCCATGCATCAGTCATGAAGTGAGGTTTGGCCTTTATTTTTGACACGAGCTATTTCTCTATCTTCTAATCTACCTTTGTCCCACACTACAGAAAGTAGTGGCCCCCACTTTAGTGTGTGTGTGTGTATACACACACACACACACTATATATATATATATATATATATATATATATATATATATATATATATATGGTGTACCTGTCACTAATCCCATGTGTGGCAGCTCTTACTAGAGTTTGCAAGCAAGCTTTCGGCAGGGGAAGAGGAATGTGGCGAGGAGAGTTGAAGCAGGAAACAAAACACCATGGGAGGGGGGATGGTTGAGAAAAAATGGCAATGGGGGTACGGGGGTGGTGGACGGTGGAAGAAAATGGCGGCGACTGGTTGAGGAAACTAGAGGCGCAGATACTCTGTGCCCAGCCCAGCTAGTTTAAACTATTTTCATGTACTGCTAATTTGTCTCCATTAGTTGAGAGTGGGTCATGCCCATTGTGATACTATCTTGTGTTTGTTTATGCTATATATTGAAATGTGTTTTACTCACTATCTCCGCCATCATTGGTACTAATGTGACATTGTTTTTGTAGCGATAAACTGTTTTTGTTTTTGTAATCATTTTTTCTATAATTTACAAATTGTTTTTGAAATGATAAACAACTTAGGAGATGACTGTATATATCTGATAGTGAGCTCTTGCCCACAAAGGGTCTAGCTCATAAGTTAATATCACATTCAATTTATAATGATGCAATCCATCAACAGTTAATAATGACTAATGTTCTTCTCACATGGGGCAGCCTTGTGGCACTGTTCCGGTGTGGTTGTGCTGGCTTGATGGCATCAGACACTGGGTGACATTGACGATGGAACTGCTCTTCAACTCATCTGCAGAGATTGCAAAGAAGGTAGGGACAGACAAGGTGGGTGGGGGGCCCACCCCCAGGGCTGACTCCAACCTTGCTGCAGAGTACAATGGATAAATATTTTCCAGATGTTTGATTCCTTGACCATAGAATCCATATTGTGACTTGATGTAGCCTATGCACAGTTTCTTGAACTATCTGCTTTGCATGTGTTTTGAGTTCTCTCCACAGAGTCAGTGAGGAACAGTTTGGGTGGTACTTCAGTTGGCCCTTTTAAATGCATGAGGGAGGAGTATAGGCATGCATATCCCGCCCATCCCACCAATTAGTCTTCTGGCACCGGGTCATCTAATAGTACTGGGGAGGGGATGATTCATCTGAACCACCCCTACAATGTGGTTTTAATACTGCTTTAATGTAGTGAAACTACATGCTGAAGGGCAATTTGGATGAACCTCTTTCCCACATGATTATATGGAAACAGGATGCAACACAGGGTGGAGGGCGCAGGGCGGTCATGAGAGCCCACACTTTTCCCCAACCTCAATTTTAAAAGAGCTGGTCACAGTATTTTCAAAAGCAGACCTTACTGACTTTTGAACTTGCAATAGTGATACTAGAAATATATAGTTGGGAAGGGGAGAAGAAACATTTTGGGGAAACAAGCTTTGTTCCACATGTTAAATTTCTGAAAGAGAAATAACAGCATATTTCACATTAACATTCTTATCTAACATTCTTATGTACTTAATGTACATCCTCTCTAACAGAAGTCCTATTAATTTTGATGGAGATAACTTTCAAGTAAGTATGCTTAGAACTGCAGCCTTATTAACTTAATTTTCAATTTATGATTTCATTATAATTTCCAGGTGCTTCAGCCTATTCTTTTTTTCCTGACTAGTGAATAATAACAGAAAACCTGGGATGGGGATAAATTTCAAAGAAGCAAAATTCAAAGGGAATTTCAGGATTCCTGCAAGGAGAAACCTCTGAACATTTTCTCAGAGAGTTTAAAAGATTTCTCCACATTCCTTTCAGGAAAACCTATTTCATCTGCCCTGAAAAGGTGTATGTGAATAGGTGTGTCATTTTTCCCCTAATTGCTTCTAGCAGTTTCATAACAGGCAAAAATTAAATATCTCAAAATACAGTAGATCAATTCTTAGTCTGCTAAGCCAACCTATTAAAAGTTTAGCCTTTGTCCTCCACTTTCTTCCCTTAAATGCCCCCTTCCTTGCTCTGAATCCCCTCATTTCCACCAGCATGGTTGAGTATTCATTGTAATAGAATATTGTTAGTTATGGGAAAAGCTTCCTATTGGCTTCAAAAGGTTCCTCCCCCAAGAAGGAAGGAGGAAAGGTGAGCGCTATTTTATATTACTTGCTTATTTATTTAATAACTTGTACCTCAAATGTTCACATGTCTGCCATCTTGAACTGGGTTGGATGTCATCATCACAAACTATGCCATTGAGGTGTCCCTTTGTGTCTCTACAGTTGTAGCAAATTTGGTTCAAATGGGTTAGGCAGTTCATAAGTTAGCCAAGTTACACCTCAAACCTTCATGCATCCGCCATCTTGAACAGGGTGGAAGACATCATCAAAACTATGAAAAAGAGGTGCCCCTATGTGTCACTCACTTAAACTGTACCAAATCTGGTTCAGATTGGTTAGATGGTCCACAAGTTAGCCAACTTGTACCTCAAATGTTTATGCATCTGCCATCTTGAATCGGGATGGATGACATAATCACAAACTATGTCATTGAGGTGTCCCTATGTGTCCCACCTACTGCATCCAATTTGGTTCATATTAGTCCAGGCATTGCAAATTTGGTAGTAGGACACACCACACACAGAGACACACACAGAATGCCGAGTGATCTCATATGCTTACTTCCCTTAAAGAAAGTAGGCTAAAAACTACCCTTAAAAAAAAAAACCCAGCAAAATGTATACAGATTTTATTTAAAACCATTTTAAATAATGAAACAGTAAATATTCAATTAAGAGCCTGGCTGAACACGTGCATCTTTAGTTGTTTCCTAATTACAGGTGGTGGGATGGGACTTCTCCAGATACTTTCCCCAGCAAAGGAGGGAAGCTAAGACCTCAAATTGAATGTCAGTGGATTATAAGAGACCCTAATCACAGCCTTACAGCTCCAAAGTTCTCTTCCGTACTCTACCCGAATTCTGCCACTGACAAATGAGAGTGAGCCCATGGAAAAATACTCTTTACACCAGGGGTTCTGAGACTTGGGTCCCCAGACGTTGTTGGTCTATAACTTCTATCATCCCATTTGACTAACAATATCTGGGGACCCAAGTTTGAGAACCCCTGCTTTACACAAACACACACACATACACAGAGTGGCCACATTCAAATGTAACTGCATCCAGTGGACCCACAGTTCCACGCCATCTGAATTTGGAGAACAGCCTCTGTGCAGTCAGTGAGACTGCAGAGAGGCAGGGGATCTGGCTGTGCACACTTCCTTCTTTACTGAAGGAAAGCCCTCACAGCCGATCACTCCAGATTGAGGGAGGACCTTCCTCCCTCAACTCTGGTTCCAGGGCCAGCAGCCTGTGGTTCTGCATTCAGACATACCACTGGCTGCCTGGAACCTCGGGTTGTGATGACAAAACTCACTATAACCCAAGACTTCAGATTGGAGTTCCAATTCTGAACCCTTGGTTTCATCATCGTGCTGGAATCCAGTTCCACACATTCGGACATAATGTCCATGGAACCGAAAGCCTATTCAACTGCAGTTCCGCGCTACATGTGATAAATGCGGCCAGTATGTGCAAAGTGCCTTTTCTTCAAGTAACTGCTGGGGTCAAGCAATGAAGGCTTGGGAGCAAAGCTTTCTAATGTATGCTTGCCCCTCCTCATCTCCTAGTGCCAAATCTAAGCCTCTGTTCTTCTCATGTGTAAAAATTGATAAATGTTTTCTAGAATGTTTTGTAAGTGTTTAGCTCCTTCGTATATGAGGCATTTATGAATAATGTAAATGTTAATGGTTTAAATGATTTTAATTGTTTAATTGATTTAATGTTTTAAATGATTTTAATTGTAAACCACCCAGAGATGCAAGTTTTGGGCAGTATAAAAATATGTTGAATAAAGAATAAAATAAATAAATCTATAGGTATTATAAATGTTACTTGACATTTAGTTGGTGGGCTCACAAGATTGTTTTAGGCACTTTTGCTTTGTGCTTTGTGCTTGTGACACAATTGCAGTCTGAATTGTGTAAGGCTGATCTTCTTGGCCTGTTATATAAGGATGCTTTGCTTGATGGCAAGGGATTTGTTAGCACACTATATGAGGTGATTCTCATGAGTCATGACCTCTAAGGGAGCTGAGCCTGCTTTCTCATGATCATGTGTTACCACAGGAGCCGTGCAGCTCCTGGCAGCAAATCTAAGTAAGTTCCTCCCACTTTTGGGTTAGCTCTGCTAACCCCATTTTGGCAATTGTGAGTCACCATGGCACGGCTCCATGCCGCAGTGACTCATGAGGAGACCCCCCAACCAGGGGGCTCCAACAAGCCCTTGGTGTTGAGGGATCTCCACAGGATGCCCAGCGCACTCCTACGAGGCATCCTGGGACTTCCGATCCCTGCCGCCCCTACTGGCTCTGTGACAGAGCCAGTAATCATGTGAGCAGCCGATCCGGCCGCCCAGGGATAGCTCCCTGCTCATCTGTGGGAGATGCCCTGCAGGCTCTACACACTGATCATGTGCAGAGCCTCAGTAGCTGTAGAACTGAGAAGATCAGAGAACTTTCTGTGGAATCTGTCCACTTAGTACTGAGTTCCACCTCTTTACTAATATGCTCTGGCTTTTTGCCAATGGACACCCCTTTGCTTCCATGCTATGCCCCGAGCCTGCTAGGACCCCTCCCTGATCCCAATGACTTCCATCTTTTGATGTCCTGGATACCATCATAGAATGCCTTGATGCCAGAATTTTGTAATTAAGAAAGCTGGCATAACTTGGCATAATAAACTGGCATAATTTGGCATGATGAGATTTAGTCCCTGAATGCTAGAAATTTCATTCTTGTTGTTATATTATCATCAAATATAACAAAATAAATAAATGATAATCTGACATCCTCACTAATGAAGCACTGGTAGGTCAATGGAAGAGCATCTGCTTTACATGCAGAGGGTCCCAGGTTTAATCTCAAGCATCTCCAGGTAGGACTGGCAGAGACTCCTGCCTGAAACCTTGGAGAACTTCTGCCAGTCAGTGTACTGTAGACAATACTGAGCTAGATGGACGAATGGTCTGGTTCGGTATAAGGCAACTTCCTATGGGAGAAACACTGGTGTGTGGCACCACTGCTTCTGAGAACTTTCAGAATGACCTGAAAATATGTCCTGAAGGCTATACAGCCCTCTGGGATATAATTTTGTATGGCACAGATTGCTTTCAGGAGAATGAGAGACCATAGAAATCTGTCCTTACAGTGAAGGTGAGATAGCTGACCTTTAATGAAGCACCAGTGCTTGTCCTGTCACACTAGTTTTCCTTAGTCAAGATGTTAGCCACTGTACCTTGGAGGTGAGCACAGAGTATAGTATTGTGTGTGTATATTTATATACTGTGAGTCTGAAAGGGGCCCAAAATGTAAATTATAAAAATAAATGTTGCCATTGCACTTGGCAGGAAACACAAACAAGGTATGTTAAGTGTGTGTGTGTGTGTGTGTGTGTGTGTGTTTGTAGGTTTCGTGTCAATAAAACAACCACAAAGCTTAAGAAACAGTTGGATTTTTAAAATAACATTTGGAATGTTCACACATGGTAGCCCTTGATACATTGTTTTTCAGCAGTTGACGCAAGATTGCCTTGCCAGAAAAGATTTACTTGCTTCTGCCAGCTTTGCTGTGAGACTTGCCAAGCCTTCCTAAACATTGTTTAGGGCTTCCTGACACATCTGTATTCAAAAGAAGAGCAGTACTAAGCAGGGTGTTTTGCCTAGTTAGAGCCCAGGTTTTTTGTGTTATCAGAATTGCTATGATTAAGTCACTGCTTAAGGTGGAAGGTCTGCAACATGAGAAGAATGAGGGGAAACGTTGCTCATTGTTAGCTGCCTGCCATTTACCAATATTATTACTATTTTAAGAAAAACCCTTTGATATTCTCTTTTGCATCTGTTTGTAATGCCATGTAACAAAATGGTAAAATCTCCTCCACTCTGAAATTGAGCACACAGCAGTTGCCCTATTTGAAGTCCTTGATAATGTAAAGCAGCTTTGCTGCCAAGGCTTTGCTATCCCAGTTTTCTGCAACTTCTTTTTTCATATTTTTGTAAAGATGAAAAGAGGGCCGGAAGTTTTTCCTTGCAGATGGCCCATTAAGTTCTTACTCGAAGCAGTCGGCTAGAAGACAGTGCAACAGGGGCACAGTTGGCTGTCTTTTCCAGACACTAAACATACATAGAGGCAGGCACATCATAATCCTGGCAATTAAAGCAGTCATTCGCTTTTCACAATGTGAAGCCCTACATTTACTTTCTTTGTGTGAAGCTTCCAGTTCTTTCTTTGGCTTTGCTTTAACGTTTAGTGAACAGAGTGGATTTTAAAAGTGTCAGCCGCAATCCAAAACAGTAAGGAGCTTGTGTTGTGACTAAGACGGAGCACATAAAGATCCACCCTCCCTTCACCACCCCTGTAAAGGAGTGACTGAAGTGGTGCCCTGAAAAAATAGTTTGCTTTGTAAAACAAGTACTTCTGCTAAGGACTAATCTGCCTAATTTCCTTTCACTATCCCTACAACTGGACCAAATTTGGTTAGGCAGTTCACAGGTTAGCCCACTTGCACCTCAAATGTTCACGTGCCCACCATCTTGAATTTAGGTGGATGACATCATCACCCAATTTGCCTTTGAGGTGTCCCTATGTGTCCCTGCAACTATACAAAATTTGGTCCACATCAATTCCCACTTACACTTCAAATGTTCACACATCCACCATCTGGAATTGGGGTATGAGACATTATCACAAACTATGCAGTTGAGGTGTCCCTATGTTTCCCTACAGCTACAGCAAATTTGGTTCAAATCAGTTAGGCAGTTCATAAGTTAGCCCAGTTATACCTGAAACATTCATGTGTTTGCCATCATTAAGTGGACTGGATGACACCATCACATACTACACCATTGAGGTGTCCCTAGGGGTCACTCACTATAACTAGAAAATTTGGTCCTAATCGGTTATATGGTCCACAAGTTAACCCACTTCTGCCTCAAGCATCCACACATCCACCATCTTGAATTGGGGCGGGTGACATAATCGCAAACTATGCCACTGAGGTGTCCCTATGTGTCCCTATAGCTGTAGCAAATTTGGTTCAAATCAGTTAGGCGGTTCACAAGTTAACCCACTTGTACCTCAAATGTTTATGCATCCGCCATCTTGAATTGGGGTAGAAGACATCATCACAAACTATGTTTTTGAGGTGTCCCTATATGTCTCTACAACTGTTCCCATTTTGGTTCATATTGGTCCCGGTATTGTGAAGTTGATAGGGGACACACACAGAGAATGCCAAGTGATCTCATAAGCTTACTTTCCTTAAGAAAAGTAGGCTAAAAGATTGGAAACAGAAAACAATAGAAAGTGAATGGAATCCATTCATTTTCATTCATTTTTCTTTTATATTGATTTCACTGGAGACCCATCCTATATACTTAGTGTTTTCCAACCAAATTGAATGAACTTATTGGGGGTTGTACTACTCATACTGCGCAGGACGAGGCCATGGTAAACCCTTCCTTCCTGTATTCTATCAAAGAAAGCCAGGAGTCAAAATAGACTTGATGGCACACTTTACCTTTACTACTCCTTGAGAGTCTTATTCCTGCCAAGTTTCAGAAAGATTGGGTACAGTTAGCCTGTTTTATAACCAGTTTAAACAGCACAAATATATAAGATTTCAGTGACAGAAATTCATCAGATTTTTGAATTTCAGTTTGTATATTCTGTGTCCTATCCAATTTATTTATTATTTATTTGATTGATTGATTGATTGATATACCACCCTTCCTAAAATGGCTCAGGGTGGTTTACATTTAAAACAGAAAAAATTAAAATCAATTAACAACAAATCAAATACCAATTAAAAGCACATTAAAATTACAATTAAAGCTAAACAACATTAAAACTAAATATCATTAAAAGCCAGGCTAAAAAGATGGGTCTTTAAGACTTTCCTGAAGACGTCCAATTAAGACAATCCTCTTATATCCATGGGGAGCACGTTCCACAACCTAAAGGTGACAACAGAGAAGTCCCTATCCCAGA
Source organism: Hemicordylus capensis (assembly GCF_027244095.1). NCBI lineage: Eukaryota > Metazoa > Chordata > Lepidosauria > Squamata > Cordylidae > Hemicordylus > Hemicordylus capensis. The sequence continues at coordinate 154,456,831 of NC_069659.1, read as the reverse complement.
TTGCCACCAGATGAACTGGTGGCACCCAAAGATGGACCACTGCTGATGATCTCAATGAGTGGTGAAGATCTTGTAGAGAAAGGAAGGTATTCTACTACTCCATTTAGACATCATACATGGCCATTTCCATACAGGGCAAAAGTTTTCCATTGTACAGGCAGTTTTAAAATGTGCATATTGATATGAGATTTACAGTGGCTCACATTCCAACACTCTACTTGTGCAGTGAACAAAGTTGTGTCAGCCTAAGAAGATCACAGAGTTGAACTAAATTATGAGGATTTTCAGAATTGCATTATTGCACTATTGTGTAAAAGTTTTCTGCAAAACAGATGAAGTGCGCCACAAGCTGTGCAAGCACAACAGAAGCGCCAGACTTTGCTCAAGCATTGAGTGCAGTAGCCTTGAACAGCACAACGTCCTTACACGAGTGCAGTGTTAGGATTTCAGCCATGGGTTTTTAGTAAAGAACCTACCACCACCACCCCCTGGGCCCAGGCAACTACTTGCCATGGCTGTTCGGAACTGCTCTGTGGCAGAAGAGTGAATGAACAAGGGACTCAGAGAGGCAGAGGAGCAAGTTTAGGGCTAGTCCGCCAGAAGTAACAGTAGACATGTTTGTCTCAAGGCAGAGCAGGAGCAGGAGGTAAGCTTCAGATAGGTTGGATGACGAGTCCTTCAGTTTGAAAGGGTGACATACAGGCACACAGAAAGTGCCCATCCCGTTTTGCACTACTACAGCACAATGGCACGAAGCATCAGATGAGAGGCTAGAAAAGTCCTAAATGCAGCAGGCAAGCAGGAAGGGCTAGTACCTGGGCTCTGCAGGGACTTGGGAGAAAAAAGCCACATCTGCTTAAATTGTCTCTTTTACACAACTGTTATGAATGCTAGAGCTTTCTCTTCCATTTGTAATTGTGACTTGGCCATGGAACATGTGACATCTCTACATAGATCTGGTTTGATATATTGACCCAACCATTTTATTTACTACTAGTCACATTAGGCCCATTGCAATAATGGGCGCTAGAAGGCCGGCTCCCTTTCTCTCTCCTCCACGCCCCCGTCTCCAGCGGGTCCGAGTGCGGCCGCCGCCACCGCCATTGGGGCCGGTTGCCCCGCTGCGGCTGCCGCCGCCATCGGGCCTGGTCACCCCACCGCGGCCACCGCCGCCATCGGGCCTGGTTGCCCTGCTGTGGCCGCCGCCGCCATCGGGCCCGGCCTGGTCACCCTGCCACTGCCGCCGCCATCGGGCCCAGTCGTCCTGCCGCCGCCGCCATCGAGCCCGGTCGCCCTGCCACGGCTGCCGACGGCATTGGGTCCGGTCGCCCCACCACCGCCACCGGGCCTGGTCGCCCCACCGCCGCCACCACCACCATCGGGCCCGGTCACCTTGCCGTGGCCGCCGCCGTCATCGGGCCCTCTCGCCCCGCCACGCATGCGCAGAAGCCACGCATGCGCAGAACACCCGGCCTCTAGAGACATGGACGCAGATACCCAGACACGGATGCAGGTACCCTAGCGTTTTATTATATAGGATAATTTAGATAGGATATACTGGACTGTGATGCATCACAGCTTGATATCCTTGGTTTGTACTTTTGTATGATGCTCAGTTTTAAATGATAATATTAATAGCAGCCACATGGAGTGGGATAGACTAATGGTGTGGTCTTATATGTGAAAGTCATCGCTGGAGATGAAGACAGAGGTGGTCCTGCAAAAATGGCATACAGCTATGGTAAAAACTGGTCAATGCATAATTTGATTATCTCAATTGAAACTGAGAATTGTGGTATGGAAATGGACAACCACAATGATTCGGCACAGCCTTAGCCATAATTCATCACAACAGTGATGATCATAAGGTTTTCTTGCACATACAGGGCTATGATTCAGTGATGGTAGGCCACAGACTAGCACAGGCATTGGTGACTATTTGTCCCAAGAGGTCTCAGTGTTAAGACCTTGTACATTCACAGTTCTATTCTATCAGGGCCTAAGTGCTTCTATGGTAGTTTTGCCCTTGACCTCTAAATTTTAAAAAAGCTTTCTAGCATGCTACATAAACGCACCCTTTTAGGAGTTACAATTTCATCTTAATCTATCTTCACTTAGCATTTTTGTGTGCATAATGATATCCCTGGCATACTGATCATTTTCAGAAGTTGCTTTAAAGTGCCCTTGGTTGCCAAGTTCTTTCGGATGTAGTTTGTAACAGATGATTTGGTTTGATTAGGTACACCTTTCCTCTTGGAAATATCTGCATGTCAGAGAAGACATTCACTGCTATTTAGAGAGGATATCTTCTCTTAAAGGGTATGAAAGTATTCAATTTAAACCCAGGTTGACAAACAACATAGGGGCATGCATTATTGACACTGTTTTGTAAACATTGTTGAGTAGCAATTAAACCCAGATCCTTTGTTAGGCTGGATTTTCAATACACTCCATGAAAAATTCTGGTGAAAAGAGAGGACAACTAGTTAAGATGTAATTCAGTTTCTATATTCAGCAACAGTATCAGGAAACAGAAGTATTGAGAGGGGCACAGAGGAGCAAAGTGCATTTCTGGGTGGGAAAGCAGTGCCCTACATGTCTGAAGCAAAAATGTGGGGCAGGTGGGGGGGGACTACTTTTCTGAATGGGCATTTGCTTAGCCTTGCCACACCACCCAACCTTGTCAATATTCCTTTTCTCTAAAAAATATTCACATAAATCCTGGAAATCCCAGTTACGGTAAAGATGCTTTATGGCCATGATAGCCTGATTTAGGGTAGAAAGTTGAACTAAATTTGATTCATGGGATCATTTAGGAAAGAAAAATCTCTACACTGTATGGAGTGTTGTCCACTGTACAACCGTTGCTATGTGAGCAAAGAGGCGCCTTTTAAAGTGGTGATCCTCTTATAATTAGCAGGGGAAAGGAAACTGGCCCTATCAAACCCCAGAACAGCAGCCCTCAAGTGGCTGTTGCTGGTGTCTATCTTATGTTTCTTTTTAGACTGTGAGCCCTTTGGGAATAGAGAACTATCAATATTTATTATTATTTCTTGTTTACACAGTCAGGCAGGTGTTATTGACTGGTTTGTTTTATCCAGACATCGAGTCCTTCCCAAGGACCTGGGATGCCAGAATTTTATTGTCAATGGTTATAGATATCGTCGCAGAATATAGGCTGTTCCCAGTAAAGCTGCTTTTTGTAATTGGCTGATGGTGATTTCTGTGGCCCCTATGGTGTTGAGGTGCTCTTCAAGGTCTTTTGGAACTGCACCCAGGGCGCCAATTACCACTGGGATTATTTGGGTCTTTTTCTGCCACAGCCTTTCCATTTCAATTTGTAGATCTTTGTATTTGGTGATTTTTTTCTATTTCTTTTTCTTCTATTCTGCTATCCCCTGGTATTGCTATGTCGATTATTTTGACTTGTTTTTCTTTCTTCTTGACTACAGTTATATCTGGTGTATTGTGTGGCAGATGTTTGTCTGTTTGTAGTCGGAAGTCCCATAATATTTTTACATCTTCATTTTCTACCACTTTTTCAATTTTATGGTCCCACCAGTTTTTGGCTACAGGTAGCTTGTACTTTTTGCAGATGTTCCAGTGTATCATCCCTGCTACCTTGTCATGCCTTTGTTTGTAGCCAGTCTGTGAGATCTTTTTACAACAGCTGATTCAATCAATCAATCAATCTCTTTATTTCAGTCAGTGACCAGCATGCAACAGCTGATTAGGTGGTCCACTGTTTCATCTGCTTCTTTACAAAGGCGGCACTTGCTGTTTGTTGTGGATTTTTCGACTTTTGCTCTTATTGCATTTGTTCTTTAGTGCCTGTTCTTGCGCAGCCAGTATTAAACCCTCTGTTTCTTTCTTCAAGTAACCATTCTTAAGCCATTGCCAGGTCTTGGTGATGTCTGATTTTCCACTTATATTGTGCAAATATTGACCATGTAGGGGCTTATTTCTCCATTTTTCTGCTCAGTTCTTGACTTGTTCTTTCTTGTAGGTCTGCTTTGTTTTATTGGTGTTGAATAGTTTCGCGATATTGAGCATTTGAAGTGCATCTTCTTCACTGTCCTTGATATATTCTTCAAGGCCTCCTTTCTCCTCCTCCACTGTTTGATGGACTTGCAGCATTCCTCTTCCACCTGAGCTGCGAGGGAGGTATAGCCTATCGATATCACTGCGGGGGTGCAGAGCATGATTGATGGTCATGATTTTCCTGGTCTTACGATCCAGTGTCTAGCTCTGCCTGGGTCCAGTCTATTATTCCTGCAGTGTATCTGATAACAGGTATAGCCCAGGTGTTTATGGCTTGTATGCTGTTCCCGCCATTGAGTTTGGACTTGAGGATTTTTCAAACTCTCCTGATGTATTCACTTCCAATTTTTCTTTTAACTTCAGTGTGTGCTATCTTATCAGCCTGGAGAATGCCCAAGTATTTGTAATGTTCTTTCTCTTCCAGGTTCTTGATCTTGCTTCCATTGGGCAGTTCTGTTCCTTCTGTTTTTCTTATTTTCCCTCTGTTCATTATTAATGCAGCACACTTGTCTAGTCCAAACTCCATTGCTATATCGCTATTGAATATACAAACAGTGTTTAGCAGTGATTCAATTTCTGACTGGGACTTTCCATACAACTTCAGATCGTCCATGTACAGCAGATGGTTGATTTGACTTGATGTTTTAGATGTTTGGTATCCGAGGCCTGTTTTGTTTAGTATTTGTGAAAGTGGGGTCATGGCGATTACAAACAACAGAGGGGATAGTGAGTCCCCTTGGAAAATGCCTCTTCTAATGCTAACCTGTCCAAGTGTTTCGCCATTGATTGTTAACTGTGCAATCCACATACTCATTGCTTTTTAAAAAAATAAATATCTGAATGTTTTTGCTGACACCAGTTGTTTCTAAACATTTTAGTATCCATGTGTTGTTGTTGTTGTTGTTAATTCAATTTCTATTCCGCCCTTCCAAAAATGTCTCAGGGAGGTTTACACAGAGAAATAACAAATAAATAAGATGGATCACTGTTCCCAAAGGGCTCACAGTCTAAAAAGAAACACAAGATAGATGCCAGCAACAGACACTGGAGGTACTGTGCTGGGGGTGGATAGAGCCAATTACTCTCCCCCTGCTAAATAAAGAGAATCACCACATTAAAAGGTGCCTCTTTGCCAAGTTAGCAGGGGTGAACCAGTGCATCAACCAGTTTTCTTAGGCCTACCCGTCACTAATCCTATCTGTGGCAGCTCTTGCAAGAGTTCGCTTTGCAGCCAGCCTGGCGGGAAGAAAACAATGGTGGTGGTGGTGGTGGTGGGCAGGGGGAGTGGCGACAAGCAGGCAGGTGGGCAGGCAGGAGGGAAATGGCGTGGTTGGGGGAAAATGGTGATGGGGCGGCGGGGGGTGTGTTTGTTTGGAAGCAAACTAGAGGTGCAAATACTCTGCACCCAGCCCAACTAGTACTTATTTGTTTTTCTGTGTAAATCACTTCAGAAACATCTGTAGAGAAGTGGTATTTACATAGTAGTAGTAGTAGTAGTAGTAGTAGTAGTAGTAGCAGCAGCAGCAGCAGCAGCAGTAGCAGTTGTCAATTAAAAAACAACTTGGTTGTTAAGCCTCTGAGTAGGGGTCAGTATTGTGCTCAGGAGCTGCTTACAGATGTCCATTCAGGTAAAACAAATATGTGTGCATGGGGTGTGTGACATCATGGCAGCAAGATCCTCCCTGACCTACATGCACTTGTGTGAAGATCCCAAGTGAGCTGATGCATGTGTAGGCTCACTTCTAAAGTTCAAATGAATGGTCATAAGCTGGGGGCAGAGGTTGCCGTCAAGATGCAGTTTGCCCCACCCACATTCATTCACATATGGGGCTACTGCTTCATTCTAGCAGAAGGAATTTATCACCAGTTCTTTTAGAAACTATTAATTGATTATATGTATATTCTACTCCAACTTGGGTCTCCCAATAGTTTCTCAAATATCTTTGTCATCATTGTTTTACTTCAAATGTACATATTTCTGCAGTATACAGACGTTTCCCCTGAAGCAAAATTCCCTTCAAATGTTACTTTAGATGAAATGAAGTGGCAGCTCTAATAAAGAACATCTGGCTAAAAAGCACGAGGATATAGAGATGATCCATTTGTTCACTTCCAACCTTAAGAGCGACCGGATACAACACAGTAGTCTCTGGCTAATCTTTCAGTCCTAGGAATTAGGTTTCCCTTAGGTTTCTGGGAAAACCTAAGGGAAAGGAACTAACCTCAACAAGAAAATTTCTGTTCCTGAGGCAAGATCAGTATCCCATTTTGGACTATTCTGCGGTCCAAAGTCTTGTTATTCTGGCCTAGAACTCCATCATAGTCTTTTTTCTACCACAAATGAATTCCATAATCTTAACAAAGCTATAAAGGTAAAGGTAAAGTGTGCTGTTGAGTCGATGCTGACTCCTGCTGGCAACAAAGCCCTGTGGTTTTCTTTGGTAGAATACAGGAGTGGTATACCATTGCCTCCTCCCATGCAGTATGAGATGATGCCTTTCAGCATCTTCCTATATTGCTGCTGCCCAATTTAGTACCAGCGGGGATTCAAAATCGCAACATCCTGCTTGTTAGTCAAGCATTTCCTCACTGCGCCACTTAAGGTGACATTAACAGCTATAGATGTGGATAATTCTAGAAATACAACATATGAAGGCTGTTCTCAAGAGCAGCATAACCCAGGCTATGGCAGCCCAAGCAGCCCAATCTGGGTTAGGCTGCTTGTGTGCAGTGCCGGGATCCACACGGAGCACCCACCCGTCTCATGGGGGTATCCCCCAATGCATCACACTCATTGTATGGTGTATAGTGGGAAATCCACTCATGTGGACAAGTAGCTTGCATGTTGAATACAAGCAGACTGATCATGTGGGGGGAACACAGGTTGAACTCTGCCTCCCCACCCCCTCTCCAGTATTGGTCATGAGAATGACCTTATAGTTTGGCCTTATAAATTAGATCATTCATATTGCAGTTCAGGAAATGTCTGATTGGATAAAAATGAATGATTAAACAGTAAAATGTATCTGTGCTCATCAGAAGAAGAATGTTGGAAGCCTACTCTGTAAAGAGTTGGAAGCCGATTCTGTGAAGAGCAGACACAGCTTGAGGAGGTGAGCAAGCCTTTCTATCCAGAATAACATATAGCCTATCCCCACTTCAAACTAACTAACGGGAGGAGGGGAGATATTGAGGGGCTCGTTTATATTTAAGGGATAAGTCAGTGTGTGTGTGTGTGTGTGTGTGTGTGTGTGTGTGTGTGTGTGTGTGTGATTTGCCAGGGCTAGCATTTGCCAGGGCTAGCATTTGCCAGGGCTAGCAAACGCCAGTGTTTTTATTTGTTCCTGCCTGGAGGCATGGTGTCAGCTAGGAATGTGGGAAGCCCCACATTCCTTTGACATTCCTTTGACCCACATCCTGTGTCTCAGTTGGAAGCCTATTCTGTGAAGAACAGATGCAGCAAGTGGAGGTGAGCAAGCTTTTCTAAACAGAACAACATCTAGCCTTTCCCCCCTTCAAAGTAACTAACAGGAGGAGGGGAGATTTTGCGGGGCTGGTTTCTCTTTAAGGGATAAGTCTCTTTAAGGGATAAGAGTCCCCCCCCCCTCTGTTATTTGCCAGGGCTAGCATTTGCCAGGGCTAGCAAACTCCAGTGTTTTCATTTGTCCCTGCCTGAAGGGTTGGAGTCAGCTAGGGCTGTGGAAGGCCCTACAGTCCTTTGACATTCCTTTGACCCACATCCTGTGTCTCAGTTGGAAGCCTACTCTGTGAAGAACAGATGCAGCTTGAAGAGATGAGCAAGCTTTTCTAAACAGAACAACATCTAGCCTGTTTCCCCTTCAAACTAAGTGCTACTGGGGACATGCTATTGCCCTCTGGATCATGCTAACAGTGATTGGGAGTTGCAGCTGCAAGGAGACATGATATTTTTCACACAACTCATAATCAACTTGTGGAATTCTCTGCCACAAGATGTGGTGACACAGCCTGGATGGCTTTAAGAGGGGTTTGGATAACTTCATGGAGGAGAGGTCTATCATCGGCTACTAGTCGGAGGGCTACAGGCCACCTCCAGCCTCAAAGGCAGGATGCCTCTGAGTACCAGTTGCAGGGGAGTAACAGCAGGAGAGAGGGCATGCCCTCAGCTCTTGCCTGTGGGCATCCCAGAGGCATCTGGTGGGTCACTGTGCGAAACAGGATGTTGGACTAGATGGGCCTTGGGCCTGATCCAGCAGGACTCTTCTTATGTTCTTAATGTGGAACATGCAGCTGGAGGTTTAGCATGATTAATGGTGTTCTAAGTGGTAGAAAAATGGAAATTGTGTGACCATTCTGTACCAAAATGTAGAATTCAGGAAATGTCTTTGGCACCACTGTATAACTATTTTATCTGCAGGGGGAAAATTCAGACACGTAAGGCTAGCCGTCTCATTAGGTTTAAATGATTAACATTTGATTTTCTTCCCTTTCATCTTGGCACACTTCCAGTTAGCATTACTATCTACAGAAGAAGCAAAATCCAATATCCTTTTCCAATATTATATCATAGATAGTGACTTCTTAAAGTCAAAGATTTCATAATCAAGAGTTTTGTTCCAAGGGATGAACTATGAAGGGCAAAAAAGTTTTTGCAGATCACAGAGGTTTTTATTCAAAAGGAATAAAGAAGCAAGGACTACATTGGGAAGTTATCTCTACATATGCTTCTGGATTACTGTTAATAAAGTGAGTAGAAGAATACATTCTCCAAACTAATCCTTACATTGCTGTTTTGGTTTGGTTTTTGAGAAGAGAGATGTACAGCTACCTTATAATTTTATAAGGAATATATAAATGTGCAGATATATGTCCTGTTTGTATCAGTTTAAACCCCAGGTCTCCAGTTCTTTCTGATCTGCCTCTGTAACAAAATAGCAATCATCATCATCATCATCATCATCATCATCATCGTAGTAATAGCAGCAGTAGAAGTAGTAGTAGCAGCAGTTTCTTCAGGTGAAATTGTGATAAGAATGTGAAGGTCTTGTTTGGGGAAAAAATTATGATTATTGTTCCACAAACCTCTAAACGTTTTTTTTAAAAATAGCAAAATTTCTCAAATGGGGGTAAATGTTTCCCAACTTCCTTGAAAAAAAAAAAGCTAATTCTTTAGGCTTCTGTTGAAGCTTCTCAGAATTTCACTGTAGGAGAATTTCATTGGCAACTCTAGAGAGACTGCAAAGATGGTCCTCCTGAGATTAAGAAAAAAAATTTTAAGTCTAGCAAAATTTATGAGGGCAGTTTCCCATACAACTTGCCTTACTGGAACTGTTTAGGCTTCTTTTGAAATTTCATAGTAGGAATATTCAAATTCATATTGAATTTCTCTGTAGGTAAAATAAAGAGACCAAAACAGTGCCACAGATTGCCTCTAGTTCAATGACCTCTGATACCCTGTATTTAGGTTAGCCTTAAGCAACATCAAGAAACTGTAGTGTGCAATCCAATCCAGAATGTGCACTGCTATATGTCATGTTAATAGATAGATAGATAGATAGATAGATAGATAGATAGATAGATAGATAGATAGATAGATAGAAACTTGGGAGAAATCTACAGAAATACTAGTTTATGTATATAGCTTCTATTACACCATATATAGATCATAGAGCAAAGATAAAGCATTAAATATGCAAAAGAGATTGATTACACAGAGCATTACATGACAAATTACAAGCAGTTTGATCTCTATTAAAGTCCTTACAGCAGCTGTACTCAGAAGCCATCCCAAAAGCCAGGGTGAAGTGTCTAAGGCATCTTGACCTCTTTCCGAATCTACCCTTCTTTTATCCTAAAATGTCTCATGAGCAAGCAGAACATCAGACCTAAGAAAAATACTAAATGCAAGTTGACTATCCTCTCTTAATAGAAACCAGTTGTCACATAGACATTTTCCATTGTTCTACTGTTATTTTAGCTCAGATATATAATTAACCCCTTTCATACTGATAAAAAATCATTGAGGTTATTCACACAATCAAAAACTGTGTTCTACATTGAAGCTATTCTCACAACTGCGCAGGACTGGGCGAAGGGAGGCCAGCCCAGTTCCATGTGGTTGTGAATTGCAATGGGAGCCACACAGCTCCCAGCAGCAAACCTTCCAAAATACCTCTTCTTAAACAAGGTTAGTGGAGTGAGCAATCCGCTAACCCTGTTCTTCTGACCATGAGACGCTGCGGTGTAGCTCTGTGGCATGGCAGCTCACGAGGAGACCCCCAACCAGAAGGCTCCAACAAGCATCCCAGCCTTGGGCGTCTCCCCAGAATGCCCCGTGCACTTGTGTGGGGCTTCCTGGGACTTCCAGGGGCTGAGAGGCCCCCTATCCCCACCACACCTATCGGCTCTGTAACAGAGCCAGTAATTGTGTGGGTGTCTGATCCGGCCATCCAAGGACAGCTCCCTGATCATCTGTGGGGAGAGTAGGCTAAGCCATGGCCTCGCAGAGGGCATTTGCGCATGCGTGGCGGCCACCAAAATGGTGGCCATTCACTCTTACGGCAGCCTGAAAGGGCCAAAAAGGATTTACTTACCTGGCTGTGGCGGTGATGAAGAAGGCTGGCGGGGGGAGAGGGAACCTGCATGGACAACCCCCCCCCCCGCGCAGCCTCAGCATGCCCCCCGAAGAGGCTACAGGTAATTAATTAACTTAAAAAATATATTTTAAGTTCGCAGACCTGCCGGACCGGACCCAGCGGTCCGGGTCCAGTCCGACGGAACTGGGTGGTGGTGGTTCGGTTTGACCATGAACCCCCAGACCGCCGGACTGCCAGACTGGTCCGCACATCCCTGTTGCCATTTCCCACACAGTATGAGGTGATGCCTTTCAGCATCTTCCTGTATCACTTCTGCCCGATATAGGTGTTTCCCATAGTCTGGGAAACATACCAGCAGGGATTTGAACCATCAGCCTTCTGCTTGTTAGTCAAGCATTTATCCGCTGCGCCATTAGGTGGTTTTTGCTTTCCATTACAGTAAGGTAAATGTCACATGTGACGTGCTGAATTGACACAGCTTCTTGATCTTAAAGTCCTACCCAAAGTTCCAGAGCAGCTACTCCCTTGAGCAGCTTGTGGGCTGCCTCCACCCCCCATACCATCTCTTCAGATCTCTTCCAGCTATGCTGGCAGCTGTGGAGAGTGTGGAGTGCAAGTCTTTCACAATCCGTTTGTCCTCATCAGCTCTAGATTCTTCAGTCTGGGAGGGTGATCTCTCCCCCCGCCCCCCAGCCAAGCTTCTGAAACTGGGCAATGATGTCATTGCCGAGGAGTCTCCGAGCAGTGTTACTGGATAGAACCTATCTTCCCAGGCTGAAGAAGTTGGCCATCTAGAGCAGGAAGGTTATTTTTTCTCTCAGTTCCCACCACTAATTCCTCATTTTGCTTTCTGGAATGTTGTGTGTTCTCCTTCTGCTTTCTCTCCTGCTAAACATTCCAATAAACCTTTGGTTCAAGAGACAGTTTTAGAGCTGAACTCTAATATTCTCTGAGAAGCATTTGTAGATTCCACACAACATCAGAACTACTGAGAAGAGATTTACATCAGAGTCTAATGCCAATTGTCTCCCACTGAATGAGAAAATAGCTCCTGTCATCAAAATGATAAACTTAAGCTTCCCTATTCACCTCTTGTTCTTTTACCCATCACATATAATCATTCTACTTAATTAAGTGCACTGAAGCATAATGTACACTAATAATATTTTTTTAAAATAAATGACGCACATAGTACAATGTACTGGTGGTTTTTAGACAGTGATAAGAAAATCCCCCAAAGCTCCTGAGATAAGAATTATTATTTATCATTCAAAGTTTACATAAAATTAACTGGATGAGTTAATCCTAATCCCAAGCAAGTCAATACCTCTTTCAAAACTATTCTCACTTGAGAGCCTGTTAATTCTGCAATACATTTTTTTTTCCTGCAATGAGAAGGAAATTACTGCACTGGCATGTAGCACTCGACTTGGCTCTAAATTTATGATGCAACCGCCATTGGCTGTTATTTGGTTCACTCCACTTATTTCTGAGGGGATCTGAGAGAGCTTTTCCAGAAAAGCATTTGCCGTGTCCAAGAGACAACTGGGAAAAATAAGTGAGTGCCCTCAAATGATTCTTTCTAGCATCACACAACAAATGACTATGGATTTCAATTCCCAAAACACCAATAATATAGTCACAGCAAAAGATAAGCTATGGAAATTTATTTTTATTTATTTATTAAAACATTTTTATACCACCCAAAACTTACATCTCTGGGCGGTTTACAACAGAATAAAAACAAAGTAAAACATTCGTTAAGACAAAAATGGGGGGGAGGGACACACACAACAATTTAAATTTTTTAAAATAATATTTTAAAACAGCATTAAAACAACATTAATTAAAAGCCTGGGTGAAGAAATGTGCTTTTAAAGACTTTTAAGATCTTCAATACAGGAGTTATATGGTCTCTCCGAGATGACCCAGAGACCAGCCTGGCTGCCGCATTCTGGACCAGCTGTAGTTTCTGGACTACTTACAAGGGCAGCCCCACATAGAACGCATTACAGTAATCCAGTCTGGAGGTTACCAGAAGATGTACCACTCTTTTGAGGTCATTCATCTCAAGAAACGGACGCAGCTGGCGTATCAGCCGAAGCTGATAGAAGGCACTTCTGGCCACCGCCTCAATCTAGGACACCAGGGAGAGGCTCAGATCCAGAAGCAACCCTAGTCTGCGTACCTGTTCCTTCTGGGGAAATGTGACCTCATCCAGAACAGGCAGATCAAAATCATCTCTCGAGTTCCAACCTCGCACAATGAGTACCTCTGTCTTAGCCAGAGTCAGTCTCAGCTTGTTATTCCTCATCCAGCCCATCACCGACTCCAGGCAGGCATTTAGGGAGGTTATGCCCTCTCTCGATGATGCTGACATGAAGAAATAGATGTGGGTGTCATCAGCATACTGGTAGCACCCTGCACCAAATCTCCTGATGATCTCTCCCAGTGGTTTCATGTAGATATTAAACAACATTGGAGACAATATGGAGCCCTGGGGAACACCATACAAAAGTTCAGATTTTGAAGAACAGCAGTCTCCAAGCGACACCATCTGGAACCTGCCCAAGAGGTAGGAGCGGAACCACTCCCTCTCAGATGCTCCAGAAGGATACTATGGTCAATAGTATCGAAAGCTGCCGAGAGGTCCAGAAGGACCAACAGAGTCACACTTCCTCTGTCAATTGCCAATTGGAGATCATCCATCAGGCCGACCAAGTCAGTCTCCACCCCATAGGCAGCCCGAAAGCCAGTTTGAAATGGTTCAAGATCATCAGTTTCATCCAAGACTGTCTGGAGCTGTGAGGCCACCACCCTCTCAATGCACTGGTATGAAAATGTCTCCTTTGCAAAAGGCTCTTTCATAATTCTAGGGTGCATCCACAGCCTCAGTCTACGGCTTACATACAGCGCAGCAAGCCATACGCCCAAGAAAAACGTGGACTTGCTGTTCTATGCCACTCCTCACTCCATTGCCACTCCTAACACAGACAGGGAGCTTCTGTATCAATGACATTATGTGTCAAAGCAGCTATATTTGACTCAGCATTCCCAATGAGAGTTGGGCACAGCTGCTCTGATGCATAGCTTCATTGGAACAGAGCCTCTCCCACCTGCACTAGGAGCGGTGATGGAGTGGTACACTAAGTGACATGAAGCCAGTGAGCTCTCATCCCTCTTGGGTGCACAGATCACTGCACTGTATGTAAGCCACTGAATGCAGTTATGATCAGATGGTCAGAACATAATGGTTGTCCATCACATCTGGAATGGTTGAATTACACAACAATTTGCACAATTACGTCCCCACCTGTGTACCATTCAGGACACTTTTCTGCTACAACAGATGTTACAGCTTTTACTTCCAGAGTGAAAAATCATGATTGTCAATGACACACCTAGCTGCAAGAATCAACATACTTGCAATCGAAATAATTGTATTCCGATTGACATCAGTGACACTATTCTAGAGCAGTGGCAATAGCTTCTCAAATGACAGAATTGCTTTGAAGGTGCTCAGATGCTGTTCTTAAAACATTTAAGTCATTGCTACACCTTTCAGGCCAGCACCATGTGACCATTCCTTCAAGAAAAGGGCAGCACACCTCTGATGCTCCTTTATTCTACCTTCAGAATAGTAGACATTCAACAACTCAAATGCTGTATGGCTCTTAACACCCATGTACATTTTAAGAAGATATGTCAATGATGGTGCATTATTAAAAGCACTATTCCCATGGATATAATATTCAGTCAGCCGGTGAAATATTATTCATTTAATTAGCCTCTTTCAATTTCTAATTTATAAAAACAAAGATGATAGCTGGAGTAGGAATCATGTCCTGGACATTTTAAGCAATTATTGGCCACATTCGCACATAATGTGGAAAAAGAGTTGCATGGGGCAGAGGTTTCCCTACCGTTATGTCCAAATGAATGCAAGTCATGGTTAAATCTTGACTTTTTATCCAGGCCTTTACATGATTATTTTATTGCTGCTTTTGTGTGTTTTTATCCATGTATATTTTTTGTATTTGTATATTATATATCTTAATATCAGATTGTTTTTATATTTTTAGCTAAATGCTTTTAATTTATTTTTATTATGTGTTTTAACTTTTGTAAACCGCCTTGTGATTGTTTTAATGAAAGGCGGTATATGAATCTAACAATAAATAAATAAAATAAATAAAGTCCATTCCTGCTCCTCCATCAACCCAAGGTTTTGCTTGGCAGACTCCAATATGAAGCCTTCATTTGTAGTAAGTCTCATTGCTCGCAGCCAGGGTTACTTCCACCGAGCATTACATGTGAATCGGGTGGAGCCACCACCCAGGCTGCCACCCTCAGGGACCACGCTTCATGGCCCCAGACATGCCCCCCGCCTGACATCAGATGAGGGGATGTTATTTTGCTCCCAAATGGGGCCACATGGAAATTGGTCTGCTACACAAGAAAATTACACTACAGACTAATGTGCAATTCTGAATTTTCCTTAAAAAAAAAAAGTCTTGCCAAATCCTCTCTCCTAACACTTACAGCTGTTTACTGCAACTGCTGTTACTAGTCTGTAAAATCTGGTTCCTCTGGGGTCCTATTGCCAGTCATAGAGGTCATTCACATAATCAAAAAGTGTGTTCTATCTGGGTTTGGGAGCTGTGTGTGCTCTCAATTTTTGCTTGTTTTGAAGCAAGGTAGGAAGAAAACCTGGGTAGAAGTGATTGTGTGGAAGCTTTTACTCCTACCTTGCTTCTACACAATCACTTCTATCCAGGTTTTCCTCTTGCTTTGCTTCCATACAACTGAAAATTGGGAGTACACACAGCTGCCAAACCTGGGTAGAACACACTTTTTGATTGTGTGAATGACCTCATATTCTTCATATTCTTCCTTACTTTCCTCTAGCTCCACAGAGACATGATCCAATGTTATAGTCATCAGATGATTTACGTAGATGTGTGAACGAAACCCATAAATTGCTGGATTGCCACCATAACCTTTTTACAAAAGGTGAGGAAACTTGAAGAGGCTTTTTAAAACTTTATCTTCAAGAACTAAATGTAAGAACCTGAGCAAGAGAGGTAGGAATTAGGGATGGGCAAACTGATTTGGGTACAAATCGATTTGTACCTGAATCTAGATGATTCAAGTGATTCGGAGACAAAACAAATTACCCCTGTGGTCCATTGGCTAGATTTGGGTACAAATTGAATTGTGCTTGATTTGATTCAAATTGATTTGAGATTCCTATCCCTCCTATTAATTACTCCAGATGCCCAGATTTCATTTTTTTTAAAAAGCTAAGCTCTAGCCCTTGTAGAAGTGGAGTTATGGAGCAAATGTGTGGTCACTATTTTTCAAGTGTTTGGATTCTTTGGTGCTTAATAACTTTCCTTCAATGAATCTCCATGAGGATTCATTACACACCTTCATTTATTCTATTCATTTTGACTGCTTTTTTTGACAGTGCTAACTGTCAATTGCCATGTGCCAACTACACCCCCCCACCGGCAAGGCAGTGGGGTACTACTCAGTTTATGTTCTAGGATTCCCCCCCCCGCAAGTGTTTAGGCTCTTTGGTGTCTAATAACCTTTCCTCATAATGAATCTATATGAGGATTCATTGCACACCAAAGAGTCTAAACACCTCAAAAATTCCTAACATAAAAACTGAGTACCCAGTGGCTTTTGGGTTGGGGGGTATTTGGAACATGGGGTGCCACTAATTTCCCACCCCCACCTGCAAAGAAATGAAGGCGTGCAATGAAGGCACCAAAGAATCTAAACACTTCAAAAATACCTAAAAAAACAAATTGAGTACCCCCATGGGGGCAGGCGGAGTTGTAATTGACACTTGACAGTTGGCACTGTCCAATGATAGTCAAAATGAACAGAAGAAATGAAGGCGTATAATGAATCCTCATAGGGATTCATTATGAGGAAAAGTTATTAGATACCAAAGAATCTAAACATTCCAATCCCTAAGAATTAAAATGAGTATCCCACTGCCTTGCATGGTGGGGGGCGGGGGCGTGTAGTTGGCACATGGCAGTTGACAGTTGGCACTGTCCAGTGACAGTCAAAATGAACAGAAGAAATGAAGGTGTGCAATGAATCCTCATAGGGATTCATTATGAGGAAAAGTTATTATATACCAAATAATCTAAACACTTTTAAAATAATGACTGCACACTTTGCTCCATAACTCCAATTCTACAAGGGCTAGAGCTTAGCTTTTCTTTTTTAAAATGAAAGCTGGTGATCTGCGTTAGGTTTAGGATATGGCAACTTCAAATCCCCATTGTTTCCTATGGCGGAAATGTTCAAAATCAGTAAAAACTAAAAGAAAAAATCAACCAAGTGTCACACTGCCTTGAATTTTGGGTGGTAGGTGGAACCCATGAGGACCTACCCACCACCAAAATTTAGTACCCCTAGGACCTTGCTAAGTGTTCCAAATTGAGCCAAATCTGAATCAAATTGAAGCAAATACAAATCAAATCTGGGGTGATTTGCGGGGGTAGATATGGACACAAAACAAATCAGGGGTGATTTGTTTTCGGCAGAAATCAAATAAAAAATCAATTTGTGCACATCCCTAGTAGGTATAGAAGTGTGCATACTTGGTTGGGAAAGACTAACCATGAAAAGGAAAAGGAAATGTATCTACTCACATATTCTGAAGGAGCAAAGCCAAGATGTAGTCCTCATGAAGTAATGTAAAGAAAATAAACTCTCATCTTGCCATACTGTATTGATTCAAATTAAAGCTTTTACATTCAGTATTATAGTTAGTGTCTAGTTGCCATAGTGATGGATTCTCTGAAGTAGCTGGTACATATCATCATAACTAAATGAGCTGGCATTTACATTTGGCTGTACTTGTTTCTATTTCCAAACAGGTGTTCATGTTTGGGGGGAAATACGTTTTAGTATACGATGAAATCCTTGGTTGCAGAGAGACTCTAAACCTAGCCCTCAGACTTAACTGTAGTTGGTGGTGCTGATTGTTTTCAAGTGGTTAAGAAGAGACACTATGATTCTGCATATTATGTTACAACCTTTTCAGATAACTAATACCTGAGCAAAGACAATACTTTCTGATGTACTATGCTTCTAAATTTACAGTATTTATCAGATTTATTTCCCTTCCATCTTCTGCATTTTTCAAGGAGCTCAGCCTGGAATATATGGGAGTTATATGGGAATAAAAGTGATGACACCTGCCCATATAGGCCTGAAGGAGCACATTTTAAACAAAATGGGACATATTCCCATGGAAGAGCACATGCTTTGCATGTATAGAATCCTAGGTTTAATCCAAGCCTGCGCAACATACGGCCCGCGGGCCGCATGTGGCCCATGAGGCCTTTTTTCTTGGCCTGTGGGGCCATTTTGCTTGTCCCCCACCTGCCCGCCCGCCCGCCCACCTCCCTCCTGACGCAAACCTCCATAATAATTTCTCAGATGTGCCATTCTAAATGTATGGAGGAAATCTTGCGAGAAGGGCCGGAAATCTCACGAGGAGGGCCACAAGAAGGGCTGGAAATCTCGTGAGAGGCAAGACTTCCATAGCTGCTTCCGGGGGTAAACGGGGAAGAAAACGGCGGCACGCGGCTGTGACCTGCACTGGAGGCCACACAGGGAAGGAAGAAGCCACGGAGGAAACCTTGTGGAGCCGTCTGCCGGCAAGCCAGACAGGCTCTTGGTGCCAGCAGCCCAGAAAGGCAACAAAGAAAGGGCCATGCCGGCAAGAGGAGGTGGTGGGACAGACAAGTGGGTGGGTGAAGAAACAGCGGCGGGGAGAGAAAGCGGCAGTGAGCGAGGTGCGAGTGTGCGAAGAGGAGGCCAAGGAAAAGTTAATTTTTCTTTGAATTTATGTTGCTGTGCGGCCGAGGGATGGCTGTGGGGTGGTGGCTGAGCCAGGGGTGGTCCTTCTTCCCTCTCCCCCAGGCAGTGGCGGCTCCCATAGCGACCTGTAGTGATGGTCATTCCTACTGCTCAAGGAACCCTTGCTTGTGCATCTCTCTCTCTCTCTCTCTCTCTCAAGCCAAGCCTCCTGCCCCTTCCTTTCCATCATTCTTTTCCCTTCTCCCTTCTTTTCCAAAATTATGAGAAGAGCTTCTCAGATTTTTTTTCTCCTTAAAAGTGTTCCATGTTACGTGTGATGATTTGGCAGAGGTGGATAGGAAGAACAATGCATTTCATTATGTATTTTGTACAGATTGTATAATATTTATTTTATTGAAATGAATTTTAATTCAACTTATTTCATATTAATTTATATTAATCTTGGCCTGCCAGAACGTCAAAAGTTAAATTTTGAGTAAATTCATTTTTAATTAATTTCACTTTAATTTGATCTAATTTGATTGATTGATTGATATTAAGTGTTACTCTAATAATTAGCACCCTAGGAATTGACCTCGACCCCCATGAACCAAGTCACGGTTGGTTTCGGCCCACCAGGTCATTTAAGTTGTACAGGTCTGGTTTAATCCCTAGCTTCTGAAGTTAAAGGGTCAGATGATGATAAGGACCTCTGCCTACCTTAGAAAGCCATTGGGCTAGATGAACCAATAGCCTGACTCAGGACAAGACAGCTTCCTATATTTACATATAACCGCTAGGTAAATCACGTCTTCAGTTCCTTTACTTTTCAAGATTCACACGACTTGGAACCTTGAATAAGAGTCCTATGTGACTTCAAGTCTTGCTTGAGCTAGCTAGTTCAAATACATTCTCTTTCTTTCTTTCTTTCTTTCTTTCTTTCTTTCTTTCTTTCTTTCTTAACATTGACTACCAACATTATAGTTTTATTAGAGCTTCCAAACAAGATCCAAGAGACCACTGATATCAGTACTGACCACTGATATCATGAAATGTACATCTTTCCTGGAATTCTGAAAACATTTTGGCAACCCTTCTTAAAAGTGCTGCTCAGTAATATATTAAATATATATATAAATTTTCATTTAAAGAAAAATAATTCTGTAGCATTACATCCCGATTATATCATACCCTTTAATTACCTGTTCCTCAGAAGTGTATTTGACACATTAAACTCTGAAGAACTTTAAAATATTTTAGCTAAATATTATGTTCCATGAAGCTGTTCGTGAATCCATTACAGCAACATGTTGATGTACTTTGCATATTCTTTGACTAATCTTTAAAAATGCAAATATTGCGAATGAATATGTATTTTATTTTTAAATATATATGCAATTTATGATTTGATGTGCTGCATACAATTTTAATGCTCCTTCTGTCTTCATGTTTCAAATACTGAAGTGAGTGTATGTGTGTTTGTGTGTGTGTTGTCTTCCACAACATGCATAGTAAGCGTAAAACTAAATATAATGATCTATAGCAAAAAGAAAAATACTATTTAAGATATGCTTTTTAAACTCTTACACCACTGTATTATCTGTTCCTATTGGTACTAGCCCTGTAGTGTATTAGCAGACATTATCCTAGGATCCAGACTAAGTTTGTTATGACTAAGCACCATTAAAATAAATGAGACACATTGATCAGGACTAACTTGACTTAGTGTCGTGGGAGTCATGACTAATTTAATATGGATCCTGCCCCATTTTTTTCTTCCATTGCCAGGTATTATTATATGTATGCAATATATTAATAGTTAAGCTGTACTAACCCTCTGAACAGAAGGAGAAATAAAACAAGAAGTTTGCTATCCAGCAGATGCTAGTTTTGTTCAGCTTGGGGTTCTACTAGCATTTTCAAAAAAATTAAAACATGTAGAAAAGGAACATGTTTGTGTCTTTAAAGCCCAGTCTATACATGGAGAGACATGTGAGCACCCTCTCTCTGTCCGTTCAGTTGTGTCCGACTCTCAGTCACTCTATGGATCACTGCTGTCCTATCTCGGACAGCTTCCTCTAAGTCCGCCATGGTCATTCCAGTGTCATTTTTTAGAATATCCAGCCACTGAGTACAAGGCCGTCCCCGTCTCCTACTCCCGCTGATCATTCCCAGCATAATTGTCTTTTCGAGTGTGTCAGCTCGCATAACATGACCAAAATATGTCAGTCCATGTGAGCACCATCAGCCCATATATTCCCTCCTGACTCCCTCATAAAGTGTAGTGGGGAGGAACACATGGGTGATTCACACAATCACATGGGTGGGCAGGAGGGCAGAAGGCAGGGTTAAGCCTACCTTCCCCACAGATGATCCGGACTGGCTCCAGCCATGCTGCACTGCCACATACATGATCACCATGGCAGTGACCAGTGTGGCATTCCAGATGCCAGGGGATCCCACAATGCACTGCATGACAAGTGTGGTGCTTTGGGGAATTCCCCTGGGAAGACTGGCACTCTAGGCACTCATCTCTGTGTCAGCGTGGATTGCAAGCAGCCCACACTGACACCCAATCCCAGAGCTTGGGTTAATGGTGTGCTTGCTCTGTTAATCCAGGCGAAAAGATGGGCTTCGGCACTAGGTTTGGTGCAGGATCTGTGTGGCTCCTTGGCTTCCTAAGCCTGGGCTTGGCTGCTCATGAGAATAGCCTCATGTAATATTGTTACATTTCCACCACCCCTCCAAGCAGTGGAATAGAGAAATGCTAACATGATGAGGTATAATCATGTCTGTTTTGAACTGCACATTACTGGAGAGACAGAGAAAGAAGTTGGGTCAGTGGTACCCATGCATCTCTCCATAACATGTATTTTTAGGTGAAATATCCCAATACTGTAGACAAAACAAGTATTGCTGCTCCTGCCCATTCACTTTCCAGTGCTGTCACCCATTGCCCTCTCCTTGTGTCTTCAAGTGATAAAACATGATATGTGAACCAGCCTTTAACCAACTTGAATTGGTATTCCATTCTTTAACATTTCACTCCTACAATAGAGCCCCCTTCAGGTATGATGTAACTATGTATGCTGTATATAGTTTCAAAACGAAGAGGAGCATACTGGCAAGCCCCCACCCCATGCAAATATTTTCTGTAGCCTGCCCCGCCACACACACACAAACACACACACACACACACACACACTTCACAAATACAGCATTTGTTTGAAGAGACAAATGCTGTATTCAGGATGAGATTCTCCCCATGGCTGAGAATGCTGAGAAGCCCAGCATTCCCAATCAAAAGGAGAATCTCTCTCTGAGAACAGTGTTCTCTTCCCCAGACAAACACTGTCCTCATGGACAGCATAGGGCAAGGGCTATTGAGCAAGCTGGTTGGGTGGCAGGGGACTCATCGATGTTGTACCTGGGTATAGCATCCAGGCTTCATAAATATCTGGATAGGTCTATAGTATTTATTGGAACAAGCAGTTCCTCTCAATGGAAGATTTTCAAAGTCTCTTAGTTTTTGTTTTCACTGATTAAAATATTGGACTCCTGCCCCTGAACATTATGTAGAATAATCAGCAGATGTTAATATGCACTGACCTCTGCAGAGTCCCCAAGTCAAATATCTTAGTTATGAACTTATTTGTTTGCAAATGCAAGCAAATTAGATCAAAATATGATGCATAGTGCTTCACCAGTCAATCCAATCATCACCCTTATTCAGATAAGAGCTATCCATGCACAGAAACAGGCTGGACCCAGAATAGTCACTGTGCATGGAGTTCCCCTATGGATCCAGCAATTAGGTCTGCTCAAGAATAGCCTCAGTTGGAAAACCAAGGACAGAACCAATCAAATTTTGGGATGAGCAGCAGAGGACTTGCATCTAATCCCCCTGCACCCCACCAAACAGCTGATCAGCGTAATTGCCAGCATTCTGACAGGGCTCTGAGTGTGCACAGTTGGAATGATTGCCAGTTTGCTTAACCTAATAATTCCTCAAACAAGCAACATATGTCTTCTTTATGATAATGAAAACTAAGCTTTGTAAAATGTAAACAAATATGCTCAATATGGAATATGTGCACACAGTTTTGTCTTCAGGGTGTTTTAATAATTAAAGTTGAAATTCTATCTGGGTAATGAAATGCTAGAATAATTCATATATATACAATATATATGGGTAGGCTGGCATACTTGCACCATCCTTTGCCTAGCACCGGAATCTAAGAGTAGAACTGGATGTGACACTGGTCAAAGGTTTACCGGTCTCATTCCAATGCCTTTCTTGTTATGTTTAGCAATGGAAAGACATAACATATCCTCATGTTGCACAACATGATGATGTCATTTCACACATGGATCATGCTCAAAGTTACAAGGGAAGAAGGGATAATACGATGTGATGCTCAGGAACTCTGTGATTCACATCACACCGAGTCCCTAAATTCTTCCCTTGCTTGCAGGCTTTAGGTTTGTTTGTTTGTTTGTTTGTTTGCTTGTTTATTTATTTATTTATTTAACATATTTTTATACTGCCCCAAACTTATGTCTCTGAGTGGTTTACAACAAAATAAAAACAGAAAGTAAAACATTAGTTAAGACAAAAACAAAAAGTTTAAGACAAAAACAAAAAGTTTAAAACTTTACAACAATTTTAAAAATTTTAAAGCAATATTTTAAAACAGCATTAAAACCATTAAAACAATATTAATTAAAAGCCTGGGTGAACAGATGCATCTTTAAAGACTTTTAAAAAGCTCTCAGAGATGGGGAGGCTGGCTCTTATTTCACTAGGGAGCACATTCCAAAGCCTTGGGGCAGCAGCGGAGTGGCCACCAGAGGAGCCAATGGCAAATGCAGATGGACCTCTCCTGATGATCTCAGTGGGCGGTGGGGTTTATGACGAAGAAGATGTTCTCTTAAATACCCAGGGCCCAAGCTGTTTAGAGCTTTATATGTTATGACCAACAGCTTGTATTTTGCCCGGAAATATATTGGCAGCCAGTGTAGATCCTTCAATACAGGAGCTATATGATCTCTCCGAGATAACCCAGAGGCCAACCGGGCTGCCGCATTCTGGACCAGCTGTAGTTTCCAGACTACATACAAGGACAGCCCCACATAGAGCGCATTGCAGTAATCCAGTCTGGAGGTTACCAGCAGATGTACCACTGTTTTGATTATTAACACATTAATAATTTCGAATTTGCTGAAAATATTTAAAATATAATGTTTCTGTTTCTTTTTACTGCTTTTCTATGAAATAATACACAAAGAAGATTTAAAAACTCTATCCAAATTACAAGAAAGGATATATGAAGCTGTCTTCTACTGAATCAGATCATTGGTCCATCTAGCTCAATACTGTCGATCCTGGCTGGCAGCAGCTTTCCAAGATTTCAGACTATCTCAGTACTACATGGATATGGGAAGGACTGAACCTCGGATCGTCTGTATACAAAGCTTATGATCTGCCACTGAGCTACAGTCATTTAAGTCAACCACCCCCACTCAAACACCAGTGGGCATGTTGGATTCACCCGCCCAACATAATTACTCATCTTCTTGGAATACAAGAACAATTGAATACATATGCTCAAGTTGTTGAAGCAAATTCAAACGAAACTCAGGTAAACAGGCCAAGAGGGATGATAGACTAACCTGTGCATCTTAACTTGAGGTGCTGATTGTTGTTTTAATTGTTGCTCACATTGTTGATGATATGATAAGGGCCTTTTGAATTGTTAGGAGAGGTGTGTCCTTGACTTTGAGGTTGTTCCAAGGAGGAAAGACCGGAATTCCCTTAATTAATTATCAATTAATTTACTACATTTATATTTCACTCTTCCTCCAAGTAGCCCAGAGCAGAGTACATGTTTACATTTATCCTCACAACAAACCTGTGAGATAGGTCAGATTGAGAGATAGGACAAGCCCAGAGTCACCCAATGAATGTCATGGCTGAATGGAGATTTGGTCTCCCCGGTCCTCGTCCACCACTTTAACCACTATACCACATTGGCTGGACAGGCTGAACATTCATTTCCAGTGCTGGCAATGCCTCCTGCATCAGTGTGCTGATGCAAGCAAAAGGAGTGTGGCCAGCACAGGGTAGTGTGCCCGGTGCTGCATGAATGGGGTGGTGATGGGGGAGGCAGGACTGAAGCGGCTGTAGTGAGGGGGCACAGTGCCCATATTCCTATCCTATCCTATCCCACAGCTTCCACTGGCTTTCCTATACCCCTGTTGCTGATGGTTCATGTTGACATACTCCTGTGTAAACAGGCATAAGTACAGGCTGTATCTTTCTGAAGCCTTGAATAGACAGAAAAAATAGTTTTCTAGCACCAACTGAGCTTTTTGTCTTTCTTATTTCCTACCTCTTTCTGAAGACCATCCCCAGAAAGTGCAGCGAGTCAGTATGAATTCTATCAGGGTGCAAAACTCACTACCTGGTAATCAGGGCAGACAATTCCTCATTGCAAGGATTAGATGAGCTCAACTCTTGGAACTGAATTGTTTCTGAGTTACAAGGAAAAACCTGGTTGCAAAAATTAACTACAAAGATGCCATTTGCCCTTCACTGAATACGTTATGTGGATTTTGCCTATTCATTCACTGAAACTATTCAATATAAAATTAAATACTGTGAAGTTAATAATTAAATTGAAGCAGAAAACTAGATTCACCCTACGGTGACATTGTTTAAATTACATCTTGAGATCAGTAGCATCAGTCATCCTTATAGGGGTTTATGGCAAATGAAACAAATGCGACATTAGCTACTTAGTATTTTGTGGCAGTGCATTTACAATGGATGACTCCAATCCTCTTTCAATATCCAGGCTTCCTGAACCATTTCAAATAAGCAAACTTTGAAGAGCTTTTGGAAGGATACAAAATGTTTTGATACATAATTAAACACCTGAATACTGTCTTGAAAGAATTTAGACAAATCTCTCCTCAAGTATTAGTCCTCTTAAATATGACTCCCTCTGTACACAGTTTATATTTACAGATATTAAATTGTTAGCAGGGATGTGTATAGCCCCTTGAGAATTTTTTTTTAACCTGACTGAAATGTGGTTTATTTTTTTCAGAATTGTATGGATGTTGATCCTGACTAGTAACTTTCTGGTTATTTTCCAAACTTTGCTTTAGAAATAATTTGGTGGCAACTTCAGGTCTTTATCGACTTGGCCCATTGAGTGGAGAGTTTCTTTACTGGGGCTGGACAGACAATAAGGCATCCAGTGCTGGCGAGAGGCAGATGGCATCGGCACAAAGATTGACTAACAACTAAATTAATGTGTGATTAACAACTAAATTAATGTGTTTTGTAGGTCCCAGGTAGCCATATGTGTCTCCCCTGCATTTTAATTGTCTGAAAGAACCCTCAAAACATTTACTAATCTCTAATTTCAAAACTAGTCTCAAATTTTCACTTCAGAAGTAATTAGGTGGCTATCCTAACCTGCTGGCCTATCACACGTTTCATTAAACTTGTGTAATCTTTGCTTGTTTTTAAATAAGCCAGTTTATCCCTCCACACACCCCAAATCTGGATGGTTTATTCCCAAATTGAGTTAAATAAATCCTAAAGATGCAGTAGGGACTCTATTCCCTGCCACACTCAAGGAGACTACAAACCATTCTCCTTCCCTTAGCCCCACCTCTGAGTCTCCAGCTCCTCATCTTTGTGTGAGTAATAACCATCCTTTGTATCTTTTGTTCATCTGCTTACATTGCTGTTGCAGTTCTGATGGTGGTGATAGTGGAAGGTTGGGAGGTCTGTCTCTCTCTCTCTCTCTCTCTCTCCTCACTGCCTAATGCTGCTATGACAGTGAGCCGGGTGCCAGGAATATTGTTATTTTTCTCAACGTTTCGGTTGAAGAAAAAAATCTACCTTTCTCCATAGCTGCAGCAGCAGCAGCAAAGTAAGTGAGCAGCTAGATAGGAGGGATGGAGTTAGAAGCAACTTGGTGCGTGGGCAGGCAGGGGGAAGAGGATTTGGAAGAATGGAGATGGAGATTGGAGGCAAGCAGATGGGTGGGATCAGAGGCGTATCTAGGGAAAATAGCACCTAGGGCAAGCACTGAAATTGCGCCCCCTTGCCAGACATCTGACAGCCATCTTTCCGATAACTTTACCATAATATCAGCTCAAAAATACAAATCAAGCTTGCTAATCTTTTAATATTTCAAAAACTATTTGGCAGTGGACATAGCCAGACCAAAAAATGCTGGAAAACTACCAATTTCAGCCTGCTGGGGCTCATGAAATACACAAATACTATGTGGAGGTGTACTTGGAAAACTAAACAAAAGTGCCTGTCTAATTCTCTACTATGCATTGTAGCATCACTATTATATAAGTTTTAAAAATAAATGGAGAATTTGCCTTTCCCAGATACTCTGAAAATAATTAAAGGATATGCAGAGTAAACTGTGTCACTGCTTGGAATATATTCTAGTATTTTGGAAAGACAGTTAAAATGAGAGAAAGAGAGCAAGAAACTCCCAGTGGGCCTCAATATTAAGGATTTCACACTGATTCAAAGACAAACTCACCATTAATAGCCATATTATTAAGACATCACATTTAACTCACTTATCACAAGAAGCAAAGTAAGAGCAAATGAATACAATCCCAGCTCATAAGCTTCAGCTCAGTATTCACAAGCCCTCTGTACATAGTGCCAAACTGAATGTGTACAGTGACTTATATTAAATTAAAAAAAACTACCTGTAACCCCTTTTGGGGGCTTCCTATAGGGCATGGTGGGGGGCTGCAAAGGACCCCCATCACCCCGCCAGCCTCTTAATTCACTGCTGCAGCCTGACCCGGGCTGATTTTTGGGCCTGTTTGGGACTACAAAGATCGGCTGGTTGGCCATTTTGGAGGCCGCCATGCATGCTCAAATGGCCTCTGCAAAGCCTAACAAGGCCTAGGGCCACACAGGGACCATTGGAGCATGTTCGGTGGCCATCTTTAAAAATAATGTTGTTTTTTTAAAAAATGGCCACCAAAAATAAAATGGCCACTACACATGCTCAAATGGCCTCTGTGAGGCCTGGCATGGCCCATGGCCTCACAGAGGCCATTTGAGCATGCACAGTGCCCATTTTGTTTTTGGCAGCCATTTTTTTTAAAAAAAATTGCGCCCCCCTTCAAGTGGCGCCCGGGGCACATGTCCTACCTGCCCCACCCTAGATACACCCCTGGGTGGGATGGAAGGAGAGAGGACTTGAGTTCTTCTCTTACTCCAGCTCTGAGCTAGAGAAAAACTTTTAAAATTCATTTTGTACCCTAGCCAAGTATTACTATGTCGCAGTTTATAGTCAGTCTGTAGATGTAGAAATTTGGTGGTATCTCTACTGTATGGAAGCGTCAAACTACATGTGATTCCATCCTGTGGTGAGGTAAGGACTGAGTCACTCATGGCTTCCCCCAAGGCCACTTGCTTAAACAGGACAGAGCAAGCGCAGTCAGTAAACAGTGTGTTTCTACTTCACGTAATGCTAATTTACAGGAATCTATTTAACTGCAATAGATAAACTTGACTCTATAACATCTGCTTTCTAATTATAATTCTTCAGAGATTTTCCATTGGTCATACTTAGAACTATTGGTAAGTCTTTATTCTTATTAGAGCCATTTAGCCACAACAATTATCTCATTTATTTCTGAGCATTTAATTAGATTTATAAAGCAAGCATTTTTGGTTAGGAAAAAAAGTCCAATCAAAAACCTTATTGATTGGGGTCAGCAAGAATTATAAAAATCTAAACCTATGTATATGAAAGGAAATGTATTAAATGACTTCCTAATACTGTAATTTAAGAAGTGGATCAGTGAGACAAGAATAGTTTAAGAAGTAGATTGGTGAGGCAAGACAGGAAGTGCTATATGCTGCATTTACACAGGAAACTGGAGTTAAACGGGAAACTGGAGTTAAATAGGAAATGCAACACAACAACACAAGGGTTCAAATTGGAGTTTGGGGAGGGAAACCTTGGGCCACTTTTTGAATGGGACAGAGGTTCCATGCATTCAGACATACAAGAAATCCAATCTCTGCCCCATTCAAAAAGTGACCCAAGGTTTCCCTCCCCAAACTCCAGTTTGAACATTTGTGTTGCTGTGAGTTTTGCTGCCACTACCTGAGGTTTGTGTTTGGCAGTGTTATGTTCAAACACTGAACTGGAGGCAGCCTTCTAAACTAGGAGGAAGCCCCTGGTTTCCCCATTTGTGAAGCCAGTTCCCCCTCTTCTCTGCAAGCAAATAGAGCTTCATGGATTGCCTTTTTCCAGGGTCATTGTTGCATAGCAGCCAGCTGTAATCTTGCTTTACTAATCTGTTCATTCTTTCCATTAAGCCATTCCCTCAAGGATGGTACAAGGAAAGGGTCTTGTGTTTTATCTCATGGTTGTGCTAGTATTGCTCCATTTCAAATGAGGTGATCTGTGTCCCATTGTCAGTCACTATGTCTTTAGGAAGACCTTCTCTTGCAAAAACTGCAGCCATGAACTGGATCACCTTTTTTCTGGTAAAGTTGTCAGCAAATGAAATTTCTGGCCACCATGACCATGACAAACATCCAAACAACAAGAGACAATTAGATAGAAAAAACAGAGGTGCTGTTCATTAGCTATAAAGCTTTTTGTGGCTTGGCTAGATACTTGAAGAATCATCTACAACCCTTATGAGATTGCCAGTTTCCTGAGATCATCAAGAGGCACCCACTTTTGTATGACTTACCATGACTAGTGGGGGCTAGGTTGGCAGTAGCACATGAGAAGGCCTTTTCTATTGTAGCAGCCATTCTATGGAACTCCCTGCTGGTGACATCTTCTACCAGTTTGTTGGTGTTCCATAATACCTCTTTTTCCAGCAGGCATTTGGCCGTGTGTATGTGTGTGGTGTTTTGTTTGAGGATGTGGTTGATGTTTACTTTTGGTATTTTAGTCATCCTTTAGTTGCTGTTTTATACTGTGATTGTGAACTGCCAGTAGAAAGGCAGGTTATAATGTTTTATATAAAATAAACATTGGCTAAAATTCCAACTAATGCTGTACTGATGCACTAGTGATTTCTGATGCACAATGCAGGAGGGGCAATTTTTGAGCATCTTGTCTTCTCTCTGCAGCTTCCTGTGCCTCTTCAGACTGTTACTCTCATGTCCTTAAGGGACATATTTCAGGAGACACATATGCGTGCAGAAGGAAGAGAACATAACAGAAAATCACCCTTCTTCCACCATACATGCGGGGGGGGGGGTGTGCATTTATGTAGCATTTGTCTGCATGTCAGTCAGCTACTTTTCTTTTGTATTGGAGTGTTTTATCAATGTACACAAAGACACAGGGGTATTTTTAAAAAACCCTAACAAAATAATTTTGAAGCAATCAAATAGCTAATATCATCAAGGTTTTTTTTAATCCCTGTTAACTGATCAAAGAGACACCATTTAAAGTGGTGTTTCTCTTATACTTAGCAGAGGGAGAGCAACTGGCCCTCTCCAACCCCAGCATAGCATCCCTCTAGTGGCTGTTGTTGGCATCTGCCTTATGGGTTTTTTTTAGAATGTTGTTGTTGTTGTTACATTTATATCCTGCTCTTCCTCCAAGGAGCCCAGAGCGGTGTACTACATACTTGAGTTTCTCTTTCACAACAACCCTGTGAAGTAGGTTAGGCTGAGAGAGTGACTGGCCCAGAGTCACCCAGCTAGTATCATGGCTGAATGGGGATTTGAACTCGGATCTCCCCAGTCCTAGTCCATCACTCTAACCACTACACCACGCTGGTGTAGTGGAGCCGTCTTATTGATGTATTATTTATTTTTCTGCGTAAATTACTTTGAAGACTTTGGTTGAAGAGTGGTATAGAAATATCCATGGGATGAGTTGGAGTAGGAGTAGATAGACAGATGAACTTCAAAACTAAAATAAATATTGTGGCAGACTGCACAATGCTCTGTGGATTAAAAAAAAGCAGAACAAGTGAGGATTCCTTATGCATCAATTTCATTATGGAAACAAGTTCAGGTAACAGGTGATAGGGAGGAATCTGGCTGTTGTTTTTGGGTGGCGATACAACATTGTAATAATTTAATCCAATATTGGAAAGACTGCTCACATTCTGTTTACATCTGATTCTTTTTCCATCTGAAAATATTCTTTGAATATGTGGATCAGCTGGTGTGTTAAAAGATCAGACTTCAAGAGATCAGCCTCTTTATAAGAAACATCACAAATGATAATCAACATTTGTGCTAGTTTGCTTTAACTAAAATAAAAGGAAAAATAAAGGAAAAGGTATTCAGCCATCAGTCATGATTCTCATTAGCAGACAGATGAGGAGAAATGTTAAATCCCAGATCGTTATGTGCAGAACTCAAGGAATAAGACACTGATAAATTATCACTCCTTGGGTAGAAGGGGTGGGCTTTCTTTAATTACTGATTCTCTTCATGATACTTTCATTCTCTAAATACATGTTCAAATAAAAGTCCCCTTTGTGCCTAATTAACATTATTTTCTGCCATAACTGCTCTTGAAGAACTTTTTAATTATCAGTTTTAGTTTTGTGAAGAAGAAGAAGAAAAATAATTCAAAAGGGACCAGAGTCCTGGGAACAAGATCTTGATAGGTCTTGGAAGAGATCAACAGAAACATATAAAAGAACTTTTTGAAGAACTTCACTGTATACTGTATTGGAGTTTTATAATGGTCAACAGTTTGCACAAAGTGGTTTTAAGCTGCAATCTTTCATACTATAGGTATGTTACACACATCACACAATTTCACAGAAATGAAAATGTCAGTTTCAATATGAGGGGATTTCATGTCTCACTTCTCACCACTGTAGTCTTACAAAACAGAGTGATGGACGTGTTGATATTTCACAATGCTTTGAATCCCCACTGGTATGTTTCCCAGACTATGGGAAGCACCTATATTGGGCAGCAGCAATACAGGAAAGATGCTGAAAGTGCACAGGAGATGGTGCACAGGAGTGCACAGGAGATGGCAATGGTAAACCCCTCCTGTATTCTACCAAAGATAACCACAGGGCTCTGTGGTCACCAGAAGTTGACACGACACTGACTTGACAGCACACTTTACCTTTACCTTTTTCTTCAATACAGTGCTGGAGGTAGTAGGCAGTGGCGTAACTAGGGAAAACGGCGCCCAGGGCAAGCACATAAAGTCAAGAAATATTAAACAGAACATCATCCTAAAATATTTGTTAAAAGGTTTGTTAAATTGTGGATGATGCAAGTCAATTAATAGTATTAGAGAAAGACATGATTGAAGTGTTCAGATTAATTCATTTACAATAAATTACACTGCTCAACATCAAATTGCATTTGACTTAAAGCAAACATTTATAGTCACTTACATTAGAAGGCTTGCTACTAAGAGCTGGTTGGTTGTGCCTGCAGTTCTTCCAGTCAGCTCAGCAGAGGTGCTATTATTGTTTTTTGAGAGAAAATAGTATTTATTTTTTGTATTTCAATTTATTTATTTTTACATTCTATATCCCACTCTCCCTCCAAGTAGCCCAGAGTGGTGCACTACATACTTAGGTTTTTCCTCACAACAACCCCGCGAAGTTGGCTTGTATCTCAAACATCAGAATTATGATGCAATGATGATGATTATGATTATGATGGCCCTCCCTCACGCCCTGGTTCTGTTCCTGACTTTCCCTTGTGAGTGACTGCATTTTAACAAAACGAAAACCAAGGACTAATTCGAGGGACTAGGGTTCCTGGTTTATTAGTAATGGTGTACTGTGTTTTCTCTCAAGTTTTGTTGCCTATGACTCTGCACTATGAACTTTGAGGGAATCCAAAGAAGATTTTCCATCTCTTTCCCACTTCTTGTGGGAATGCAAAAATTTCAAATGGTATATCCATATTACAAGGCCATTTGTTTCTATTTTACGCCACTTTAAGTGTTATGAGAATCCTAGGAGTTGTAGTCTGGGGAGGGTGCTAAGCATTCTCTCTTTGAGATCCCTAGCCTCCTGACACAACTACTCAGATCATTTTCACAGATGGTCCTTCCCCCACCCCCTGATTTCATTTCCCAGTTGGTGAAGAAATACTTTGGCTTGATTATAGATTCCATTGTACATATATATTCTTCCTTCAGTCCCCCATCCCTTTTTACCTTGCATAAACAACATTCACAAATCACACTTGTCCCAGTCTACATGAAGTGCTCAGATTACAACCTTCTTCCCCTTCCTCTAAACATTTTTACAGGTGACAGAAACAAGCATTTCTGGTGCTATTTTTGTGCACATATGGACGTTCTTTATGCAAAATAGCTTTGAGTATCATAGATGGAAGGCGCAGTCAGTTATTTCTTCCATTTATGACAAAGTTCATCTTTCCAGTAAGAAGAAAGGGTTTGGGTGATCAGAGAATTTGACATGAAGGCAGTGAAATCCTGGAGGGGCTAAGGGTTAGTAAAAGAAGCAGTATCAGCTTTAGGGACTTCGGGTGGCATTTTCACTGTCCCAGAACGGGCAGAAATGTTGCTGCAGGGTAAGGGTTCTTCCTCCCCTAGATGAGTGGGGCACTTGCATTTAGAATATCTGGAGGTGCAAATATAGTTGTGATTTGAGTAACCTCGCCTTTAAAAAAAATTCAATGGGTCCCAAATCTTCTGCGTGTTTTCTTGGAAGTGCCATCCAATGCAGAAACATCTTTTTCTGTGTTTCATCCCCCACCGCTCTGGGTAACATTTGATGGGTACTTAAGCCTCGCTACTTTCAATAAGAGTTATTTGAAGCAGGTAATTGTGCTTACGGTAACAACTGCGACGTGGAAAGAGGTGACAGAAAGAAAGGAAGGAAGGAAGGAAGGAAGGAAGGAAGAGAAGAGGGAAGGGAAGAGAGAGAGATAAGGAGTGAGGGAGAGGGAGAGGGAGAGAGAAAGAGAAAGAAAGGAAGAAAGGAAGGAAGGAAGAGGGAAGGAAAGAGATAGATACATAGACAGATAGATAGACAAGAAGTGAGGGAGTAAGGGAGAGCAAGTGAGAGAGAGAGAAAAGGAAGGAAGGAAGGAAAGAAGGAAAGAGATAGATAGATAGATAGATAGATAGATAGATAGATAGATAGATAGATAGATGATAGGAAGTGAGGGAGAGAGAAGGAAGGAAGGAAGGAAGGAAGGAAGGAAGGAGATAGACAGACAGATAGATAGGGAGTGAGGGAGAAGGAAGGAAGGAAGGAAGGAAGGAAGGAAGGAAGGAAGGAAGGAAGGAAGAGACCGACCACGGAGAAGCCTGTTTGCAGTAGATC
The DNA here is from genome assembly GCF_027244095.1 of Hemicordylus capensis. Lineage (NCBI taxonomy): Eukaryota > Metazoa > Chordata > Lepidosauria > Squamata > Cordylidae > Hemicordylus > Hemicordylus capensis. The sequence continues at coordinate 154,423,052 of NC_069659.1, read as the reverse complement.
TTTATTTCAGGAGACCTTCCGCAGCAAAGGGAAAACAGCAGCAGCCCCCACTTTATTTGTGAGCCACCCCTGAACAAATGGCCCTCCGGGTGCCTCGTAAAGGCAAAGACAACCAAACAGGCGCTTTATATGGGCAGAAGCATTTGCGGCCTTTTATCCCGCACAGGGCGGCAGGGTCGGGGGGGGGGCAAGCTCTGCCGCTTCCATGCTGGCATTCGCGGGCTGCCCTTCCCGACCCTTCTCCGTGGAGGAGCGTGTGTGTGTGTGGGGGGGTGCCCTTCTTTTGCCTCCTCCCACCGCCCCCGCCCGCTTGGCCCCTTCCTTCTGGGGCGCCGGGCAGGGCAGCCGGGGAAGAGAGAGGCAGCCAGCCAGGCCAGGCCAGGCTTTGCTGCTGCTGCTGGCTGCTGCCTGCCTGTCCCTGCCGGGGTGAATTATTCATGCCCCCCTCCCCCTGCCCTTCAAGGGGATAATTGCCTGAAATGACCACTTTGGCAGAAGGGAGGAGGCGGTGCAGAGGGCGAACCTGCCTTTGCCATGCTGGGCGGGAGGACTGGAGGCAGACAAGAGAGGAGCATCGGGGCGGGGGGGGGGTTAGATTAAGGCAAGACACGACACGAAAGAGAAGAGAACACACACACCTTGTCGAGTGCACGCTTTAATTAATAATGACGCCGGTCCGTTGTTCCACCTGCCGAATCCTTTCTTGTTGTCCGTCCGTGTGCCGTCCATCGTCCTCTGAGTCCTGCCTGCGCCTGCAGCCCCAGCCCCAGCAACGCTCTCCTCCGCGCCACATGCGTGCGTGCGTGACTAGAGACCCTCTGGCCTGATAAGTTCCGTTGTTGCGAGCCAAGGCAAGCACTGTGAACTAGGCGCCCGCCGCCAAGCCGAAGCCAGGCCAGCAGCAAAGCAATGGGGGGGGGCGCGGGAGGGGAAGGGACCGCTCATGGGGGAGGGGGTGCCAACGTGCTCCCTTGACTGCTGTAGTTGTTTTTTTTTTAATTTTTAAAAAAATTGGGATCGGCGGGGCTCATGGCGGCACCCCCCACATGACCCGCAAAGATGGTGCCAGGGGCACGTGCCCCCCCTGCCCCCCATCATTACGCCTCTGGCAGGAGAAAAGGCAGGCTGGCAGTGAGGCTGAGCAATGGCGGCAATGCTGAACAATAGCAGCAATGCTGAGCAAATGGAGGCAATGGTGGATGATAGGGGCAGCAAGGCTGAGCAATGAGGCAATAGAACTCTCTCTTCTCCCACACATGACACAGCAGAAAGAAATGACTCCTGCAGCCTCAATAAATACCCTGGTGCAAAACCTCTCCAAAAATCCCCCCAATCTTGCTGATCTTTGCTGTCCCCCTGGCCAATGAGGGTAATTTAACCCTTAAACTTCCTTAAAAGAGATTAGGAGGCACTTGCCTACAGATCAGCCCCTGCTTTCGCTGGCCAATCTGCAGGCTTGAAGGGTGGGAAATTCAAACTGATGTCAAAACTCAAAATGGAGACCGAAGGAGAAAGACTTTTAGCAATCACAAAATGGAGGTCTGAAACTACAAATCTTTCAGAGCCGAAATAGAGGGGATTCGTTTCGGCTCCAAAACTTTCGGACTTGGCCATTGGGCAATTTGTTTTGACTACAAATCACCCCAAATGGCTTGTTTTGAGTACAAATCATTTTGTGCCAAAACGTTTTGCACATCCCTAGTAGAAAGCCTACAGAAACCTGCTGCAGATTAAAGAGAAACAATTAGTATTTTAATAATACTTTTACTCTTCAGTTTTCTATGCTGATATTATAAAAATTGTGACAAGCTCTGTTGCATGGAAATGGACTGTCAGAATGTGAATTTCATGAGAAAAGATTGGAAAGGAATATATCTCTATAAAAAAGATAAATGACTGTATTGTGCCAAAATGAAAAAGAGAAGCCAGCTGATCTGATTGGGAAACCACTGTTAGCACTAATGCAATTTGTGAAATTTAATTTTCTTTAAATCTATACCATTATAAATTAATGGAACATTTGGATATAATGAGTCCTTAGATTTCCTGTCTGTTATATACAGGGCTTTTGTGAATGGATGGATGAATGACCTAACATATGCATCACAGAACCTTCTAATCTTTCAGGCTCAGGAAAGAGGAAGCAAATGCATGATGAATTATTGTCCATCATTCAAAAGATGCAAAATGTTTCATTAAAAATATTCCCTAGTCACAGCCAGAGGCTATGACGATATATGTGACTGTTCTATGAGTAACATGACCAATCACACTTCAATAAAAATGAGTGACTCATTTTCAACAAGAAGCTCATAAATAATGTTTATATTTTATAGAAAGTTGTTGTAGAGTTTCAACCTACACATTAGAAATTATTCATGTGTTCAGTGTCCATTATTAATGGGATGAATAACAATGGAATGAGGAGCCCTTCATAAACCAAAAGAAAGAGTGAAACTAACAATGGAAAGCAATTCAATCAGTTGTATAATCAGAACACAGGAAATTATAAAGGCGTGGTGGGGCCTGTATAGTTTAAGTGAAGTATAAAAACTGCAGTCCAACGTTATAATCCCTGCACATTGTATTTGTCATAAAATTCAAACCAGTCACCCAAACTTCCTGAAATCTGAAATATAAGTGAAGCTTATATTTTGCTGTGGCTTCTGGTTTAAAAAGCATCTCCCTGCCTTTTTTTCTTTAAGCTCCTTGTACGTTTTCTACTGTCATCAGGGATTGTGGACACGTAGTTTTTTTAAAGGATGAAATCATGACTGCACCCATGAAAAGAACTGGATTCTCGTGATCCTGAATGAACATAGGGAAGTGGGGAGTGCATTTTAAACCTGAAGGCATGGCTGGCTTCATTGCTCTGCGGGGTGTGTAGAGGAAATAGTAACAGTAAGAGGAAATAGTAACCGCTAGGGTTCCATTCTGGCAAAACCTTGCTGTTGGTGAATTCGTGGTTGGTGAGGCACAAAGTCTATAGGAAACAGGGTTAGGGGAACCATGACTGCAAAAAGACCTAAAAATAAAGTTTAAAAATACAAAATTTTTGCTAAAAATCACAATAAAATCTTCTCATACTGCCAAGAGTCATCAAGAAGAATGAGCAGATCAAACCTCTGGACATTTTTGAACTCCCCCCGCAAATCACTCAAAGGCATTTTAAATTGGCAAGAGACAGCAAGTTCAGCAAGGGTTAGCAAGGGTCACCAAGAGGGATGAGCAGAAGCAGATCGAACCTCTGAACCCCCCTCCCCAAATCTCTGAAACCCCTCCAAAATCACTTTAAAAACCTCACCAAACACAGATATTCAAGTTGTGGGTGGCAAGACCTGTCATATTTCCCTATTTGCATATACTCAAAACTGCGGTTGGTAAAAATGGGGTTGGAAAGGAAAGACTGTAATAAGATTAAGTAGGAATATGCACCTGGGTCATTTAGGGGATGGTGGGGCAGTGGAAGGAGGAGGTCTGACAGGCGTGTTGGAACTCTGACACAGTTCTGAAATGGCAGGATGGAATTTTGTCAGAGTTCCGACTGCTGATGCTCCCTCTTCTAGTGACATTCATTTCAGTCATGCCTGACATTGTGCATAGCTGGTCAAACATGCCATTGGATCCAATCTCACACACCTATAAGGTAATAAGTACTGGTCTAAGTACTTATTTACTGTTATCAGTTAATCCTATCAGTTAATAAGTACTGGTCTAAGATTAATAGATAGTATTGTGCATGTTTCAGTACAAAATTTGGAAACTCTTCTCAGAACACTGTCAAGAGAGTGTGGGGCCTAATTTCTAAATAAGAAGATATCTTAGGCCCACATAGGAACCCTGCCATATATCCAGGCAGTAGCAGCTGGTGGGGGTGCTGGCAGTGCGGGGGTGCGGGTGGGGGGAGCTGTGAGAGGTACCTTAAAAAATAAATTAGCTGCTCCTTATCAGTGTTACCACAGCACCTGCAAACTGTCTCAAGCAGTGGTGCTCCGCCAGTATCCTGTGTGGGGTGGCTGCACTCTGCCCGACATCCCACATGAGGTGGCTACTCAGCCCTGGGCTCTATACCTGCATAGAGGCCAAGGCCATGCCCTCCCCCGCCCTGCTGTGACTCTCACCGGCTGCTACTCTATCCAGGAAGGCATTATGATTCATTTATTTTAAGTGTGTAGGAACCAACTTCAGGATTAGAGACCAGTGCTTCTGAATCAGAAGGCATAGTGTTCTCCAGCAGAGCAAAGATACTGAAAACATTTCTCCATTTAGGTTTGCTTGTTTAGGTTTACTCCATTCCAAGGAGAGCCTACGTACAAATGGCCCAGGTATCTGTAACAGTGTTCAAAACATATCCCACATGGGAAACGCAGAGCTGCTGTGTAATGAGTTATTTCCCACCTGGGATATATTGTGATCACTGTTACAGATACCTGGGCCATTTGTACGTAGCTTCTTCCTGGAGACAGTCAGTTCAGAATAATCTAGAATGGTATCATCCAGTTATGTGCTGAGCTTCTCAAAACAGGGGAAAATCAAGGAAACCTTTTTTGCAGAGTGGGGAGACATTTCAATTTGTTCTCTTGTTGACAAGGTTGTTTGTTGACCAGTTTTGTTTCTTTGTCAATATAAATAATACTTTTGTATCATTTAGATTCAATGTAAAGTGTATTTACACACCCCTCCCAACTATGAGGGAATGTAAGGCCTTGAGAAGTTCACAAAAATCAATGGAGTGTTTCTAACAAATATAACTGTGTACAAGCCAGTTTTTGTTTTGTTTATGAAACAGTGTTCCAGCTGTTTGATAAAAATAACTCTCCTCCTTCTCCTACAAATATTTATATACTGCATCTCAATAAAAGTTCTCAAAGTGGTTTGCATAGAGAAATAAATAATGCATTTATTAGAGAATTTACTATTCCAAAAGGACTTGAAGTCTAAAAAGAAACATATGGTAGATATCCAGCAGCAACCACTGGAGAGATGCTATGCTGGGGCTGGCTATGTCCATATATATAACTATGGACTACTCATATAACTAGTGACTACTTGCACAGGCTAAATTGTCCTGATATACTGCATTGCTAAAACACTTCAGTCTCTCACATGCCGCCTTGAGGAGGTGCGCTTTGTGCTTCAAGTCCACGTCTGCCGCTGCCTTCCATCAGTTTTTCAGTGAGGTGTGAAATGTTTTGTTACCAAATGTATTTTTTTACAATGAGAGAGCATGGATTATCCACACAGGCCCAGGACATGACTATAACATTTATTTCTCATCTGTTCATTGCAAGCAATACATTTTCCTCACAAATGTTCTTAAAGATGGCTGTAAAGAGAAGTAAATAAAGCCATATACCAAGATCATATACCAGTCTGGGAAGCCACAATAGTTTTATGTGTAGTTACTTTCCATCAAATCCTGATACTGGCAACAAATTCTGTAGGGGAGTCATGGGAAATCAATATTTTCTTTAAATTCATATAACAAGGGAACTCTGAGTCCCAGCAGCAACTATTTTCAGGAATTAAGAGTTAAGGAATCAAGATAATATATTAGACTATGTAACATAACCTGATATTGTGTGTGTGAGTGCACTTTTTGTGTAAAGAAGAAAGAAATGTAAGTATTAACATTGGCTGACACACTGCACAAGAGTACACCAGTGTAGTAACATTGCACATGTGCGATTTGCACAAGTTGTGCAAATGCAAATTTTGCACACATGTTACAGAAGGGTATGTCCATTATTTGCTTACACTTGTACAGCTTGTGCAGTTAATGTAAATGATGCACACACAACATTACTAGGCTGATGTAGTCTTGCGCAGTATGGCAGCCACTGGTTTCTAGAAATCAGTGGCTATCATGCTGACTAATGAAGTGCATGTGCTTTGAAGGACAGCAGGGATGGAGCAGGAGTCCTCACACAATTCCCCAAGTCCCCTTGTGTGTCCAGTATTGTGCAAGAGCCATTAGAGTTTGGGGTGCTGCCTGTACTCTGAAAGGGCTCTCTAAGTTTGGAAACATGTTGCTGAGGGTCAGTGATGTGCTTTCAAGTCTTACAAAGAGCTTCTGGAGCATGGGCAACACTCTGAACTCTGATGCAACTTTAGCCCTTTTCAGATATCATTTCTCCCAGCAGTGTTAATGCTTACAGCTCGCAAAGCAGGGAGGAAGTCCCGCCCCCATGCTGTCACTCACTCAGTTCAACTGGCTGTTCATGGTTATGGTGCTCTTTGTGTGAAGGCGGAAGCACTGTAGCAACGATAGCCAGCACTTCCATGATCAGCAGCCTTGGGCAATCCAGGCTGTTGCTCGTGGAATCACTGCCAATCATAGTCACAGTGCTTTCCCCTTCACACAAACAGCACCATAATTGTAAGGGCCTGGCTCGAGGGGGTGAGTGACAGCTCTGGGGTGGGGAGTTGTAATCATGAGCGCAGCGGTGCTCAAGACCATCTGAAGAAGGCTTCCGAGTCTTTTGTTTAAGGGAGAGAAATACAAATGTCCTTGTTTCAGATTTTTCTGAAATAGTTTAGCGGTGTCTTTTACTAGCAGTGTCTTGGACTACATATGTATCCAATTTTGTGGTTTGGGCTCAATGAGAAGTACCATAACAACTCTGATAACCCAAAACATGTATTTGTGTGTATATATCCAGTATATGTATATGTATATGTATATGTATGTATACATATCATATATATATGTAGTCCAAGACACTGCTAGTAAAAGACACTGCTACATTTACTAGAAAAATCTGAAACAAAGACATACATATTCATATACAGATAGATAGATAGATAGATAGATAGATAGATAGATAGATTGATTGATTGATTGACAGAAAGATATTTGGACCTCACTGATATATCCTACCCTATTTGGGTTTTACAATCTAATCAAACCAAAACCGGAAAATCATATAAACAGATTAAAATTACAGTAAATAAAACTTTAAAACATCATAAACTAAAAGGTCTGTTTTCAAAAGTTATTAAAAAACAACAAGAAATAGGGAGATTCTGATTTCATTTGGAGGTGTGTTCCAGAGCCTCAGGGCAACCCTAGAGAAGGCCTGCTTTTGGGTTGCCACCAAACGAACTGGTGGACCCCCTACCCCTCCACCCACCCCCAATGATGATCTTAAAAGGCGGTAGGAGATTGTTTTGGAGTTTTGGAGATTGTGACTGAAAACAAGGGTATCACCATGACCAAGCAGATAATTTACTTCCTGTTCCAACTGAACCCAGGTACTGAAATATTATGATGCTGAAATCTTTGCAGCCAATAATTTCTCTTTCTGTATTTTCATCTTTCTAACAAATTGTAGAAACTAAGCAAGATTCTATTACTTTTCTTTAGCTTATACACTTCTAAGAACATTTGTTCAGTATTTTTTATAATCAATACCTCTATAAAAGAACATGCTCTGACAACCATATATTGACAACTCTCTCACGGTGTTAAATAGATTTGCTACCTATCTGTTGCAATCCTTTAATTGTATTTGTGATGCTTTTGAACTATTGTGTTTTACAAGGCCTGTACTATACTCACCCAACCTTCTCCCCCCCCCCCGCCACCGCCCTTTACACTGCATTCCAGGCTGAAGAGAAAACAATTAAGATTTTGGCAGAAAAAATAAGAATTCTTCTTTAATGACAAGAAATTCTACATGCAACGAACATTGCCTGACATCCAGATTAATGTTCCATGTGCTGAACAATGTTTTGCAAATACAACAGGGGACTGGTATTTTCCCTTCCTTCTATAGCACACTGCATCTCCAGAAAATATATCCTTGAGGGTCCAGCAATCATATTGTTTTCAACAGGCAGAGTGAGCTGCAAAGGGAAGTGGAGATCTGTAGAAATCACCCCTCCCCCATTGTGCACATAACACATTTTTGCCAACATTAGTCTGGACACCAGAGGCTGGATACCTGCCTCTGTTTTGTAAAAGAAAGACCAACGTTTCCAATACGAATGTATGTGTCAAAAGAGTATTATTTGTTATAGAAACTGAAGTCACAATCACAAGACAGTCTTCGTATTCTTTTCCTTTTTTCCATTGCCTTTTTGGTGGTGTCTGCAGCATCCGTAGTCATCTATATCTCTTTCCATCAGCCAGCTGCAATAAATTACTTCCCCTCAAATGCCCCTGTATTATGATCCTCATAAAGGGGCTTGCAGTTTGCAAGCATATTTCTGTGATGGTAGTCTTTTTCTCTGACTATGAGGTATAATTCCCCATGCTGTCTATGGGAGAGTTTCCCCACATTTTCTGGGACATTAATGAATTTTTCTGGGATTTGGGATTTATTTTTATAGTCTGGGTGAGGTCTGGAACCTACCTGCGGAAATGGTTTGTGGTTTGGTCTTGGAGTTTCATGTCAGTGAGTGAGTGAGGCCCAAGCAGCTTTGGATTATAGATGTGATGATATACTATCATTCTGAGGGGGCTCCTGGCGGAAAAAGGGGTGGCCTCTAGTGGGCTGAGAAACTTCTCAGAACTTCTTAACTACTCTGAAAAAGTCAACAAAATCTGGCTACCAGTTTTACTGGCTAAGAATGTGATGGAATAAAGGGAGAAATTTTGGATCTTACAAACAAGCAATCTTATTGATATTATGAGCATCAGGACCACACATCCTGGCCTGCCAGCTAAGCATTTGTGGAGTTACCCCCTTGTTTTACTATACTCTTCCCACCCTCATTTTACTGAACATTACCTTTCCCCAAATGTTAAACAGTATTTTTCTCTCCCCATGTTAAAAATTGCTTTTCTGTCCCAAAACATATTTTGCTCCAAAAGTGTCTTTCTTTTCCACACCAAAAAACCAACACACACACACACACACACACACACACACACACACACACCATCAACAAACCAAATGAAGAGTTGCTGCTCAAGATTTTCCTTTGTCTGCACACCTGATTCAGTTTCATTGAACTGAATTTGTTCAGGGATCAATACTGTCAGTTAATATGAACTTTTAGATGGTTTTCTGCAACATGCTGTTGCAACAATATATATTTAGTTTTTTAAAGTGCCAAATATCAGCAGGAGGAAAGTCAGGATATCCAAGTCTCTTTCCTTTATTTACTCCCAATAGCAGACTTCACAACTAAAGATAAACTAGTGATCAGAAGTATCATAAATAAAATCCTTTTTCAGAACCCTACTCTCCTTTCTTAAACTGTTTTGGAGAAGTTTCCAAGGTATTCTGAAGCATCTCTTTTATACCACATATACTGCCCTTTCTGCCCTACAGTGCAGAATATGTCTATCCATAGAACATTATCCATTAAGACAGTTTAGGAATAACTGCTTATTCCTTTTGGGGAATAAGGAGGGATGGGATGGTAAAAGGTTTTGTTTCCTATTATGACAGTAATGGTCACAACTGTTAATTATTATCACTTTCATCTAACACATATTGATTCTATATGCAGTCCAAAAATGTCTGTGATGATGTTTAGTTGGAAAACAATTAATGTTTACTACTACTACTACTACTACTACTACTACTACTACTTAAAGAACAGGAGATGAAAAGTAGTAGTCACATTTAGTTTAGGGGCAAGCTGTGAAGCATAGCAATAGTTCTTTAATGTAAGATCTTACATACCAATGTACATAGTGTCATAGTTTTTATTATGCATGTTGAAGGTATACTATGGCTATCACTTTTATGGCAGGGATAAGAGCCTCTTGTATGCCTAAGATGCTTCCATATATAAACAGAAGGGTTACTTTTTTCACTGAAGCTGATGCCCTGGAGTGTCCTCCCTTAGGGATGAGGTCGAGGGGAGAAAGCCCAGAATTTGAATCCTTTGTGCTGAACCTCTGGTAGTGAGTCACTTGAGGTTGCAATGTGGAGGACAAAGTAGGCAAATTATGGCCTAGCACTTTTCCATCTCTCAGGCAGTCTATTTGTTCCTTTTCATCTGGCTTGGTACATTCATAAATACCTTCCAGTCAAGCCACAGCATCAGTCCTCATAGCCTCACACTTGATCTCCTGGTTTGTGTTTCCAGTGCCTGTTTCCTTCCTGCATTGGATGGATTTGACCTTGGCTCAGAGGCGTAACTAGGGAAAACGGCGCCCGGGGCAAGCACTGAAATGGCGCCCCCCCGCCCCACCCCTAAAGCATCCTACAGGAAGGAACCAAAAACATCACAATACAATAGTTATGCACTTGCACCAATCCAGAAAAGGAGGAAATGCACAAATCATTCACCCTAATCATGTTCACTCAGAAGTGAGTCCCACTGAGCCTTACTCTCTAGTAAGCGTGTTTAGGATAATTGTAGCCTGAACGGAAGCAAAAGGCCTTTGATTAACTTTCCTCAATTTCCCCATTACACACTCAAACTCATGTCTCATAAAAACAGCAGCACCCCTGCAACACATTCCTAAAAGCTTGTTGGTGGTGTAGTATCCTTTGTAAATCCTGTGAACTATGGAATGCATCACTTCTCTCGGGGAGAAAACAAACTTCTGAATCCACTACCAGACTACTTCTGGGAGCATATTGTGATC